>NC_058082.1:68971721-69275971 GCF_014858855.1 Bufo gargarizans | reverse complement strand
GTGACCTCTTTAAGATGAGACCCTACTCTATGATAGCTTCTCTGCTTGTGCCAACTGGCCTTATATGATTTTACGTAGAGAAGGCTCCAGCTATATACTGCACTTATTTAAAACAGCCTGTGGAAAAGATGCATTTGTTACGAAAGTAAGACCAAAATTGGGGCAGCCACACCTCCAAATGCATACCTGCAAATAACAAAACATAAAGTTAGTCCTGTAAAATAAAATTAGTGAACAGATGGGCACAAATGATTTTGATCTTAATATATTTGCTAAATGCCTCATATTAATTTATGTAGTGAGTATAGCATTAGGTCTGCCAAAACGAGGGTTGGGTTGATGCCATTCCAGAGGAGACAAATTATGGGTAATTGATTCTTGTACTGCATATATTTACTTATTGCCATTTATTGCACATGCACTTTATCTGGATTTCTTCTCTCTGGACGAATATTAACTGTTTCTATTGTGTTCTCCTCTGGTTGATGTCACCTTTTCCCTGCACTTGTTTTAAAATAATGAATTTATTTATCAATAAAATTAACATTGATTCTAAGTGGCCTGGCAGTTTTTGTATATTTTTGAGTATGGCATTAGTTCATATATAGAGTTGAGCGGACACCTGGATGTTCGGGTTCGACGGGTTCGGCCGAACTTCGGAAAAAAGTTTGAGTTCGTTACCAGAACTTGAACCAAACTTGACCCAAAACCCGAACCCCATTGAAGTCAATGGGGACCCAAACTTTTGAGCACTAAATTGGCTGTAAAAATGTCATGGAAAAGGGCTAAAGGGCTGCAAATGGCGTCAAAATGTGGTTAAGAGCATGGCAAGTGCTCTGAAAACAAATGTGGATAGGGAAATGACTTAAAATAACATAAAATACGTAAAAATAAAAAAATAATAATCTTAATCTAGGAGGACCAGGTCCATATGGAGAAGGAGGTTGAGGAGGCGGTGGATGTGGCGGTGTAGGTGGAAGTGGAGGTGGAGGAGGTAGCCTACACTGCTTTTTGGTTTTAAATTTATTTTTTATTTTTTTAAATTAGGGTACACCCCAAAACATTGAGAATTATAACCCTCCAGTTGTGCTAAACACACGTTCAGACAATACACCAGCTGCAGGGCAGGCCAGCACCTCCAAGGTGTAAAGGGCAAGCTCAGGCCATGTGCCTAGCTTGGAGACCCAGAAGTTGCAGGAGCTGACCCCTGTCAGTTAGTTCGTGTAGGCGTGTGCATACTTACTGCCCTACCCACCATGTCGCACGTCCCCGTGATGTTCACGATTTAATTTGATATCTGTTTTATCAACTTTCGATGTTCTTTTATGCGCCTACCATGGTGATTATGGGTGGCGGGGAATCAGAGTTCCAGGCCGGAGAGGGAGCGTGAGAAAAAGAGACCAAATTTAAGGGAGATAAATTTATTTAAAAAATTTGGGATCAAGAAGAAATGTTGGAAAAGTTATTGAGGTGCAAATGTGGGACAAATTACAGAAGCCCAAATGTGGCCAAAAGAGTCAAGCGGAATTGTGGGAAAAGCTATTGAGGCGCAAAAGTTGGCCAAAAGAGTATAGCGGAAATGTGGGACAAAGTATTGAAGCTTAAATGTGGTACAACTTGCTTACGTTTAAGCATTGAATCAAAGGAGGTGGCGCGCATCAATTAAAGAAGCATTTCAGAAAATGTATTCCTTGTCACCTATGCAGAGCAGGGGTTTATTCACGTCTAAAATTGTATAATGTCAACCCAAGAATGTAACAGAAAAATTACAGAAATTAATTAACCTGTCTACTTGGTAAAGCAGGGGTCTATGACAGAAAATAATTGTTTATTGTCACCCGAAAATGTAAAATAAAAATTACTGAAATTTATTAAGCCGTCAACTAGGTAGAGGAGGGGTATATTAAACCCCAAAATTTTATGAATTTCACTATAAATTATTTTTTTTTTTACCGGTCTACTAGGTATTAAACTCTCCCAGGATTGTACCGCACTTTAAATTATTGATTTGTTTGTCATCTCTCATTGTATGTTTTAATCATGTATTTCAATAAACAATATTTTTATAGCTTATCTATTCTCAGTATTCGTTTATACGTTTTTCTAGTTATCCCTGAGTTAGCTTTTTGGGCTGAGGGGCTTTTTTCCACGCTATTGCTTGACGCATTCTTTTATGTAACCTATTTTGTATTTAATTAGGTATAGTAGTGGTACTTCAAACCCAAAAATTGCTGAATTTTACCAGAAAATGTAACTGACAATAGTTTTTTTTGTTAACTGGCCTACTAGGTATAGCAGTGGTACATCACACCCAAAAATTTGTGAATTTCACCATAAAATGTAAGAGAATTTTATTTTATTTGTTTAACCCATCTACTAGGTATAGGAGTGGCACTTCACACCCAAAAATTGGTGAATTTCACCAGAAAAAGTTAATGACAATTTTATTTTTTTAACCGTCATACTAGGTATAGCAGTGGCACTATATACCCAAAAAATGGTGAATTTCACCTGAAATTGTTAATGATAACCTACTAGGTAGAGCAGTGCTACATCACACCCAAAAATTAGAGAATTTCACCATAAAATGTAAGAGACAATTTTTTTTTATTGTTTAACCTGTCTACCAGGTTTAGCAGTGGTACTTCACACCCAAAAATTGTTGACTTTCAATTGCAAATGTAACTGACAAATATATTTTTTTGTTAACCGACCTAGTAGGTATAGCAGTGGTATATTGGTGAAAATGTTAATGAAGATTTTTTTTTTTTTTTTTTAACTGGCCTACTAGGTAAAGCATTGGTACTATACACCCAAAAATTGGTAAATTCCACCAGAAAATGTAAATGACAAAGTAGTGAAATGATATAAAATAAAACACGTACAAAAAAATAAAAAAGGATTTATGAGGTGGAGTTCCATATGGAGTAGGAGTTTGAGGAGGCGGTGGACGTAGCAGAGTAGGTCGAAGCGGCAGTGGAGGAGGACGAGGTAGCCAACACAGGTTTTTGGTTTTAATTTAATTTTGTAAAATTAAGGTACACTCCAAAAGAGTGTGAAATATCCAAAATACAAACATGAGCAATTGCGCTGCAGTATAACAATGGCTGCTTAGTGCCGGTATACATGTCTATTCTGCACAAGTTACGGACAAGTCCTGAGGGATCCATGCCTGGTTCATTTTAATGAACGTGAGCTTGTCCACATTGGCTGTGGACAGGCGGCTGCGCTTGTCTGTGATAACGCCCCCTGCCACGCTAAACACACGTTCAGATAATACACTGGCTGCAGGGCAGGCCAGCACCTCCTAGGCGTAAAGGGCAAGCTCAGGCCATGTGCCCAATTTGGAGACCCAGAATTTGAAGGGGGCAGACCCGTCATTCAGTACGTGTAGGCGTGTGCACACATACTGCTCCACCATGTTGGTGAAATGCTGCCTCATGCTAAGACGCTCCATATCAGCTGGTGGTGCTGGTTGTTGTGGCGTGCTGACAAAGCTTTTCCACATGTCGGCCATGCTAACCCTGCCTTCTGAGGTGCTGGCGGTGCCCCAGCTGTGTTGGCGACCTCTTCCTCGTCCTCTGCCTTCGCCTTGTCTTACACTGTGCCCCGCTGTCAGGTGAGAATGCCACCAGCAGCGCGTCTACCAGCGTGCGCTTATACTCGCACATCTTACGATCACGCTCCAGTGAGGGAATTAAGGATGGTACGTTGTCCTTGTAACGGGAATCCAGCAGCGTGGCCACCCAGTAAACAGCACAAGTTAGAATGTGGGCAACTCAGTGGTCGTTGCGGAGACACTGCTGCATGTAATCGCTCATGTGTGCCAGGTTGCCCAGAGGCAACGAAAAGCTGTCCTCTGTGGGAGGTGTATCGTCTGTATCCTCTGTATCCTCTTTATCCCCCCATTCATGCACCAGTGATGGCCATGAGCTTGTCTAGGTGCCAGTCTGCTGTGAACATGGTTCCCCCATCTCCTCCTCCTCATCCTCCACCTCCTCATCCTCCAGAACTGTGCCCTGGCTGGACAATTGTGTAACTTGGGTTTGTGGGTGCAGGAACCCACCCTCGGAGCCACTTGTGAATGACTGGCCGGAAACCCTACAAAATGATCCCTCTTCCTCCTCCTGTGCCACATCCTCTTCCATCATCGCCAGGAGCGTTGCCAGGAGGCATAGAAGTGGGATAGTAACGCTGAGAACATTAGCCATGTTGGTGGAGTACTCGAAACAGCGCAACAAGGAACTGCGTAACTTCGACCTTCCAGCTCACCTCCTCATATGCGACGTGCATATGAACCCCTGCACCACTTCTTCCCAGGCAGGTTTTCTCCTGCGAAGCGGGTGGTTTACCCTGGCAAGTTTGGCTGTCTACCTTTCACTGCTGCAACCCTGGTGATTCCCGACCACACTATCAACTGCCTCACACGCAAGCTGCCATCCTTTTATCCCGATGATGATGAAGTCCCTTCGTTGCCTGGCTCCCAATTGCGATCGGCTACATCATCGAGTACTGTCTGTCCATTACTGATGTCCTCCTCAATGGTCTCTGAGCCAGGAGCCTGACCGCTCGCAACACCAGCTCCCACGTCACTCCCCTTATCACTACTTGCCCGCCTACCGGAGGAAGCAGCGGATGTCTCCTCCAGATCTTGGCTGGGCAGTAGCTGCTGACTCTCCTCTAGTAGCTCGTCCTCGCTGTATAGTGGAGCTGAGCACACAGCATATAATACTTCTCTGGCTGAAGGAACAGAAAAGGACAGAGGCAAGTTGAGGACAGATGAGGGCACAGGGCCCGCTCCCGGGTCATGCCAACTAAAGGTTGCGTCTGACAAACCCGCCGACTCTTGGCTGGGGGTGTCTGATGTCACTTGGGACGAAGTGGATGACCGAGTCAACCATTCAAGAACAGCTGAGATACTGGTCAAGAAACAACGCTACGTAACACTGGGAGCTCAGGCCTCTGGCAATGACCACTGCTGCTATGCCCCCTTACTCTACTGCGACCTGTGCCTGCGCCAGAAACATTTAGGCCTCTGCCCCTCCCCTGTGCATGGCCTGTCACTTCTCTGTCTCACATACTGTTAGATCAAATAAGTAAATAAAAAGGAAATTATTACACCCCCAAAAAAAGCCTGTAATTTTGTCACTTCACCACATAACGGCAAATAATACTTTTTTTTGCCACTAATACACGCCAAAAAAACTTTAGAACATATAACTGCATCGCTAAATGGCCAAAAAACTTTAGAACATATAACTGAACCACTGAACAGCAAAAAATCCTTTTTTTTGCCACTAATACAAGACAAAAATGGCTGTAATTTTCTCACTTTACCACACAACGGCTTATAAGCTCTTGTTTTCCCTACTAATACACCCCAAAAAAGCTTTAGAACATATAACTGCACCACTGAACGGCAATTACTCCTTTTTTTTTTGCCACTAAGGCTACTTTCACACTAGCGTTTTGGCTTTCCGTTTGTGAGATCCGTTCAGGGCTCTCAAAAGTGGTCCAAAATGGATCAGTTTTGTCCTAATGCATTCTGAATGGAAAAGGATCCACTCAGAATACATAGTAACATAGTACATAAGGCCGAAAAAAGACATTTGTCCATCCAGTTCGGCCTGTAAACCTGCAAGTTGATCCAGAGGAAGACAAAAAAAGAAAAAAAATGTGAGCCAATTTTCCCCACTTTAGGGGAATAAAAAATTCCTTCCTGACTCCAATCAGGCAATCAGAATAACTCCCTGGATCAATGACCCCTCTCTAGTAGCTATAGCCTGTAATATTATTATGCTCCAGAAATACATCCAGGCCCCTCTTGAATTCCTTTATTGTACTCACCATCACCACCTCCTCAGGCAGAGCGTTCCATAGTCTCACTGCTCTTACCGTAAAGAATCCTTTTCTATGTTTGTGTACAAACCTTCTTTCCTCTAGACGCAGAGGATGTCTCCTCGTCATAGTCATAGTACTGGGGATAAATAGATAATGGGATAGATCTCTGTACTGACCCCTGATATATTTATACATATTAATTAGATCTCCCCTCAGTCGTCTTTTTTCTAAAGTGAATAACCCTAATTTTGATAATCTTTCAGGGTACTGTAGTTGCCCCATTCTAGTTATTACTTTAGTTGCCCTCCTCTGGACCTTCTCCAGCTCTGCTATGTCTGCCATGTTTATAGGAGCCCAGAACTGTACACAGTACTCCATGTGTGGTCTGACTAGCGATTTGTAAAGTGGTAGGACTATGTTCTTATCACGGGAATCTATGCCCTTTCTGATGCAACCCATTATCTTATTGGCCTTGGCAGCAGCTGCCTGACGCATGTTTTTTGCAGCTTAGTTTGCTGTTTATTAAAATTCCTAGATCCTTTTCCATGTCAGTGTTACCGAGTGTTTTATCATTTAGTATGTACGGGTGACTTGCATTATTCCTTCCCATGTGGATAACCTTACATTTGTCAGTGTTAAACCTTATCTGCCACTTATCTTCCCAAGACTCAAATCTATCCAGATCCCTCTGTAGTAGTATACTGTCTTCTTCAGTGCAAAAATTGCTACTTTACTATGCAAGGCTTCTACAAGATCATTAATAAATATATTGAAGAGAATAGGGCCCAATACTGACCCCTGAGGTACCCCACTAGTGACAGTGACCCAATCTGAGGGTGTACCGTTAATAATCACCCTCTGTCTATCATTGAGCCAGTTACTTACCCACATCCGTTTGCCTCCGTTTAGTCACCATTCCGCTCTGTAGGCGGACACCAAAACGCTGCCTTCAGTGTTTTGCTGTCCGCCTGACAAAGCAAAGCCAAATGGATCTGTCCTGGCACACAATGTAAGTCAATGGGGATGGATGCGTTTTCTCTGACACAATCTGGCACAATAGAAAACGCATCCGTCCCCAATTGACTTTCAATGGTGTTCAAGACGGATCCGTCATGGCTATAGAAGACATAATACAACTGGATCCGTTCATGTTGTATTATTGTAATGGAAGTGTTTTTGCAGATCCATGACGGATCCGCAAAAAACGCTAGTGTGAAAGTAGCCTAATACATGCCAAAATATGCAGTCATTTTCTCACTTCACCACACAATGGCTAATAAGCACTTTTTTGCCACTAATACACCCCAAAAAAGGCTTTAGAACATATAACTGCACCGCTGAACAGCAAATAATACTTTTTGGGCCGCTAATACATGCCAAAAAGGGCTGTAATTTTCTCACTTCACCACACAATGGCTAATAAGCCCTTTTTTCCCACTTATGCACTGCCAAAAAAGGCTTTAAAACATATAATTGCACAGCTGAACGGCAAATAATACTTTTTTGCCACCAATACACAACAAAAAAGGCTTTAGAATATATAACTGCACAGCTGAACGGCAAATAATCCTTTTTTTGCCACCAATACACAACAAAAAAGGCTTTAGAATATATAACTGCACAGCTGAACGGCAAATAATACTTTTTTTTTGCCACTAATACATGCCATAAAGGGCTTTAGAACATATCACTGCACCACTGAACAGCAAATAAGCCCTTTTTTCCCACTAATACACACCAAAAAAGGCTTTAGAACATATAACTGCACCGCATAAGGGCTAATAAGACATATAAATATTTCCTAGTAATACACCCGGTTAATGGCTGTATCACACAGCACTTGGACCCCAATAAATAGAACGGTTTCTGGAATTACAGAGGTATTATCTATTGCAAGCCTGAAAGCAGCAGTATAATAGCAATTTGGATCCCCAGTCAGTGCAGCAAGGTGTAATAGGATTGTTCCTATTACCCAGGATGTACACTAGCCTATTGAACCCTGTTCTGCTTCAATGCTGTGTAATAATTCCTACCTGTCCTTTCCCTACACTTCTAATGCTCTTTCCCTGAACTTCTATTCAGCAAAATAAAGGTTTTCAAGTCTTTCCTCGCACTTTCCCTAGCACCTGCTGACGTCTCTCCCTGCACTAAGTACACTGGAAAATGGCTGAATCCAAGATGGCGGAGGCATTTTATAGGGCTGTCACATCACAGGGGCTGGCTAGCTGCTGATTGGCTGCATAGCAATGTTGGTGATTCCTTGTTCCCAGAGTTCTTTGCTTCATGTCCTAACATGTGCAGCAGCCATTTTAGGAAAAAATACAATTCATTACCATGAAGCGTGAGGAAATTCGGATTCAGTGCAAATCAAATTTTTCCTGAAATTCTGATCGAATTCCACTTCGTCAGCTTCGATTCGCTCATCTCTAGTAAGGATAGACAAATGTTCTGAACTTTCAACAAAATCCATGTATTTTGTATGCCTGGTGGACATACAGTATTGTAAATGTACCATTGTAAAAACAGAAACATTTTGTCCCCCTTTTTTTTCTATAGAGCCTCCATTATTTTATCCAACTCCTGCATGTAAAAAAATGTCTAAATCTTTATGAAACCTCTTTATATGGGAGGTCTAACTAGTACCCTGAATTTGTACTTCAAATCCAATTCTATAGCCGAAGAATACATGTAATTCCTATGATGTCCAGCATGAATATTGACTGTATGAATCTGTAATGCTAATATTTTTGCCACTTTGGCCAATTTAGTTGAATATTTTGATCTAAATGTGGAAAAGAAGTCAGCAGAGAGTTTAAAATCCAAGCAATGTAAGATTACATGGTCAGTAACACCAGAAATGACTGGAGCAGAAGCCGTTTATCTGCTATTTTTATCAGAACTTTGACAAGCTTGAAAAGCAAATGCCAGGTTTCCAACAGAAATATAAATGGAAGCTAAGCTGTTATCAGCAGCCTAATTACCAGACTTCGCTGGCCCTTCTGCAAAATATGAAATGCCAACTAGAATAGTAGCCTTTAGCATTTCACAGAGCAAAACCTAACAGAATAGGACAACATCGTCTAATTACTCATTAATGGCCCTACTGGAAAAATTACCCAAAGTGAATGCTTCACAATATGTTTGTGTAGCTTCTGCTTTAGGCATAAATAACTAAAGCAATTCATTTATTTTGTAGAATTTAGTGCTAATGTAGTCAGCACAGTGTTGTACACCAAATCAGTACACATGCATCGGTACTCAGGTTGATTCTTAAAATATATCTTCTATATTTTAAAAGGAATTGTCCACATTTGTGAACCCCCACTTGTGTAGCCAGATTGGAGCAGGAGGACCTTGTTTTTTGTGTTTCCCATGTATAGTCCATTGATTCCCTTGCCCACCATATTGATTTATTTGTATTTTAGTTAGCTACTCCTCCCCTGTCTTCTCCAGATTGTGTAAGTCCCTTTACATTCTCATGATCCTTGTGCTTCCTACTGGGGATGACAAGAGGAAAGGGTCCTGGCAGGGCACTACCTAGAGCAGGGGTGCAAAACCTGCAGCCCGCGGGCAGCATGCGGCCCCCAGAGCCATGGTTTGCGGCCCCCGTCCTGCTGGACAGAAGCATAGCTGATTGTGTGATCAGCTGTGTTTCTTCCTGGAGTGCCCCACAGCGAAGGATAACAGCTCCTGCACTGTAGCAGGAGTCTGGAGCAGGACTTGTCCCCTGCTATTAGTGAGTGTGGGGGAGCGGAGGAGAAGGCAGGCACAGTTTATCAGCGCGTCTGCCTTCTCCTCAAGGAGGACTCTGCAGTTTAAACCCAGCGATGACGTGGTCGACGGGTGTCTTGGGGCAGAGGAGCGCAGACTGTGAGGTGAATAAGCTGTGAACAGGTCTGTGTGTGTGTATATATATATATATATATATATATATAAATATATATATACAGTCAGGTCCATAAATATTGGAATATTGACACAATTCTATCATTTTTGCCTCTATACACCACCACAATGGATTGAAATAAAACAAACAAGATGTGCTTTAACTGCAGACTGTCAGCTTTAATTTGAGGGTATTTACATCCAAATCAGGTGAACGGTGCAGGAATTACAACAGTTTGTATATGTGCCTCCCACTTGTTAAGGGACCAAAAGTAATGGGACAGAATAATAATCATAAATCAAACTTTCACTTTTTAATACTTGGTTGCAAATCCTTTGCAGTCAATTACAGCCTGAAGTCTGGAACGCATAGACATCACCAGACGCTGGGTTTCATCCATGGTGATGCTCTGCCAGGCCTCTACTGCAACTGTCTTCAGTTCCTGCTTGTTCTTGGGGCATTTTGGCTTCATTTTTGTCTTCAGCAAGTGAAATGCATGCTCAATCGGATTCAAGGTCAGGTGATTGACTTGGCCATTGCATAACATTCCACTTAAAAAACTCTTTGGTTGCTTTTACAGTATGCTTTGGGTCATTGTCCATTTGCACTGTGAAGCGCACAGTGCAGATGGACAATGACTATTGGCTGAATATGAGCAGATAATATTGTCCGAAATACTTCAGAATTCATCCTGCTGCTTCGGTCAGCAGTCACATCATCAATAAATACAAGAGACCCAGTTCCATTGGCAGCCATACATGCCCATGCCATGACACTACCACCACCATGCTTCACTGATGAGGTGGTATGCTTAGGATCATGAGCAGTTCCTTTCCTTCTCCATACTCTTCTCTTCCCATCACTCTGGTACAAGTTGATATTGGTCTCATCTGTCCATAGGATGTTGTTTAGATGTCGTTTGGCAAACTCTAATCTGGCCTTCCTGTTTTTGAGGCTCACCAATGGTTTACATCTTGTAGTGAAACCTCTGTATTCACTCTGGTGAAGTATTCTCTTGATTTTTTACTATCTCCTGGAGAGTGTTCTTGATCTGGCCAACTGTTGTGAAGGGTGTTTTCTTCACCAGGGAAAGAATTCTTCGGTCATCCACCATCCGTGGTCTTCCGGGTCTTTTGGTGTTGCTAAGCTCACCAGTGCGTTCCTTCTTTTTAAGAATGTTCCAAACAGTTGTTTTGGCCACGCCTAATGTTTTTGCTATCTCTCTGATGGGTTTGTTGTGTTTTTTTCAGCCTAATGATGGCTTGCTTCACTGATAGTGACAGCTCATTGGATCTTATCTTGAGAGTTGACAGCAACTGATTCCAAATGCAAATAGCACACATGAAATGAACTCTGGACTTTTTATATGCTTATTGTAATTGGGATAATGAGGGAATAACACACACCTGGCCATGGAACAGCTGAGAAGCCAATTGTCCCATTACTTTTGGTACCTTAACAAGTGGGAGGCACATATGCAAACTGTTGTAATTCCTACACTGTTCACCTGATTTGGATGTAAATACCCTAAAATTAAAGCTGACAGTCTGCAGTTAAAGCACATCTTGTTTGTTTCATTTCAAATCCCTCGTGGTGATGTATAGAGCCCAAAATGTTGTGTTCATGTACCAATTTTTATCGACCTGACTGTATATATATCTATATATATGGAAAATGGAATATATATATATATATTCATACACACACCAGCACAACTACTAACTCCCTGCTACACCTACATAACACACATAGCCTTAATCAGCCGTCAGCACCCTAGTGTGACCCCCTCCCCCTCTGCAGCTCAGCATGTGAGTGATTAGAAAATGGTCATGTAGAGTGTGCAGTCTGCTGCTTGTGTTGATGTGGGAATCCCAACAGCTCATGGAATTTCACACTACCTTGCAGGCCAGGGCTCTCCAGGTCAGAGGTCAGGTGAAGCGCCGCTAACCTTGTCAGGCCCTCTCTCTCACACATAGTGCTTTGCTGTTGTAGCGATACTAGGAAGGGGAAGCAGTAGAGGACAGCACATGAAAGGATTTTGTGGGTGGATGCAGGACCAAGGAGGAAGGGAGACATACTTCAATTGGAAAGGGGGTGGGGCCAATCAGTATGCCCGGGCCCCATAGCAACTGCGTGGTCTGCTGCTACGAGCGGTACGCCCTTGGTCAGTACCCTAATTGGCTCTGCCCTGTACATAGCCCTCCTACCCCACCCAGCAGCCAGGTTTCCCCTGTAACTGGGGCTCCTTGGGATGCTCCAGTTTCAGTGGAAATAGTAAAAAAAAAGTCTGTCTCCCCCAAGGTCTTTCAAGGACCTTTTTGGGAGAAATTATGTGGAATATATATATATGAAAATACAGAACAAATTGTGGGGTGCATTTCTCCTGTTATGCTAAAGCAACATTTTAATGGAAATAAAATGCAATTTTTCATTTTCACAGCCAAGTGTTTCTAAATTCTATGAAACACTTGTTGGGTCAAAACATTTACTTCACCACTTGCTCAATTCCTTCAGGGGTGTGGTTTCCAAAATGGTCTCACTTTTTGGGGTTTCCTTTATCAGGGTACCTTAGGGTCTCTTCAAATGTGACATGGCATCAGAAAACCATTTCTATCAAAATCTGGCTGTGTACCCATGAAGAGATTTACGTATGAACACATATGGGGTGTTTCTGTAAACTGCAAAATCAGGGTAATATATTTTGAGATTTGTTTTGCTGTTAGACCTTGCTGTGTTACATGGAAAATGGATCCAAATAAAAAATCTATACATACAAAAAAAAAGAGATTTTAAAATGTTCCTTTAATTCATGTGGACCACCTAACGGGTTAACAAAGTTTGTAAAATCAGTTTTGAATAAATTGAGGGGTTTAGTTTCACAAATGTGGTCATTTTTAGATGGTTCCTATTACGTAAGTCTCCTAAAGTCAGAACTGAACTGTTCCTTAAAGGGACACTGACAGGCCCAATAACCATAATTAGCTGTACATATCCATGCACAGGTCTTCTAATGTGCATTTAAAACATATAAGTATCCCCCCGTCCACATTATGAATACTGCAAACTCGTGTTTTATAACCTGAACTAATCCATGTTCTTTCTGCCCAAGGGGCGGGGTTTCAGCTTCTCTTGTGCCCAGAGAAGCTGAAACCCCGCCCCTTGGGCAGAAAGAACAGGGATTAGTTCAGGTTATAAAACACGAGTTTGCAGTATTCATAATGTGGACGGGGGGATACTTATATGTTTTAAATGCACATTAGAAGACCCGTGCATGGATATGTACAGCTAATTATGGTTATTGGGCCTGTCAGTGTCCCTTTAAAATCACGGTTTTGAAAAGTTTTCTTGAAAATTTCAAAAATTGCTTCTGATATTCTAAGCCTTCTAACATCCTAAACAAGAAATTACTAAATGATGCCAACATACAGTAGACATATGAGGAATGTTAATTACTAACTATTTTTACAAGAAATCACTATTTATTGTCTAAAAATCAGAGCGATGCAAATTTTAAACATTGCACATTTTTCCAATTATTTTAAATTTTTTTGACCACTTACATAAAGTATGATGTGTCACCAGAAAACACTCTTAGAATCGCTTGGATCACTAAAAGCATTCCAGAGTTATTACTAGGGATGAGCGAACTCGAACTGTATAGTTCGGGTTCGTACCGAATTTTGGGGTGTCCGTGACACGGACCCGAACCCGGACATTTTCGTAAAAGTCCGGGTTCGGTGTTCGTCGCTTTCTTGGCGCTTTCGTGACGCTTTCTTGGCGCTTTTTGAAAGGCTGCAAAGCAGCCAATCAACAAGCGTCATACTACTTGCCCCAAGAGGCCGTCACAGCCATGCCTACTATTGGCATGGCTGTGATTGGCCAGAGCACCATGTGACCCAGCCTCTATTTAAGCTGGAGTCACATAGCGCCGCCCGTCACTCTGCTCTGATTAGCGTAGGGAGAGGTTGCGGCTGCGACAGTAGGGCGAGATTAGGCAGATTAACTCCTCCAAAGGACTTGATTAATCGATCGATCTGCAGCTGTGGGTCATTGAGCTGCTGAAATTCAATTGCTCACTGTTTTTAGGCTGCCCAGACCGTTTGTCAGTCACTTTTTTCTGGGGTGATCGGCGGCCATTTTGTGTCTTGTGGTGCGCCAGCACAAGCTGCGACCAAGTGCATTTAACCCTCAATGGTGTGGTTGTTTTTTGGCTAAAGCCTACATCAGGGTGAAGCTGTCACACCAAGTGCATTTAACCAGCAATAGTCTGTTTATTTTTTGGCCATATACTACATCAGGGGCAAGCTGCGCCCGTCACCAAGTGCATTTAACCCTCAGTAGTGTGGTTGGTCAAGCTGTCACACCAAGTGCATTTAACCAGCAATAGTCTGTTTATTTTTTGGCCATATACTACATCAGGGGCAAGCTGCGCCCGTCACCAAGTGCATTTAACCCTCAGTAGTGTGGTTGGTCAAGCTGTCACACCAAGTGCATTTAACCAGCAATAGTGTGGTTATTTTTTGGCCATATCCCAGTCTAATTCTGTCAGTAAATCCATACCGGTCACCCAGCGCCTAAATACTAGGCCTCAAATTTATATCCCGCTAAATCTGTCGTTACCGCTGTACTGTTGTGGCTGGGCAAGTTATTTAGTGTCCGTCAAAGCACATTTTTTGTTCTGGGTTGAAATACAATTCCCAATTTAGCAATTTCATAATTTAGTGGTTTCTGCTATATCAGAGCTATTTGAAATCTATCCCTAAAAGGGTATATAATATTCAAGGTGCACATAGGGTCATTCAGAATAACTTCACACACACGCTACTGTGCATTTCCAAGTTTAATTCTGTCAGTAAATCCATACCGGTCACCCAGCGCCTAAATACTAGGCCTCAAATTTATATCCCGCTAAATCTGTCGTTACCGCTGTACTGTTCTGGCTGGGCAAGTTATTTAGTGTCCGTCAAAGCACATTTTTTGTTCTGGGTTGAAATACAATTCCCAATTTAGCAATTTCATAATTTAGTGGTTTCTGCTATATCAGAGCTATTTGAAATCTATCCCTAAAAGGGTATATAATATTCAAGGTGCACATAGGGTCATTCAGAATAACTTCACACACACGCTACTGTGCATTTCCAAGTTTAATTCTGTCAGTAAATCCATACCGGTCACCCAGCGCCTAAATACTAGGCCTCAAATTTATATCCCGCTAAATCTGTCGTTACCGCTGTACTGTTCTGGCTGGGCAAGTTATTTAGTGTCCGTCAAAGCACATTTTTTGTTCTGGGTTGAAATACAATTCCCAATTTAGCAATTTCATAATTTAGTGGTTTCTGCTGTATCAGAGCTATTTGAAATCTATCCCTAAAAGGGTATATAATATTCAAGGTGCACATAGGGTCATTCAGAATAACTTCACACACACGCTACTGTGCATTTCAAAGTCTAATTCTGTCAGTAAATCTATACCGGTCACCCAGCGCCTAAATACTAGGCCTCAAATTTATATTCAGCTGAATTTGAATACAATACATTGGGCCAAATAATATTTTTGTTGTTGTGGTGAACGATAACAATGAGGAAAACATCTATTAAGGGACGCGGACGTGGACATGGTCGTGGTGGTGTTAGTGGACCCTCTGGTGCTGGGAGAGGACGTGGCCGTTCTGCCACATCCACACGTCCTAGTGTACCAACTACCTCAGGTCCCAGTAGCCGCCAGAATTTACAGCGATATATGGTGGGGCCCAATGCCGTTCTAAGGATGGTAAGGCCTGAGCAGGTACAGGCATTAGTCAATTGGGTGGCCGACAGTGGATCCAGCACGTTCACATTATCTCCCACCCAGTCTTCTGCAGAAAGCGCACAGATGGCGCCTGAAAACCAACCCCATCAGTCTGTCACATCACCCCCATGCATATCAGGGAAACTGTCTGAGCCTCAAGTTATGCAGCAGTCTCTTATGCTGTTTGAAGACTCTGCTGGCAGGGTTTCCCAAGGGCATCCACCTAGCCCTTCCCCAGCGGTGGAAGACATAGACTGCACTGACGCACAACCACTTATGTTTCCTGATGATGAGGACATGGGAATACCACCTCAGCATGTCTCTGATGATGACGAAACACAGGTGCCAACTGCTGCGTCTTTCTGCAGTGTGCAGACTGAACAGGAGGTCAGGGATCAAGACTGGGTGGAAGACGATGCAGGGGACGATGAGGTCCTAGACCCCACATGGAATGAAGGTCGTGCCACTGACTTTCACAGTTCGGAGGAAGAGGCAGTGGTGAGACCGAGCCAACAGCGTAGCAAAAGAGGGAGCAGTGGGCAAAAGCAGAACACCCGCCGCCAAGAGACTCCGCCTGCTACTGACCGCCGCCATCTGGGACCGAGCACCCCAAGGCAGCTTCAAGGAGTTCCCTGGCATGGCACTTCTTCAAACAATGTGCTGACGACAAGACCCGAGTGGTTTGCACGCTGTGCCATCAGAGCCTGAAGCGAGGCATTAACGTTCTGAACCTTAGCACAACCTGCATGACCAGGCACCTGCATGCAAAGCATGAACTGCAGTGGAGTAAACACCTTAAAACCAAGGAAGTCAGCTCAGGCTCCCCCTGCTACCTCTTCTGCTGCTGCCGCCTCGGCCTCTTCTGCTGCTGCCGGCCTCTGCTGCCTCGGCCTCTTCCTCCGCCTCTGGAGGAACGTTGGCACCTGCCGCCCAGCAAACAGGGGATGTACCACCAACACCACCACCACCTCCGTCACCAAGCATCTCAACCATGTCACACGGCAGCGTTCAGCTCTCCATCTCACAAACATTTGAGAGAAAGCGTAAATTCCCACCTAGCCACCCTCGATCCCTGGCCCTGAATGCCAGCATTTCTAAACTACTGGCCTATGAAATGCTGTCATTTAGGCTGGTGGACACAGACAGCTTCAAACAGCTCATGTCGCTTGCTGTCCCACAGTATGTTGTTCCCAGCCGCCACTACTTCTCCAAGAGAGCCGTGCCTTCCCTGCACAACCAAGTATCCGATAAAATCAAGTGTGCACTGCGCAACGCCATCTGTAGCAAGGTCCACCTAACCACAGATACGTGGACCAGTAAGCACGGCCAGGGACGCTATATCTCCCTAACTGCACACTGGGTAAATGTAGTGGCAGCTGGGCCCCAGGCGGAGAGCTGTTTGGCGCACGTCCTTCCGCCGCCAAGGATCGCAGGGCAACATTCTTTGCCTCCTGTTGCCACCTCCTCCTTCTCGGCTTCCTCCTCCTCTTCTTCCACCTGCTCATCCAGTCAGCCACACACCTTCACCACCAACTTCAGCACAGCCCGGGGTAAACGTCAGCAGGCCATTCTGAAACTCATATGTTTGGGGGACAGGCCCCACACCGCACAGGAGTTGTGGCGGGGTATAGAACAACAGACCGACGAGTGGTTGCTGCCGGTGAGCCTCAAGCCCGGCCTGGTGGTGTGCGATAATGGGCGAAATCTCGTTGCAGCTCTGGGACTAGCCAGTTTGACGCACATCCCTTGCCTGGCGCATGTGCTGAATTTGGTGGTGCAGAAGTTCATTCACAACTACCCCGACATGTCAGAGCTGCTGCATAAAGTGCGGGCCGTCTGTTCGCGCTTCCGGCGTTCACATCCTGCCGCTGCTCGCCTGTCTGCGCTACAGCGTAACTTCGGCCTTCCCGCTCACCGCCTCATATGCGACGTGCCCACCAGGTGGAACTCCACCTTGCACATGCTGGACAGACTGTGCGAGCAGCAGCAGGCCATAGTGGAGTTTCAGCTGCAGCACGCACGGGTCAGTCGCACTGCGGAACAGCACCACTTCACCACCAATGACTGGGCCTCCATGCGAGACCTGTGTGCCCTGTTGCGCTGTTTCGAGTACTCCACCAACATGGCCAGTGGCGATGACGCCGTTATCAGCGTTACAATACCACTTCTATGTCTCCTTGAGAAAACACTTAGGGCGATGATGGAAGAGGAGGTGGCCCAGGAGGAGGAGGAGGAGGAGGAGGAAGAGGGGTCATTTTTAGCACTTTCAGGCCAGTCTCTTCGAAGTGACTCAGAGGGAGGTTTTTTGCAACAGCAGAGGCCAGGTACAAATGTGGCCAGCCAGGGCCCACTACTGGAGGACGAGGAGGACGAGGATGAGGAGGAGGTGGAGGAGGATGAGGATGAAGCATGGTCACAGCGGGGTGGCACCCAACGCAGCTCGGGCCCATCACTGGTGCGTGGCTGGGGGGAAAGGCAGGACGATGACGATACGCCTCCCACAGAGGACAGCTTGTCCTTACCCCTGGGCAGCCTGGCACACATGAGCGACTACATGCTGCAGTGCCTGCGCAACGACAGCAGAGTTGCCCACATTTTAACGTGTGCGGACTACTGGGTTGCCACCCTGCTGGATCCACGCTACAAAGACAATGTGCCCACCTTACTTCCTGCACTGGAGCGTGATAGGAAGATGCGCGAGTACAAGCGCACGTTGGTAGACGCGCTACTGAGAGCATTCCCAAATGTCACAGGGGAACAAGTGGAAGCCCAAGGCCAAGGCAGAGGAGGAGCAAGAGGTCGCCAAGGCAGCTGTGTCACGGCCAGCTCCTCTGAGGGCAGGGTTAGCATGGCAGAGATGTGGAAAACTTTTGTCAACACGCCACAGCTAACTGCACCACCACCTGATACGCAACGTGTTAGCAGGAGGCAACATTTCACTAACATGGTGGAACAGTACTTGTGCACACCCCTCCACGTACTGACTGATGGTTCGGCCCCATTCAACTTCTGGGTCTCTAAATTGTCCACGTGGCCAGAGCTAGCCTTTTATGCCTTGGAGGTGCTGGCCTGCCCGGCGGCCAGCGTTTTGTCTGAACGTGTATTCAGCACGGCAGGGGGCGTCATTACAGACAAACGCAGCCGCCTGTCTACAGCCAATGTGGACAAACTGACGTTCATAAAAATGAACCAGGCATGGATCCCACAGGACCTGTCCGTCCCTTGTCCAGATTAGACATTAACTACCTCCCCTCAACCATATATTATTGTACTCCAGGGCACTTCCTCATTCAATCCTATTTTTATTTTCATTTTACCATTATATTGCGAGGCTACCCAAAGTTGAATGAACCTCTCCTCTGTCTGGGTGCTGGGGCCTAAATATATGCCAATGGACTGTTCCAATGTTGGGTGACGTGAAGCCTGATTCTCTGCTATGACATGCAGACTAATTCTCTGCTGACATGAAGACAGATTCTCTGTTACGGGACCTCTCTCCTCTGCCTGGGTGCTGGGCCTAAATATCTGACAATGGACTGTTGCAGTGGTGGCTGACGTGAAACCTGATTTTCTGCTATGACATGCAGACTGATTCTCTGCTGACATGAAGTCAGATCCTCTGTTACGGGACCTCTCTCCTCTGCCTGGGTGCTGGGCCTAAATATCTGACAATGGACTGTTGCAGTGGTGGCTGACGTGAAGCCTGATTCTCTGCTATGACATGCAGACTAATTCTCTGCTGACATGAAGCCAGATTGTCTGTTACGGGACCTCTCTCCTCTGCCTGGGTGCTGGGCCTAAATTTATGAAAATGGACTGTTGCAGTGGTGGGTGACATGAAGCCTGATTCTCTGCTGTGACATGAAGACTGATTCTCTGCTGACATGAAGCCAGATTGTCTGTTACGGGACCTCTCTCCTCTGCCTGGGTGCTGGGCCTAAATATCTGACAATGGACTGTTGCAGTGGTGGCTGACGTGAAGCCTGATTTTCTGCTATGACATGCAGACTGATTCTCTTCTGACATAAAGCCAGATCCTCTGTTACGGGACCTCTCTCCTCTGCCTGGGTGCTGGGCCTAAATATCTGACAATGGACTGTGTCAGTGGTGGCTGAGGTGAAGCCTGATTTTCTGCTATTACATGCAGACTGATTCTCTGCTGACATGAAGCCAGATCCTCTGTTACGGGACCTCTTTCCTCTGCCTGGGTGCTGGGCCTAAATATCTGACAATGGACTGTTGCAGTGGTGACTGACGTGAAGCCTGATTCTCTGCTATGACATGCAGACTAATTCTCTGCTGACATGAAGCCAGATCCTCTGTTACGGGACCTCTCTCCTCTGCCTGTGTGCTGGGCCTAAATATATGCCAATGGACTGTTGCATTGGTGGCTGACGTGAAGCCTGTTTCCCTGCTATGACATGCAGACTAATTCTCTGCTGACATGAAGCCAGATTGTCTGTTACGGGACCTCTCTCCTCTGCCTGGGTGCTGGGCCTAAATATATGCCAATGGACTGTTGCACTGGTGGCTGACGTGAAGCCTGATTCTCTGCTATGACATGAAGACTGATTCTCTGCTGACATGAAGCCAGATTGTCTGTTACGGGACCTCTCTCCTCTGCCTGGGTGCTGGGCCTAAATATATGACAATGGACTGTTGCAGTGGTGGCTGACGTGAAGCCTGATTCTCTGCTATGACATGAAGACTGATTCTCTGCTGACATGAAGCCAGATTATCTGTTACGGGACCTCTCTCCTCTGCCTGGGTGCTGGGCCTAAATATATGCCAATGGACTGTTGCACTGGTGGCTGACGTAAAGCCTGATTCTCTGCTATGACATGAAGACTGATTCTCTGCTGACATGAAGCCAGATTGTCTGTTACGGGACCTCTCTCCTCTGCCTGGTTGCTGGGCCTAAATTTATGACAATGGACTGTTGCAGTGGTGGCTGACGTGAAGCCTGATTCTCTGCTATGACATGCAGACTGATTCTCTGCTGACATGAAGACAGATTCTCTGTTACGGGACCTCTCTCCTCTCCCTGGGTGCCGGGGCCTAAATATCTGAGAATGGACTGTTCCAGTGGTGGGTGACGTGAAGCCAGATTCTCTGCTATGGGACCTCTCTCCAATTGATTTTGGTTAATTTTTATTTATTTAATTTTTATTTTAATTCATTTCCCTATCCACATTTGTTTGCAGGGGATTTACCTACATGTTGCTGCCTTTTGCAGCCCTCTAGCCCTTCCCTGGGCTGTTTTACAGCCTTTTTAGTACCGAAAAGTTCGGGTCCCCATTGACTTCAATGGGGTTCGGGTTCGGGACGAAGTTCGGATCGGGTTCGGACCCCGAACCCGAACATTTCCGGGAAGTTCGGCCGAACTTCTCGAACCCGAACATTCAGGTGTTCGCTCAACTCTAGTTATTACCAGATAAAGTGACACGGGTCAGATTTGAAAAATGGGGCTTTGCCATTTGGTCCTGGAAGGGGTTAAAAATGATGCCTGCTCGTGAGTTCAGCAGGTGCCATAGCTGTAGTCAATTGTGACCATCTGAAGTGGCTTTCCCTAGGGGCTGAACGGTTGGAGATTGGGGGAGCTATTGTTTGCATGTGAAAGCCTTGGTTTCTCTTAAGGTGCTTGCACACGACCGAATGCCCTCCGAGACATACGGTCCGTGAGGGGCTATATGTCCCGGAGCGGCATTGATCGTGAACACTGGAGTACAAAGCATCATAGATTACAATGATGCTGTGCACGTCAGGCCACCCGCGCGGCTATTGTCCCGCACTCATATGATCTTAGCCCCGTGGGCGGCCCGACATGCACAGCATCATTGCAATCTTGTTATCATGGCGCCGTGTGGTAAATACACTCCACGCTGAAAACAGAAGGGAAGGGAAAAGGTATTAGGCTTGGAACCTAGGGAAAGGGAAATGGTCACACCTAATGAATCCCTACGCCGAGCCCTGACTTCTATCAGTATGAACAGACCTTGATGGTAGGAATGTTCATACGCAGAAACATAAGCCAAATTTCACCCTAACAGAGCTCTGCAGATAGTGTCAGGACACGGATGGCCTATTCCTTCCCAGATGAAGGGCTTAATATCATGAGGTAGGGGAAAACAACAAAGCAGATAAACTTACATAACTTCCAGAAGTATGCGGACAAGCAGGAACTCAGAGAGAAACAACACTAGGACTTCCACAAACAAGGAGCTATCAACTGCATAGCATGATGGGTCAGACAAGACTAAATAGAGGAGAAGGAATGACAACTTAAGCTACACCTGAGACAAGAGGTGTGGTCATCCCCAGCAACAACACAGAAAGGTGAAACCATAGAGACTGTTAATCATGTGCAGCCAGTCTCCTCGATCTTCTTGTCCCTTTCACAGGCGGGACCGAGATACTTGTAATGTCTCGGAGGGCATACGGTCGTGTGCAAGAGGCCTGAAGCTGTAGTTCCTATAGAGCCCTGCAGGTTGCTAGGTTCTTTGAGAATGTAGAAAATCTGCAATGAATTGCAATAGCAATTCATTGCAATGTATTGAAGAATAAATCTAATAATTGCCAATTATAGTCATTTAAAGTAAATTAAGAAAAGTAAAAAAATAAGTAAACATGTTGAAATATATATAAAAAGTAAAATATAAAAATTAAAATCAACCCCTTTTCACCATAATTCAAATAGAAATAATAAAAAAAATAAGCATCATAGGCATCTCCGCATTCCAAAATGGCTGTACTATTAAAATATAAAAATATTTTTCCGGCACTTCACCTCCCAAACAATTGATTAAAAAGTCATGCATGCTCTAAAATGGTATCAATTCATTTTTTTTTTAGCATTACACCACACTACAAAAAAACAAAAAAACAAAGAAAAACTAAAGTGTATAAATGTGGTATTGCTGTAATAATACTGACCCAGAGAATATATGTAGCAGAACCCATAAAACTGTATCAGAATAGCATTTTGTTTTTCAATTTCACCCCATCTGGAATTTTTTTCCCCAACTTCCCATTACATAGTATGTAATATTAAATTGTGCCAGTAGAAAGAACTTGTCCTGCAAAAAGAAGCCCTCATCCAGCTTTGTGAATGGAAAAATATAAAGTTATGGCTCTGGGAAGGCAAAGGGTGAAAAACGAAAATGCAAAAATGGAAAAATCTAAGGGTACTGAAGAGGTTAATATCTGAGAAAAGCAGCAAGTGCTTACCTATGTATTCAGGACCTTATGTACTTCTTGCAGAAATAAGCAGGATATTAAATTGGGAGAATAATTGGATTTGTCACTTTTGTGCCATGTATGTGCAGATGGGGAACAGATCATTGATCCATAGAAAGATCTGTGTACTCACCTAAGAACATCTATGTAACACTTCCTTATTTGATGACTCCGTATTCCATTATTCAAAGTTAATTGGTTTTAGATTTTTGGCAGACATGTATGTCTCTTTTAATTAAAGGTATAAACGTCCAGGATTTCCTGAGGTTATTATACAGTGAAGAGAATCCAAAATCAAAAACTTAACATTTTTTGGCTCTTGTAGTGAAGAGCACATCATATCATTTCGGTTGCTTGAACTAGCATCAAATAATTTGTAGTTACTTGAAGCAGCTCCAAGCCCTGTAAGGGTAAGACAGAAATGAGATAGAAGAAAAGCCTATGTAATTTGAAATGACAGCAATTGGTACAGCTATAGGGTATAGCTCCAGGCAAGAAAATAAGTATCTTGTGGGAGGAGGGTACTGTACTTAAGAATGACAACCATACCGAGTACTGAGCAACAACAAAAGGAGAAATGAGCAAAAAGGGAGAAATGTGCAAATTTTAGCTTTATCTCATGATTCTAAGAGATAAGATAGGTAAAAGCCTATTATATTTGTAGCTCATGTAATAGCATGATGCATCCGTGTGAAAAGCAAAATGCATCAATTTTCATGGTATGCTATGGCTTGGGGGGGGGGGGGGGGGCTACTGGCTCTCCTTACGGAGAACTGCTTTGTTTGGAGACTAAGTGACAATGCTACACGGGGTAAAATATGCAAAGTGGTATCTCACTACCACTAGCAAAGAGGACCATCTCACTAGCACCACCTTCTGGAAATCACTCTTCATGAGTCAGTGTCTAACTTTTTAACAAGCCTAGGAAAATGACAAGGGAAATATCCATCTACAGCCAGCTGTTTTGGGGTGTTCGCCCATCATCAGTACAGCATAGAATTCTGGCTGATGAGTGAGGCCCAGCCTAGGGGAGGTACTGGATAAAGAGAACTGTCTCACTAGTGCCATCTTATGGAAGTGGCTCCCAATTTGTCAGTGTCCAACCTTTTGACAATCCTTGGAACATGGTGTTTAAGGTGCTGGCTCTCTTTAAGGAAACCTGTCATGTACACAGATTTAGTGGCAATGTTCCATGGGAAAAAAAAATATACAAAGATATATCTCCCAGAGAAGAGAGCTACTTCCAGAAGGTGGCACTAGTAAGATGGTTATCTTTCCATGGGAGATACACGTATCTCTTTGCATATTTTTCCCATGGAGCATTGCCACAAAATCTACACACATTTTGGGTCTCCTTGAGCAGACTAGCCAGTATCTCCTCTAAGCTGCATCCAAGGCAATCTGTCCCATACTGATGAGGGGCAAACACCTTGAAATAGCTGTATGCAGGTGTATATTTGGCTTGTCTACTTTCATTTGTCCTTTTTCCCTTCCAGAAGCTGGAGCAAGTGAGATGGTTCTCTTTCTCTATCTTTTGCATACACGTCAAGTAAACATAAAGGCAGTGATTTCTGAGAAATCACATGTTAAAAACACTTACAGAAGATACAACTAATGTGAGAGAAACTTTTTGAAAGTCTATACCAGTGGTGGTCATTAGGGTTGAGCGAACCTGAACTGTAAAGTTCGGGTTCTTACCGAACTTTCGGATTTTTGGACTTTTCTGTAAAAGTTCGGGTTCGAGTTCGGTGTTCGGCCATTTATTGGCGCTTTTTGAAAGGCTGCAGAGCCTTGTGCCCTTAGAAGCCACCACACCCATGCCTACTAATGGCATGGCTGTGATTGGCTATATCAGCTGGAGTCACATAGTGCTGCGCATCACTCTGATGTGCTTAGTGTAGGGATAGGATGCTGCTGCTGTGAGGGAGAGAATAGGAAAGAATCTTTAATCTGAAGTGCTTGTTAACTCAGTGATCTACATAAATTTAGTTTTGTGGGTGCAGTGCACAATCTTTTTACCCTGCCCTGAGCCTAATGACACAGAAAAATAACTTTTATCTGTCTGTTAGTTAGATGGGTGGAGGCAGCCATTTTATGCAAGCTCAGTGCACCAGCACAGCATATGTGCATTTGTGACATTCAAATCCAAGCTTCAAATACTGCAATAATAATCCGGGGTAAAAATAACACCCATTTTTTGCAATATCCTACATCTGGTGCATTTGCAGCATTTGTCAGTGTGAAATAGAAGCTTGCAATACTTCAATAATTTTCTGGGTTTAAAAAAATCACCCATTTTTGTAAGACCCTACATCTGGGGCCTTTGCAGCATTTGTCAGTGTGAAATCCGATCTTAAAATACTGCAATAATTTTCTGAGTTTAAAAAAATCACCCATTTTTGGCAATACCCTATAACTTGGGCCTATGCTGCATTTTTTTGTGTGAAATACAAGCTTAAAATACTGCAATAATAATCTGGGTTTAAAAAACACAAAATTTTGGCAATATCCTACATCTGGTGCCTTTGCAGCATTTGTCAGTGTGTAAGACAAGCTTGAAATACTTCAATAATTTTCTGGTTTTAAAAAAATACCAATTTGGACAGAAAACGAAATTTGCAGCCTTTGCTGCATCTGTCAGTGTGAGATACACGCGTTAGATATTGCTGTTATATTCTGTTATTTAAAAAAAACACCCATTTTGGGCAAAATACCAAATTGTGCAGCCTTTGCTGCATCTGTCAGTGTGAGATACAAGCTAGAAATACTGCAATAATATTCTGGGTTTAAAAAAAACACAAATTTTTGTCAAAAAACTAAATTTGCAGCCTTTGCTGCATTTGTCAGTGTGAGATACACAAGTTAGATACTGCTGTTCTATTCTGTTATTAAAAAAATACCCATTTTGGGCAAAATACTTAATTTTCAGCCTTTGCTGCATCTATAAGTGTGACATACAAGCTATAAATACTAAAATACTATTCTGGGTTAAAAAAAAAACTTTTGGGCAAAAAAAATAATTTGCAGGCTTTGCTTCATCTGTGTGTGACATATACAAGTTAGATACTGCTGTTCTATTTTATTTAAAAAAAAACACCCATTTTGGGCAAAATACCTAATTTTGCAGCCTTTGCTGCATCTGTCAGTGTGAGATACAAGCTAGAAATACTGCAATAATATTCTGGGTTTTTAAAAAAAACAATTTTTGTCAAAAAAACTAAATTAGCAGTCTTTGCTGCATTTGTCAGTGTAAGATACACGCGTTAGATACTGCTGTTCTATTTCGTTATTAAAAAAACACCTATTTTGGGCAAAATACTTAATTTGCAACCTTTGCTGCATCTGTCAGTGTGATAACAAGCTATAAATACTGCAATACTATTCTGGGTTTAAAAAAAAACATTTTCGGCCAAAAAAAAAAAAAAAAGCTATAAATACTGCAATACTATTCTGGGTTTAAAAAAAAAACATTTTCGGCAAAAAAAATTAAAATTTGCAGCCTTTGCTGCATCTGTCAGTGATGTCTTTCTTTTCAGTTTCTTCCTCCTCCTTCATGCAATTATTTACTGACCTGCTATACAAGACTCCAGCATGGGCGTGTATACCAGCATGTTCCGCCGCAATACAAGATGCGAATTACTATTGATCATTATACCACATCAAATGTGTTAAGTTATATATTATGAGGGGTTATGACTACATATGGTCACTTTTTTGCCTAGGTGGTGGCGTTATCTTTGTTATACCGTTGCAGGGCTTGGGTGAGTGGAACACATACAGACACATCAATTCTTTGATTTGATACTGGTTCTATTATGGACATGGTGCACTTGGCTACTACAAAGCTATTATATGCTTATTACCCACATAACAGTTATATTGATGAATCTGATGTGCCCAATGTGTTCCACATACCCCTATTACAGTGTATGATTTTTATAACCTTTTCTTGTTATTTCTTTGACACCAATATAATAATATATGTATATCATTATATGCACCTAATTCAATTGCTATATATGCCACTATCCAGCTCATGTCCATTATTGTATTATAGATAAAACCGCAGATGAAGGTCCTGCGCGACCGAAACGTACGGTTTCTGCCAATATGTGTGTAAACTGAAAAAGATTGGGCCTATGGATGACAGCAATATATGCTAATGAATAAATGCCCTATTTTTGCAAATCGTGAAAAATTGTGTGCCTCAAATTTACTTCTATAGAAAGATCAGAGTTGGCACCTGCAGCCGATGTCCATCAGTCTTTCACCTCACACCCTTGCAAATCAGCCAAACAGTCTGAGACCCAAGTCACTCAGCAGTCTCTTCTGCTTTTTGATGACTCTGCTAGCAGGGTTTCCCATGGCCATCCACCTGGCCCTGCCCCAGAAGTGGAAGAGATTGAGTGCACCGCTGTCCAACCACTTATGTTTCAATATGAGTACATGGGAGGACCACCACAGCACATCTCGGATGATGACGAAACAGAGGTGCCAACTGCTGCGGCTTTCGAAAGTGTGCAGACCGACAAGGAGGGCAGGGCTGAAGACTAATTGGAAGATGATGTGGAGGATGATGAGGTCCTCGACCCCACATGGAATCAAGGTCATGAAAGTGACCTGTGTAATTTGGAGGAAGAGGCGGCGGTCGCACAGACCCACTAGCACAGCAGAAAAGGAAGCAGGGTGCAAAAGCAGAGCGGCCGTCCTCTAGACACCTGCTACTGTCCACCGCAGCAAGGGACCGAGCACACCAAAGCCAGCTCCAAGATGCTCCCTGGCAAGACACTAGTGGTTTGCAAGCTGTGTAATCAGAGCCTGAAGCGAGGCATAAACGTTCTAAACCTGAGCACAATCTGCATGACCAGGCACGAGCTGCCGTGGAGTAGACACCTCAAAAACCAAGAAAGGTCTCTGGCTCCTCTTGCTTCCTCTTCTGCTGCATTATCGGTCTCTTCATCCACCTCTGTAGTGACAGTGCCACCTGCCACCCTGCAAACAGAGGATCTGCCAGAAACACCACCACCTGGGTTACCAAGCATCTCCAAAATGTCCCACGTGTTTAGCTCTCCATCTCCCAAACACTGGAGCGGAAGAGGAAGTACCCCCCTACCCACCCTCGATCCCTGGCCCTAAATGCAAGCATTTCAAAATTACTGTCCTTTGAAATGCTGTCATTCCGTCTGGTGGAGATGGAGAGTTTTTAAAGTCTTATGGCGGTGGCTGTCCCACAGTACGTCATGCCCAGCCGCCACTACTTTTCCAGGCGTGCCATCCCTTCCCTGCACAACCAAATGGGGGACAAAATTAGGTGTGCACTGCGCAACGCCATCTGTGGCAACATTTACCTAACTACGGACACATGGACCAGTAAGCATGGTCAGGGACATTATATCTACCTAACAGCACACTGTGTAAATGCAGTGGCGGCTGGGCCTGAGGCGGATAGCAGTTTGGCGCATGTCCTTCCACCACCGAGGATTGCAGGGCGCTTCAGTTTGCCTCCTGTTGCTTACTCCTCCTACTCCACTTCCTCATCCCCTACCAGATCCTCATCCGGTCAGCGTAACACCTTCACCACCAACTTCAGCACAGCCAGGGGTAAATGACAGCAGGCAGTTTTAAAACTTATCTGTTTGAGTGACAAACCCCACACCGTGCAGGAGCTGTGGACGGGCCTTGAGCAACAGACCGATGAGTGGTTGGTGCCAGTGAGCCTCAAGCCCGGCCTGGTGGTGTGCAATAATGGGTGAAATCTCATAGCAGTTCTGGGACTAGCCGGTTTGACGCACATCCATTGCCTGGCGCATGTGCTGAATTTGGTGGTGCAGAGGTTCCTTAAAAATTATCCCAATATGTCAGAGCTGCTGCATAAAGTGCAGGCATTCTGTGCGCGGGTTTCTGACCAGTCATTCACAAGTGACTCCGAGGGTGGGTTCCTGCACCCATAAATGCCAGGTAAACAATTGTCCAGCCAGGGCACAGTTCTGGAGGATGACGAGGTGGAGGATGAGGAGATGGAGGAGGAGGAACTATGTTCACAGCAAACTGGCTCATGGCCATCACTGGTACGTGGCTGGGGGGATACAGAGGACACAGACGATACACCTCCCACAGAGGACAGCTTGTCGTTGCCTCTGGGCAGCCTGGCACACATGAGCGATTACATGCTGCAGTGTCTCCGCAACGACCGCCGAGTTGCCCACATTCTAACTTGAGCTGATTACTGGGTGGCCACGCTACTGGATCCCCATTACAAGGACAACATACCATCCTTAATTCCATCACAGATGCGCGAGTACAAGCGCACGCTGGTAGACACGCTGCTGGTGGCATTCCCACCTGACAGCGGGGGCACAGTGGAAGCACAAGGCAAAGGCAGAGGAGGAGGAAGAGGTCGCCAACGCAGCTGGGGCACCACCAGCACCTCAGAAGGCAGGGTTAGCATGGCTGAAATGAGGAAAAGTTTTGTCAGCACACCACAACAACCAGCACCATCAGCTGATATGGAACGTCTTAGCATGAGGCAGCATTTCAGCAACATGGTGGAGCAGTATGCGTGCACACGCCTACACGTACTGAATGACAGGTCTGCCCCCTTCAACTTCTGGGTCTCCAAATTGGGCACATGGCCTGAGCTTGCCCTTTATGCCTTGGAGGTGCTGGCCTGCCTTGAAGCCAGTGTATTGTCTGAACTTGTGTTTAGCACGGCAGGGGGCGTTATCACAGACAAGTGCAGCCGCCTGTCCACAGCCAATGTGGACAAGCTCACATTCATTAAAATGAACCAGGCATGGATCCCACAGGACTTGTCCGTACCTTGTGCAGAATAGACATGTATACCGGCCTTACCCAGCCATTGTTATACTACAGCGTAATTGCTCATTGTTGTATTTTGGATATTTCCCACTCTTTTGGAGTGTAACCTAATTAAAAAATAAAAACCAAAAACCAGTGTTGGCTACCTCGTCCTCCTCCACCGCCGCTTCCACCTACACCGCTACGTCCACCGCCTCCTCAAACTCCTACTCCATATGGACCTCCACCTCATAAATCAAGATTTTTATTTTTTTATTTGTACAGATTTTATTTTATGTCATTTCACAAATTTGTCTGTTATATTTTCAGGTGAAATTCATCAATTTTTGGTTGTGATATACCCCTGCTCTACCTAGTAGACAGGTAAAAACATTTCACTAATTTGTTAAATTTTTGGGTGAAATTCACCAATGTTTGGCTGTGATATACCCCTGCTATACCCAGTAGACAGGTAAAAACATTTCACTAATTGGTTTGTTACATTCTTTGGTGACATTTGACCATTTTTGCCATGATTAAACCCATGCTCTGCATAGGTGACAGGGACATAAACTTTAAAAAATCGTCTGTTACATTGTAATAGTCTGTTACATTGTCAGGTGACATTTTACCAATTTTGCCGTATACAAACCCCTGCTCTGCATAGGTGACAGGGAATTAAATTTCTAAAATTCTTCTTTAATTGACGCGCGCACCCTCCTTTCATTGAATGCATAAACTTTAACAACTTGTCCCACATTTGCGCTTCAATAATTTGTCCCACTTTTCCGCTCGATCATATTTAATTTCAAACAATTAACCTCCCTTGGATGTGGTATCCCTTTCTCACGCTCCCTCTATGGCATTGAACCCTGATTCGCCGCTAACCGTGATCAACATGGTAGGCGCAGAAAAGAACATCAGAAGTTGATAGAGAAGATATCCAATTGGATCGTGAACATCACTTCGACGTGCGACATGGTGGTGTACTATATGTGCACACGCCTACACGTACTGTGACTGATAGGTCTGCCCCCTTCAACTTCTGAGTCTCCAAATTGGGCACATGGCCTGAGCTTGCCCTTTATGCCTTGGAGGTGCTGGCCTGCCCTGGAGTCAGTGTATTGTCTGAACATTTGTTTAGCATGGCTGGAGGGGGTTTTCACAGGTTATATTTTCAAATGTTTTGGGGTGTACCCTAATTTAAAAAAAATTGATTAAAACCAAAAACCAGTGTAGGCTACCTCCTCCTCTTCCACTGCCGCTTCCACCTACACCGCCACATCCACTGCCTCCTCAACCTCCTACTCCATATGGGCCTCCTAGATTAAGATTATAATTTTTTATTTGTATGTATGTTATGTTATTTTAAGTAATTTCCCTATACACATTTGTTTGCAGAGCACTTGCAATGCTCTTAACCACATTTTGCTGGCATTTGCAGCCCTCTAGCCCCTTCCATGACATTTTTAGAGCCATTTTAGTGCTCAAAAGTTCAGGTCCCCATTGACTTCAATGGTGTTCGGGGTCAAGTTCGGGTCCCGATCTCAAACCTTTTTGTTAAGTTCGGCCGAACCCGTTGAACCCGAACATCCAGGTGTCCGCTCAACTCTAGTGGTCATCCATCACATTACCCCACTGACCAGCTTTTTGAGAAGGCACCTGTGTTTGCAGTAGCTCCACGACCTTCTCACTGCTTTCCTTAGGCCAATGACGATACCTTTATCTGTCACTTGGCCTAGATGCAGCTAATGACATTTGTTGCCCCTGACAAAACATTTGATGCCCCTTTTCCCTCATATTTGGTGGGCAAGTGGTCTCACATGTGCCATTACTCTCTCTTTGGCAGGTTGGGTCAAATTTTTGTGTGTATAATATGCTTCTGACACCCCAAAAGAGTGTGAGGTACATACAGTAATGGAAATAATCTCATTACAGTATAGCTATTTGCAGTCAATGCTCCCAAATCAGCCACAAGTGCCAAACAAGTGTCATTCAGTCATATATTTCCCCCATATACAGTTTAGTGCAGCCATATATTTTTATATACGTACATACATAGTGCAGCGTACTTCCCCATATCTACAAGCCCTCCTTTCCCTCCATATAAAATATTAGCTTTTCCTAGATGCATTCTTCTCCTCTCAGGTCCGTCACTATGTGAAGCTACCACTTGAATTATGTCTCCTCCAGTGTTCTATACCAATTAGTAGTGTTGAGCGAATCAGAATTTCCTCGCTGTTTGTGTAAACAAATTTTTTTTTTTCCTAAAATGGCAGCTGCTCAGTGAAAGCAAGAAGCCCTGGAATGCAAGATCACCAGACAGCCAATTCGAAGCTAGCCAGCCCGTGTGATGTCACAGCCCTTTAAAAGCCTCATCCTGCATGGTGTCCACCATTTCACTGTGAGCTGAGCATAGGGAGAGATGTGACAAGCGCTAAGGACAGTGTTGCTAAAAGCTTTTTATTGTGGAATGTTGGATAGAGAAAGAGCAGGGACAGTGTAAGGACACTGTAGGGAGAGCATAGGGAGACTGTAGGGATAGTTCAGTGACTGTAATCTGAAGCTGAAGGGATCCATAGGAGACAGCGCAGTTTGCATCAATCGATGTGTAGGGCACAGAGCTATCTAATTAAACAGTGTCCTCCTTGTTTAATACATAAGCAGATTTATTAGGCCTTGATTTTCAACTTGGGGTGAATAAGCTGTGTATTTCTTTTGTTATTGGGGTATCCACCTTGTTTAATAGATTTTCTGTTACTCCTTTAATCCAGTGTGTACATACAGCAAGGGATGGTAATGCAGGAGAGCGCTCAGCCTATGGCCGTTTCATGTCACTGATGCTTTCTCAAGGCACTGTGCTTCCTTTTATCAGCTGCTCCCAAACTTACATCATTACATACATGTAACAATATATACTTATACAAACAAGATAATTCATGCTAAAAATTGAGACAATTGGTGTAGGATGTCTATGTGGTCCGCCGCGGGCATCCTCCATTGTACGAATTTCTTGCTGGGTGATCACCATTAGCAACGGACCACAAGTGCAGGATTTGCTCCCCCGGTTATAAGTGCACAACTGCATATGGGGTTGAGCATTTCCTGCTTTTTCAGACCACGTTATATTATGTAATTTGTAAATACATTTTGTACAAAATTATTTGGGCCCGTCTGCTACACGTCAAGGCGATCTCTGCAAGATGGGAACCTAACACTAAATTCTTCCTGTTATGTGCCATGACGGCTATAATAAAATTCAGGCAGATGGGCATCAAACCCTTCTTCTGCCAGGGAGGAGACTGAAGAAGCCAGCCCTATACTTTAGCTGTATTGCTTTGCACCTGAATCCCTCCAGTAAAGAAGCACCCTGGTTTACCCTGACTCTCTGGACTTATTTCCCATTGGGTGCACCACACCTTACCTTACCATCCTTTCCGGAGAGCAGCAACACATGGTGACACTTTGACGGTGTCCAGGGGACCCAGCTTAGTGTTGGGGCCACCCCAAACCCACCCACTGCACTAAGTTTAATTAAACCAGTATATATATATATATATATATATATATATATATATATTATTTTTTTCTCCAATGTATTCACTGAGGAAAATAAATTGTCAGATGACATGCAGAATGCAAAAATAAATTCCCCATTAAAAGTGTCCTGTCTGACCCAGGAAGAAGTACATCAGCGACTTAAAAAGATTAAAATAGACAAATCGGCAGGACCGGATAACATACACCCCCGTATCCTAAAGGAATTAAGTAATGTCATAGCCAGACCCTTATTTCTGATATTTGCAGACTCTATACTGACAAGGAATGTCCCACAGGATTGGCGCATGGCATATATGGTGCCAATATTCAAAAAGGGGCCAAAAACAGAGCCTGGAAACTATAGGCCGGTAAGTTTAACATCTGTTGTGGGTAAACTGTTTGAAGGTTTTCTGAGAGATGCTATATTAGAGCATCTCAACAGAAATAAGCAAATAACGCCATATCAGCATGGCTTCGTGAGGGATCGGTCATGTCAGACTAATTTAATCAGTTTCTATGAGGAGGTAAGTTCTAGACTTGACAGCGGCGAATCAATGGATGTGATATATCTGGACTTCTCCAAAGCATTTGACACTGTACCACATAAAAGGTTAGTATATAAAATGAGAATGCTCGGACTGGGAGAAAACATCTGTATGTGGGTAAGTAACTGGCTCAGTGATAGAAAACAGAGGAAAAATGCAAGTCACCCGTACATACTAAATGGTAAAACACTCGGTAACACTGACATGGAAAAGGATCTAGGAATTTTAATAAACAGCAAACTAAGCTGCAAAAACCAGTGTCAGGCAGCTGCTGCCAAGGCCAACAAGATAATGGGTTGCATCAGAAGGGGCATAGATGCCCGTGATAAGAACATAGTCCTACCACTTTACAAATCGCTAGTCAGACCACACATGGAGTACTGTGTACAGTTCTGGGCTCCTGTAAACCAGGCAGACATAGCAGAGCTGGAGAAGGTCCAGAGGAGGGCATCTAAAGTAATAACTGGAATGGGGCAACTACAGTACCCTGAAAGATTATCAAAATTAGGGTTATTCACTTTAGAAAAAAGACGACTGAGGGGAGATCTAATTAATATGTATAAATATATCAGGGGTCAGTACAGAGATCTATCCCATCAGCTATTTATCCCTAGGACTGTGACTGTGACGAGGGGACATCCTCTGCGTCTGGAGGAAAGAAGGTTTGTACACAAACATAGAAGAGGATTCTTTACGGTAAGAGCAGTGAGACTATGGAACTCTCTGCCTGAGGAGGTGGTGATGGTGAGTACAATAAAGGAATTCAAGAGGGGCCTGGATGTATTTCTGGAGTGTAATAATATTACAGGCTATAGCTACTAGAGAGGGGTCGTTGATCCAGGGAGTTATTCTGATTGCCTGATTGGAGTCGGGAAGGAAGTTTATAGTCCCCTAAAGTGGAGAAAATTGGCTTCTACCTCACAGGGTTTTTTTTTTTTTTTTTTTTTTGCCTTCCTCTGGATCAACTTGCGGGATAACAGGCCGAACTGGATGGACAAATGTCTTTTTTCGGCCTTATGTACTATGTTACTATGTTACTATATATATATATATATATATATATATATGTAATGAAGAAAGCAATGTGGGCTGCCCACATTGCTTTCTTCATTATTATTGTATCCAGTGGAGCCAAGCACACCAAGATTCACCAGATGACTTCAGACACCAATCTTCCCATTGAGGATATGTCCACACCAGCGGTTTTTTCTTATTCCCAGGAGCAGGCGAGCAGAATCCTTGGCGCACACAGTGGAGACGCAGAGTTTTTGTCCATTCCCAACATTATGGACACAAAACGGGACTTTGAACGAATTACCAAAAAGTTGGTGAGTCTGGATTTACATCTCATTACATTAAGTGAGTATTTTAAAACCAGCAGGATACCTCGTGGTTTAAGGACACACTCACAACCAACCATGTATATGCATGATAATGAATTTCGCTTGAAGTATGAATCCATTGCAAATAAGTTTGCACTTGATCTCATATTATTAAATATGGAATTCTTGCAAAAGGATCTGGCTGATACTACAGAAAAGCATGAAGCGTTACAAGGCACATTGAGTTCTTTATTGCCAACAGATGAATATCAGGAATTTCAGTCCAAATTACAGCCACACCTGGATAAATTAAAGGTTGAGATTCAGGACACTAAACGCAGCAAGTGGCAGCGTGATGCGCTGGATTACAATACAGGAAATGTATATAATTGGTCAATAAATCATCAATCACAACAACGTACTCAAAAAATTGGGAAGAAAAATACAAAAAGGGACTTGACTCAAACTTCACAAAATAATGCCTCTACAGAGACTTTTTTAGGGGACACAATGAATTTAGCAAGAAGAAGCGAACGCGACGTGGAGGAAGGAAACACCACCGCTTCCGACATAAAAACAAGGAGCAAAAGGACAGCTGCAAAAAAACGCAATTAAATGACAACATTGTGGTAAATATTTCATCCCATGTTTTATCAGATACACAGTTGAATGTCTTGACTAAGGGTTTAAGCTTCTGTCCCAATAGTCATACTGATTGGTTACAACTCGAGGCTGATTTACATCAGTTTTTTCGTAGACTGAAGCTTAGAACCTGGTTTTCAACACACCCTACTATGGGGAATATATGTAACAATACTGAACTGAAATTAAGTGATTACAAATTGTTTAACAAAAGTGATTTTATTCCACCTATGTCATCACCTGCTATTGATTTATTTACTGAAGCGGTAATGAAAGACATCAATCTGTTGAAATTGAAAGATAGGAAAGAGTTCGTTCATCCAAATATTACACGTACTGAGTGGAGTGCCATTGATGAGTTGGTCCGTGACCACAGTCTTACCATCAAGCCCGCCGACAAGGGCGGGGCGATCGTGATCATGGACACTCATCAATACATTGCAGAGGCCAACAGACAATTGGGGGACTGTGAGGTATATCAAAAACTTCACACGGATCCAAAGTGGGACATTGAACGGAAGATCCAGGGCTTGTTACAGGAAGCCAGTACTGCTGGCATCATTGATGACAAACTCAGGACCTTCCTTTCCATTTCACATCCGGTTACACCACTATTGTATTTATTACCCAAGATACACAAATGTCTAAATAGTCCACCTGGCAGGCCCATTGTGTCTGGCCGAGGATCTCTCTTGTCTAATATCTCTATCTTTTTAGATAGAGTATTGAGACAATATGCAGTGTCGGCCCAATCACACATTCAAGACACCTCAGACTTTCTAAATAAACTAGCAACTGTTACTTTAACATCAGATGTCATCTTAGCATCACTTGACATTACTAGTCTGTATACTTCGATTAGACATGAATTCGGGATTGGGGTAGTAACTGGGGCCCTATCCCAATCTTCCTTTTCAGTTGAATGTCAGGATTTTCTTTTACAACTCTTACATCTGGTATTGACTTGTAATTACTTTCTTTTTGGAGATGACTTTTATCTCCAGAGGAAGGGGACCGCCATGGGGTCCAATGTGGCCCCGACTTACGCCAACATGGCGGTCTCCTTCCTCGAGGAGACACACATCTATGTATCGCCCCACTTCAGACAGGTTCTGAGGTGGTGGCGATACATAGATGATATCTTTTTGATTTGGACGGGGTCTGAGGATGCACTGATGGAATTTTTCCAATTCCTTAATACTATTGATGCAGATATTAAATTTACCTTAGAACACTCACGTGACAGAATACACTTTTTGGACACGGTTGTGTGTCTACATGATCGTGTGTTATCGACGAGCTTATACACTAAGCCCACCGATCGTAACACATTATTGAAATACAACAGTGCACACCCCAGGGCCATGGTCAAGTCTCTCCCTCTTAGTCAATTTTATCGTGCAAAACGCATAGTAAGTAACAATCATGAACTATCAGGGATTTTGAAGGGCATGACACAGTCCTTCATGGATAGGGATTACCCAGCAACCTTACTAGAACAACATCTTACTACCATTCAGGACAAATCACGCGCATCCCTACTGACTAGGAGGGATGATGACATTAACAAACAAAATAAGAGAATTCCTCTGGTGACGGTATACACGGAAGACAGTTCACACATTCGACAAATCATTTTGAAACATTGGTCGGTCTTAAAATGTGGACATGAGGGGATTGAGGAATTTCATCTTCCTCCCCTCATGTCATACAAAAGAACCAAGAACCTCAAGGATAGACTTATTCATACCGATATAGGTCCACAAAAAGAACAGGGTCAAACTTTTTTGCATAGGCCTAAGTTGGGAAGTTTTCCATGTTTACACTGTATCAACTGTAGATATATGCAAAAGGGGAGTTTCTTTGTACATCCGCAAACACATAAAAAATATTATATAAAGCACTTCTTAACATGCGAATCTTCGTTTGTCATATACATCTTGTGGTGCCCATGTCAATTACTATACATCGGTGAGACCTCATGGGATTTTAAAAGTAGAATTAATCAACATCGTTACACCATCCGCAAAAAACGGATGGATCTTCCAGTCCCAAAACACTTTACTGATGTGGGTCACAAGGAGAGGGACCTCAAATGTATGTTGGTGGATCATATCCCCACTCCACGGAGAGGTGGAGATAGACATGCTCTACTCAAGAGATGTGAGATGCGATGGATTGCCAAACTCAATACAGTAAAACCTCAGGGATTAAATGTGGACTATAGACCCTGGTTATTGTCTTAGATGTTTGTGCCTCGGATTCTGCTCTCCTGCTTCTATCTGGAATAATATGTGGTTGTGCCCCCTGTTCATTGAACAGGGTGATTTTATATCTGATATTTTTTTTCATCCTTAGGACTAAGGGTGAACATCTTGCGTAGTTACAGTAGGGGGAAGAATGGAAGGTCTCTTCATTGGACCATCATGAGACTTACCATTATAACATTTTTATATAGATTTTTTTATATTTCTGTCTTTACGATTAAATTTTGAGTATGGAGGCCTACAAGACATTGTGTTGATATCGCATAATACATGAATGTACTTTGTATGTAATGTAATCTAAAATTGAATACATAACATGATTGATCTACTAATGTCCCCTGTTGCATTGCCCGTGCGTTTTCTGATCCGCATGCATGCATGTGATAACAAGAGTGGGGCTGTGTGAGAATGGGGGCGTCTGATCGACACACTCGAGTGTCTTGATTCACAACATGATTGGCCTCCTTATGAGCAATTGTCCTTGGTGAGATGGGTGGGATTTCTTATGGACATGGACAAGTGAGTCCCCGTAATCTAGAGGATGTTCCCGGGTCTGCTATGTTTAGGTTTCCAGGAATGGTAACCAACTGACAGGGGGAATTACTCAGTTTGTGACCTGATGATGACAACATTGGTCACTAATACTGAAGTCCTCGATTAGACTAGGGGATCTCTAAACAACTATTATACTGCACTCAATACTGAATGGGAGAAGTGGCGGTATTCCCGCCCCTCCCTATATTATTATGGTATTCCCACTTACATCTCCCTCTATGGCGTTTGTTTCTCATGTGTGGCCCTTCATGTGGATCGATGCATTGTGGAGTGGGGTCGATCCCCCCCTAATCACGCTGCTCGTTGGCTCTGTGATTTCCATGACTGTGTGCGAGATCTTTATTTCTGACACGGGCTAATGCAACGGAGGTATAAATTGTATATGTAAAAATTGTATGTTTCATAGATACATACTTGGATGTATATATTGATATAATTTGTATATTGATGGCTACATGCGATTACTGCTACATACTTACTGCTAATGTTATCAGTTACACACGAACTTGTACTATTAACATACACTGTGATCCCGATCTGACTCATTCCGATCATGTGACATGTCCAAACACATGACTGCAGGCTGATCACATGCTGAAAGGTCCTTGGACATGCGCACTTTAAGGAATGACTAAGATATGCGATCACGTGATGGAGAGCCCCAGGAAGGTCCTTGCGACATGCGCAATGGTATGCCTGAGACGCCGACATCCATGAGCATTGACCCCCGCTGCACGCCTCTGCAATTTTGTTCATCCTTTTTCGAAGGTACACCTGCACACTTTAATCATTTGGATGATACACACCTGAATTGATTTTTATTGTTATTAATGAATGTCTCTATATACTATATACTGAATGAATTGGGGACATCTTTCATGTCACATTATTGCACGTATATTTTTTTTGATATGATAGAATTGTGTTAACATTTTTTTATATTGTTCATTTCATGATTTATGTACACTAACTGTAATGATTGTAATTGGCACATCAATTGTTTAATTATGGGTCTGTGCTTAAATATGCACAGTGCACAACCTACCATGTCACTGCTTGAGGAAAATCCCATTGAGAGGATTGAAACGTCGCACGCTGGGTGAATAAAGTCTTTTTATTTTTCTACTACGTGGATGTGCTGCGGAATTTCTTTATTCTTTTATATATATATGTATATATATATATATATCAGGCTTCAATTGTCCATTTTCCATTAATTCAATTTCTACAAGTTTGGAATTTAACATTTTACCACTGTTGCTGTCTGTCACGTTCTGTGCGGCTGCTGCAGTCTGCATCGTGCCACTAATGCCTCAATCTTTTATTTACGGTATGTGTATTCAGTTTCCACATGGTTGAAATTTGAAAAATGCAAACATTTGGGGGAATTTTAAATTTCTTTAAGCAGCATAAATGTATGTGATTAGTTACTTCACCAATTGTCACGGCTGAGGACGGGGAAAACCCTCAGCCGCGCGATGCCGGAAGATGGTCGCTGCTCGACCAGGACAACAGGATTAGGGAGCAGGTCACCTCCTATCGCGTCCCTAACCTGACCCTAACTCCTAGCTGCATGGGCCGACCTTTAAGGTAGGAGGACCCATGCTCAGGAACCTCGGATCCCAAACTCACCCTCCGACAGGTCCCTGGACTAGGAGTCAGGGTAAGACGGCCTATTCCTTCTGGATACGGAGGAACAGGAGTCTCACTGGTCAAGCTGCAGGGAAAAGGGGAACACCAACAGACTTACGGATATGGCAGGTGAACAGAACTAGTTCCACCTACCTGCCACAGCCTTGCTGACTGGATCCCTGTGCTGGCAAGCTGATGTCCACACAACCTGAGATGAACCCAGCAACCACACATCCACGCACAGGAACCCAGATCCATAAGCTGCAATAAAGAAGCATAAAGACAAAGATCTTCCAAACACCAAACGACATTATTTTTTTTTCTTATGACCAGAAGGGAGGCCCCCACTGGCAGTTGGTAAATAGCCAGGAGGATGTCTCCAGCAAGCATGGCTGAAGCACCTTCACTGACTACTGCCTTCAACTGAGGATTTATAGGGCCAAGAAGCCACACCCAACAGTCTGACACACCCCGTGACTCACACACACAAAAAGGGAGTTAACCCTTCCAATACCAAAGAAGGGAACACACAACTTAAAGGGGAAGTGTCCAAACCACGAACACACTGTGGCTGTTGCCGCAGACAATGACATGGGTGGCAACCATGTCCTGGGAGTCAGCCCGAAGGCCGGGACACTGCCACCACATGTACACATCAACCAAACGTTGCCACGGGCAACCACAGTGAAGGGAAGATGTCAGTGCACACCACACATAAAATAGAGTGCACACAGACATACAAAAGTGCATACATACACGCACACAAACTCCAAGGCAACCACACACATAACTGTTGTCCGCGGCAACCGCACCTCAGGCAAACAGCAAAATGCCTCCAGCTGCGGTTGACACAACTACCCAAAACCGCGGGCAAGTATATGCGGCTCCCAAGGAGTCACGGCCATAAACATGGTCGTGACACCAATACAGACATTTTCTCACAGTTCAGGCAGTTCAAGCCTAGATCCTGTATATTTTTACTATTAGAAATGATTGACTAGTGAAAAATTGCACATTAAGTCTTTTTTTTCAGCATTCACAATGATTTATTATTAACTAATCACTCCAGCGTCAAAATATGGCATTGATATTTTATAACTTTTTTTACATCATCACAATGGAAGAATTTATACTTTGTGTTATTCACCACTAACAATAAAATATTGAATCTGAAATTCAACATTTCAGATAACAATAACTCAACACTTCCCACTCATAAAAGCCAATTTAATGTATCAGGAATTAGATTGAAATTACGATTTTGTGAACGATAATCAGCGTGTCTATAGGGTCATTGTTGAAACATTCACTACACCAAGAAACAATTTGTTTGTTGCTCAATCGTACCAATCATTGCCTCGTGTAAAGGTACCTCCTTAATCTAATATATAATAACCCACAATTGTACTTTTGTAGCTACTATACTGAGAACATGATAGCAATTGCCTTAGTAGTTAGTAAGGGGTTCTATGGGTTTGAGCTGCAACTAGATCATGTGACCGATGAACAGTGATATTACATGGCCTAGGAAGTTGCCACGGAGCTCATTGAGTGCTCGACCTCTTTTAACAGCTGATTGTCAGGGGTCCCAGATGATCTCATGTGATCACTCTGGGAGTGCACGGTGATGTCGTCAGTGAAAATGATTAATGTAGATAAAAGAAAATGGAACGCGTCATCGGGTGCTATATATCTACCGATGACACATGTTTGGATCAGTCTTAGTCAGGGAGAGCTGTGCTGAGGAATGGACAGACAGGGTAGGGAGTGATATACAAATATTTTTGGTAGAAAAACTTTTCAGAGACTCAAAAGTCCTTTTAAGGACTATTGTTGTATGTGGCAGCAGCAATATATATTTTTAAAACACTAGTGGTACACCGGCGCTTGCACTGACGAAGATTAGCGATCTAATCGAAACGCGTTGGTGTAATTTTGGTCCTCCTGGTCCACCGTAGCTACTGCCGTGACGTCACGTTGCGCTTCGTGCGAGCACGAACAAGCGGCTTTTTCTAACCACGAGCTGTGCCACCGGCCGGGGCAAGCTCTGTATTTTATAAAAAAAAATCATAAAAAAATCACAAATAAAAACTAGGGTTCAGCCCCCCCCAAACCTTTCCTCATCCCGAACAGCACTTAAAAGAAGAAAAAAAAAAAAAGAGAAAGCCAGAAGGACGCAGGAGAACAGCCCTCGCAGATGAACATCCAGGATAAGGTATTCTAAAAACCTGTGAGCTACTGTATCATTTACTGCGGACCTTTAAAGTGCCAAATAGGCAGGGAGAATAAAAGGGGGCGCATGTCGCGCAGTACCTAACACACATAATATATATTTTTAGCACAACCTGCGCTAAATTGTTAAAACTTAACAGACCTTTTAAGGACTATTGTTGTGTGCAGCAGCAGCAATATTTATTGTCATAGCATACTGTGCTAAATAGCTAAAACTTTACAGACCCAAAAGTCCTTTTAAGGACTGTTGTGTGTGGAAACAATATCAATTTTTAGCGCCTCGTGCAATAGTTAGGCCACTGCAGACAGCGACATTAGCTGCGCCACATCTCCAGTGTAAAGTGTGCGCATCCCAAAATATATCTGTGACAGTGTACTTTTTCAATAGACGGTGTCCGCTTCTGACAGTGACATTACAAGTGCCACATCTGCAGTGTAACTTGTGCATTAAAAAAATGTATCTGTGACATACAGTGTACTTTTTCCATAGACGGTCTCCGCTTCTGACAGTGACATTACCAGTGCCACATCTGCAGTGTAACGTGTGCGCATCCCAAAATATATCTGTGACACAGTGTACTTTTTCAGTAGACGGTGTCCGCTTCTGACAGTGACATTACCAGTGCCACATCTGCACTATAACGTGTGCGCAGAAAAAATGTATCTGTGACATACAGTGTACTTTTTTTGTAGATGCTGCGGACAGTGACATTGCCAGTGGTACCTCTTCTGTATAACGTTTCCTCATCCCAAATACCTGTGACTTTCTTTGTAATTTTATATTAGCCGCCGGTGACAGCATTGACATTATCTGCGGGATATCTCCTGTGTGACGTTTCCACATCCCAAATACCTTTTTAAATTCTTTTGATATACGCTTCCAAATCCTACGCTACTGTACGTGTGACAGACTTTCAAGCATATATAACATTTAATATGAAGAAGGCAAGCAGTAAGGGACGGGGCGTGGCCCTGGGTGTGGCCGTGGCCCTGGGTGTGGTGAAACTGTGCCGGCTGCCAGAGAACAAGAAAAACAATCATCCACGATACCTAGCTTCATGTTCCAGTTTGCAAGGCGGCACAGGACACCACTCTTGAAGTCAGACCAGTCGACCAGGTGGTCAGTTGGATTGCAGCAGATAATGCTTCCAGTCAGTTAAGCACCAGTGTTAGTAGCCAAGAGTCTGCTCAACACAATCCTCACCCTTATCCTCCTTCCTCCCACCATGGAGAGTCTGGGCAAACAAGTGATCCCACACTCAGATATTCCAAGGAGCTCTTTTCAGCATCAATCCTTGATTTGGCCCTCTCGCCAGGCATGCTTGAAGAGGGACAGATCTTGTGCCCTGATTCCGAAACTCTTGAGCATTCTCAGTCACAAGAAGATGACGGTCTGGAAGGGCAGTCCCCAGCCACCACTATTTTTCCCGGTGTGCTTTGCCGCCTTACACAATCATGTGTCCCGTAACATCACACGTGTCCTGACCAATGCAGTTACTGGGAAGGTCCACTTAACCACAGACACATGGGCAAGTGCATTCGGCCAGGGATGCTACATTTACGTGATAGCACACTGGGTGAACGTTGTGGAGGCCGTGAGCGAGTCGTACCCTGGGATGACACAGGTGCTTCCGACGCCAAGGATTGCAGGCCCCACGTCGATCAGGGTTTCCGCCACCACCTACGTTAGTGGTTCCAACCTCCACTTCTTCTCCTCCACTTCCACCTCTGAATTATCCGCCTGCAGCACCAGTCAGACATCAGTCGGTAGCTGGAAGCAGTGTAGCACTGTAGTGGGGAAGCGGCAACAGGCCGCGCTGAAGCTGATATGCTCAGAGGACAAACAGGCCACCGCCGCAGAGCTGTGGCAGGGGATAAGAGACCAGACTGAGCTGTGGCTCTCTCCACTCAACCTAGAACCAGGCATGGTTAGTGTCTGATAATGGTCGTAACTTGGTGGCGGCTTTGGAGCTCGGCAAGCTCACACACATCCCATGCCTAGCCCACGTCTTAAACTTAGTGGTTCAGTAGTTTCTCATAATCTACCCCAATTTGCCTGAGCTACTGGTGAAGGTTTGCCGCGTGTGTGCACATTTCTGCAAGTCATCGATAGCTTCAGCCGGTCTGTCAATGCTGCAGCAGCGCTGAAAATTGCCAGCTCACTGGCTGTTGTGCGACGTGAGCACGTGCTGGAACTCGACTTTCCACATGTTGGCCAGGCTTTGTGAGCAGCAGAGGGCAGTAGTGGAATACCAGCTGCAACATGGTTATCGCCTTTCCAGTCAGCTTTCGCTCTTCACAAGCAATGAGTGGGCATTGATGTCTGACCTCTGTGAGATTTTACGCAACTTTGAGGAATCAACACAGATGGTGAGTGGCGATAACGCTATTATCATCGTAACCATCCCACTTCTATGTCTACTCAAACGATCGCTCATCACAATTAAGGGCGACGCTTTGCATGTGGAAGAGGTGGAAATGGGGAAAAATATTACACAGGGTGATAGCCAGACCACCCTCAGTTCGCCTTCTCAGCGCGTATTGGACGATGAAGAGGAGGATGAGCAGGAGACTGTTACCTCCACTACAGAGGGTAGTAACAATGGAAGTTTAATTCCATCTGTTCTGCGTGGGTGGGCAGAATATAAGGAAGAGGATTAGGAGATTGAGAGTCATCCTCCTGATGAAAACAGCGAAGTCTTGCCTGTTGGTACTCTGGCACATATGGCTGACTTCATGTTAGGCTGCCTTTCCATTGACCCATTCGTTATACGCATTTTAGACAACACGGATTACTGGTTGTTCACCCTTCTCGACCCCTGCTGCAAAAAGAACTTCTTATCTCTCATTCCTCTGGTGGAGAGAACGAGCAAAACGGTGCATTACCAGAAGGTCCTTGTGGAAAAATTGCTCCAAAAATTTCCATCTGACAACGCTGGCGGCAGAGTACGTAGTTCCTTGGACAACCAAGGAGGGAAGACAAGAGGAACACACAGCAGTTTCAACAGAGGCAGGGAAACACTCTCCAAAGCCTGGGACAGTTTCATGACACCCCGCCAGCACCCTCACCCTGATGTGTGGCCTACTGTCAATAAGGAAGGAAACATTTTGGAAGATGATGGAGTACAGTCGTGGCCAAAAGTTTTGAGAATGACACAAATATTAGTTTTCACAAAGTTTGCTGCTAAACTGCTTTTAGATCTTTGTTTCAGTTGTTTCTGTGATGTAGTGAAATATAATTACACGCACTTCATACGTTTCAAAGGCTTTTATCGACAATTACATGACATTTATGCAAAGAGTCAGTATTTGCAGTGTTGGCCCTTCTTTTTCAGGACCTCTGCAATTCGACTAGGCATGCTCTCAATCAACTTCTGGGCCAATTTCTGACTGATAGCAACACATTCTTTCATAATCACTTCTTGGAGTTTGTCAGAATTAGTGAGTTTTTGTTTGTCCACCCGCCTCTTGAGGATTGACCACAAGTTCTCAATGGGATTAAGATCTGGGGAGTTTCCAAGCCATGGACCCAAAATGTCAATGTTTTGGTCCCCGAGCCACTTAGTTATCACTTTTGCCTTATGGCACGGTGCTCCATCGTGCTGGAAAATGCATTGTTCTTCACCAAACTGTTGTTGTATTGTTGGAAGAAGTTGCTGTTGGAGGGTGTTTTGGTACCATTCTTTATTCATGGCTGTGTTTTTGGCAAAATTGTGAGTGAGCCCACTCCCTTGGATGAGAAACAACCCCACACATGAATGGTTTCAGGATGGTTTACTGTTGGCATGACACGGGACTGATGGTAGCGCTCACCTTTTCTTCTCCGGACAAGCCTTTTTCCTGATGCCCCAAACAATCGGAAAGAGGCTTCATTGGAGAATATTACTTTGCCCCAATCCATTCACCATATTTTCTGCAGAAGATCAATCTGTCCCTGATGTTTTTTTTGGAGAGAAGTGGCTTCTTTGCTGCCCTTCTTGACTCCAGGCCATCTTCCAAAAGTCTTCGCCTCACTGTGTGTGCAGATGCGCTCACAGCTGCCTGCTGCCATTCCTGAGCAAGCTCTGCAATGGTGGCACTCCGATCCCACAGCTGAATCCTCTTTAGGAGTCGATCCTGGCACTTGCTGGACTTTCTTGGACGCCCTGAAGCCTTCTTAACAAGAATTGAACCTCTTTCCTTGAGGTTCTTGATGATCCTATAAATTGTTGATTGAGGTGCAATCTTAGTAGCCACAATATCCTTGCCTGTGAAGCCATTTTTATGCAACGCAATGATGGCTGCACACGTTTCTTTGCAGGTCACCATGGTTAACAATGGAAAAACAATGATTTCAAGCATCACCCTCCTTTTAACAGGTCAAGTCTGCCATTTTAACCCAATCAGCCTGACATAATGATCTCCAGCCTTGTGCTCGTCAACATTCTCACCTGAGTTAACAAGACGATTACTGAAATGATCTCAGCAGGTCCTTTAATGGAAGCAATGAAATGCAGTGGAAAGGTTTTTTGGGGATTAAGTTAATTTTCATGGCAAAGAAGGACTATGCAATTCATCTGATCACTCTTCAGAACATTCTGGAGTATATGCAAATTGCTATTATAAAAACTTAAGCAGCAACTTTTCCAATTTCCAATATTTATGTAATTCTCAAAACTTTTGGCCACGACTGTACATAGCAGACCATGTAAGCGTCCTCAATGATCCCTCAGTGCCTTACAACTTCTGGGTGTCCAAGCTGGACACATGGCACGAACTGGCGCTCTACACCTTGGAGTTGTTGGCCTGCCCTGCCACCAGCGTTTTGTCTGAGCAGGTATTTAGTGCTGCTGGTGGCATTATAACAGATAAGCGTATCCTCCTGTCAACTGAAAATGCTGACAGGTTGACTCTTATAAAAATGAGCAAGGCCTGGATTGACCATGACTTCTGGACTCTACCAGAGGAAAGCTGATTACCTTTAAACGTGTTGTTTCTAATGTACTGAATACACTGTATTCCCAGGCACCCCTTCCACCACAAGCAAGGGTATATGGTTGAATCTTCCGTTTCTCATCCTCCTCCTCCTCTTCCATCATATCAACATGCCTATTCGTCGCATATAATGCCCTCTCATATAATGTTTTACAGGGTGAGCTCACCTACAGGCCCTCGCATATAATTTTTTAGACGATCAGCTCACCAGCAGGCCCTCACCTACAATCTTTTAGAGGGTCAGCTCTCTTGCAGGCCCTCGCATATAATTTTTTAGAGGGTCAGCTCACATGCAGGCCCTAGCATTTAATTTTTTAGAGGGTCAGCTTACCAGCAGGCCCTCACCTACAATCTTTTACAGGGTCAGCTCACCTGCAGGCCCTCGCATATTTTTTTTTACAGTGTCAGCTCACCTGCAGGTCCTCACCTACAATCTTTTACAGGGTCAGCTCACCAGCAGGCCCTCAGCTACAATCTTTTGCAGGGTCAGCTCACCAACAGGCCCTCATCTACAATATTTTAGAGGGTCAGCTCATCAGCAGGCCCTTACCTACAATATTTTACAGGGTCAGCTCACCGGCAGGCCCTCGCATATCATTTTTTAGAGGGTCAGCTCACCAGCAGGCCATCAATCATAATTTTTCAAGAGTGTATAATGCCCTCCTTTATGGGTGTATTGGACTGTCGATTTTATGTAATTTTTGGAAGCCCTTTCACTTAGTGCATAGGCTTTATGAGTGTAGGAGCCCCACTACCTGAACAATTGTACCACAATGTGAATGAGGCCCTCCATTATGTGAAATACAGGTTGTATCGGAGTGCCTCTTCCTTGTAATTTTTGGCAGCACTTGCACTTTATATACAAGTAAATATACAGGAAAGAATATTTCCTAACAATTTTCCCTCTAAAATTGATTTTATCTTCGGTTTTGTGCATATTAGTGTCAGTCTGTAAAAGTGGCGTACTACTCGGACAACATTTTTCCTAGCAGCGACCTGGGAGTCCAAGATGCATTCAGATATCCTCCCCATGATGTTCCCAAACCATTTTGGTGGTGTTTCCATCAATTTCTGACCTTTTTCTATGAACCAAACACCCTCCCCGCTTCAGAGCAGATGCTGGTTTAATGCTCGGGTTCTCCCATTGACTTCCATTGTGCTCGGGTGCTCAGAAGAGCACCTGAGCATCCCAAGGTTTTCGGCCCGAGCACCCGAGCACTTTGGTGCTCGATCAACACTACTTCTCATTGATGAAGGTCTTTTTTCTAGCTTTGTACGACTTCAGCCCTACATCTAGAAAAGTATTTTGAACCATCCTCATCATGCATTTCACCCCAGATCCCACTTGCTATTCTTTTTGTAGGTCACCTGATATCATCCGACAGTTATTTAGAGAGATTTGAATGAGGTGGTGGACGGTCAGTAGAGGGTCATTTCCACCCTCTGCCAATTTGTAGCTTTTTTTGTCCTCAATGTTTGCCACTAATACATGCCAAATAGGGCTTTAGAATATATAACAGCACCGCTGAACAGTAAATAACATACTTTTTTGCCACTAATACACGCCAAAAGGGGCAGTAATTTTTTCACTTCACCAAATAACGGCCAACAAGCCCTTTTTTCCCCACTAATGTAAGCGAAAAAATGCTTTAGAACATGTAACTGCACCGCACAAGGGCAAAAAAGATGTAGAAATATTTATTTGTAATAAACCCTGTTAATGGCTTTATTAAACAGCATTTGTACCCCAATAACAAGAACGGTTTGCTGGAATTACAGAGCTGTATAATGGCAATTTGGATCCCTAGTAAGTGCAGCAAGGTGTAATAGGAATGTTCCTATTACCCAGGATGTAAACTCCCCTACTAAACCCTATTCTGCTTCAATACTGTGGAATGATTCATCCCTATCCTTTCCCTGAAATTCTATACAGCAAAATATAAAAGTTTTAAATTCTTTCCTAGCGCCTGCTGACGTCTCTCCCTGCACTAAGTGTACTGGAAAATGGCTGAGTCTAAGATGGCTGAGGCTATTTATAGGGCTGTGACATCACAGCACTGTCTGGCTGCTGATTGGTAGTGATGAGCGGCAGGTGCCATATTCGATTTCGACGAAATTCGCGAATATTCGATAGAATATTCGTTTTATATTTGTCGAAATCGAATATTCGTCATTATTCTTGTTATCGCGATTAATATGCGATTTAAATAATCAAATTTCGATTTTAACTTAAAGGCTACTCTCCTATTGAAATAGCAATGCGATTATTTCAAGTTATAATAATTGAATTTCGATTTTAACTTTGCACTGCTATATTCCATATTCGTTAATTCTAGCCTAATATGGAATATAGCAGTGCTAAGTTAAAATTGAAATTCGATTATTATAACTTGAATTAATCGAATTGCGATTTCAACTTGGACCTGGTTTACTATGGTTGGCTTGGTAGAATTAGCGAATATGACGAATATATTCGTTATATTCCACAAAACGAATATGGCGAATGTATTCGTTATATTCCACAAAACGAAGATAACGAAATATTCTCCATCTTCGTTTTAGCTACCTATTCATCAACTTCGCTAATTCTAGCAATCATATAGGAAAGTTTACTATAGAGACAGCTGTGTTTAATTCGCTATGCGATTATATGACTGCTTTTTAAAAAAAAAACTAATGGAATAGTTATAATACCTGATAATTATTATAATTATTCTATTTATAAAAAAAAAGCAAAGTAATATAATCGCATAGCGAATTAAACTTAGCTGTCTCTATAGTAAACTTTCCTATATGATTGCTAGAATTAGCGAAGTTGATGAATAGGTAGCTAAAACGAAGATGGAGAATATTTCGTTATCTTCGTTTTGTGGAATATAACGAATACATTCGCCATATTCGTTTTGTGGAATATAACGAATATATTCGTCATATTCGCTAATTCTACCAAGCCAACCATAGTAAACCAGGTCCAAGTTGAAATCGCAATTCGATTAATTCAAGTTATAATAATCGAATTTTGATTTTAACTTAGCACTGCTATATTCCATATTAGGCTAGAATTAACGAATATGGAATATAGCAGTGCTAAGTTAAAATCGAAATTCGATTATTATAACTTGAAATAATCGCATTGTTATTTCAATAGGAGAGTAGCCTTTAAGTTAAAATCGAAATTCGATTATTATAACTTGAAATAATCGAATTGCGATTTCAACGTAATTCTCAAATCCGACAGTACATTCTAGTATATGGAGACGTTCCCATGGTGATGGGGACGTGGGGACGCTCCATGAGCACTCAAGTCGGCAGAAGCGGCAACGGGCACTGACTGGAGCAGCCAGGAAGCCAGGAATCCAAAGGACAGGTAAGAACAACTTTAGGGAAGTGGGAAAGAAAAAAATATAAAAAAATAAAAAAATAAAAAATATTCAAAATATCGAATTTATATCACTATATTCGAAATATTCGCGAATTAGCGAAGTGCCGATATTCGCGAAAAAAATTCGATATTCGAATATTCGCGCTCAACACTACTGATTGGCTGCATGCATGGCATTGTGGGTGATCCCTCATTCCCAGAGTTCTTTGCTCCATGTCCTAACACATGCAGCAGCAATTTTAGGGAAAAATATTATTTGCTACCACAAAGCGTGAGGAAATTCAGATTTGGTGCGAATAAAAATTTGGATCGAATTCCACTTTGTCAACTTCGATTCGCTTATCTCTAATTGCTACCATAAAAATGAGCAATCTAGATAAAAAACAATACTGTGACACAGTTTGAGTTTATTAATATTTTTAGTATTGGAATCAGATGCGTATCTTTATTTCCCAGTGACTGTTATTTCTAGCTACACAAATTACAATCTGTGCACTTACATGCTTGAATGCAAATCCATTTAACTGCATCACTGCTGGGACAAATCAGGCACCATGATAACACTAAGCAGAAAATATATACATAGAGATAATAGTAAGCTTTTCTTCAATCTAAGGCTGTCAGGTAATCCATTAAGGGGATCCATTTATGATTTACGAAGGACAGTTGACCTTGTATTTTGTAGGATGTCGGAGGTTTTTTTTAATAACATTTTTGGTAAGTTGTTACTGTTTATTCCTATAATACAATAATTCAATTCTGCAATCTCCATTTTTTTTTTTTTACTTTGTTGACTACTGAACCTAATATGTATTTTTATGTTTTATCACTTATATTTAATAAAAACATTTTTTAAATAATCATATAATTTTTTTACTGTTTATGTTTTTAAAATGTTTTAATAAACGTTATGAACAGTGGGGGAGATTTATCAAGACTGGCTTGTAATGTCAGTCTTGCTATAATTTGTGATGGTATGAAATGCAGAAACATTATGAATGGGCACAGCTTCTTGATAATTTTGGCACATTTTGTCAGGTCCATGTGCCATAATCTGATATCTACACCTGCCATGAGCTGGCATAGGTTTCAGGCATTACTTGCATCAGAAAACTGGAGTAAATAATGGTAAATGTGTTGGGCACTAAGGCCACACACCCTCCTGCCCACTTTTAATATAAAATGGTGGAAACTGAAACCAGTAGATCTAAAAAAAAGAAACAGGTTCTTGGCAATAACCAAAGACAACTACCTGGTTCAGGACCCGACTAGAGGGACGGCCATACTGGACTTAGTGCTAGCCAATAGACTAGACAGTACAACAGACATGCAGGTTGGGGGACACCTGGGAAATATTGATCATAAAATTATAACCTTTCAATTCTCATTCAAAAGAGTGTTTTTTCAGGGAGGAACAAAAAGACCAAACTTCAAAAAAGCTAAATTTAGCCGACTAAGAGACGCCATTAGCTTAACTAACTGGGAAAAGGTCCTGAAAAATAAAAATGCAGCCAAAAAATGGGATATTTTTAAAAGCATCCTAAAATCTAATTGTAAAAGGTACATACCTTATAGGAATAAAAATGAAAGGACCAAGAAAAAAACTATGTGGTGTAAGAAGGTACAAGGAATCATCGTGGATGATAGGTACGTGTCACCGAGGTTCCTGGCCTCGGTGGAGTAAGAGCCGGTTTTTATGTGTCATGAGCAGCCACTGGCGCTGTGAAAAAACTGAAGCTCCCCAGAACCTGTCCTGCCGCAGAGTTTGCACAGGTAGTCGTTAACGGCATGTTTCTGCTGTAGCAACCTATCAAGCATATACAAGGTTGATTACTAGCGCGTCGGGCAGTCACAAATCAGACTTCTGACGTGCAAGTGGTGTCGCCGCTGAACGTCAGCAAGGTGAGCCATGGCCGTTTAAGATCTTCTAAAATGGCCAGAGATTTCCCTGGCATGCCGCAAGATATCCTGGACCCCTGGGTATTTGGCAACGAATCACTGCACGACTAAGTTCAGGACGTGTGCCATGCACGGCACGTGTGTCATTTTGCACTGTTTCAGCGCTCTCAGCAGATTGGCTCCATTGTCACACATCACTTTACCAGCTGTCAAATTGAGCGGGGTTAGCCACTGATCGGCCTGTGACCGCAGAGCTGAAAGGAGTGCAGGACCGGTGTGGCTCTTGACTTCCAGGCACAACAGCCACAGCACAGCATGGCAACGTCTCACCTGGCACGTCAAATAGGTTCTGGGGAGCTTGGAGGGTGCAGTGGAAGAGGCGATAGCAGTGGAAAAGGAGTCATCAGCTGAGGAGGAGACGGAGGATGGCGTAGGAGGAGGAGAATAAGAGGCAGTCCTGCATGAAATCCATGGCGGTAATATCAAATCCACCCAGGTGCCATGGGTTACATGCTTGACGGCCATCAGAAGGTTCACCCAGTGGGCAGTAAAAATTATGTACCTTCCCTGCCCGTGTTTTTCAGACCATGTGTCTGTGGTCAGATGCATCTTGGCACCCACACTGTGTGCCAGAGATATATTAACTTGCCGCTGAACGTGGTCATATAGTTCAGGGATACCCTTCTGTGAGAAATATTTCCTTCCGGGGACCTTCCATTGCGGTGTGCAAATGGCCACAAATTTTCTAAAGGCCTCCGAGTCCACCAATTTATATGGCAGTAGTTGGCGGGCTAGCAGTTCTGACTAGCCAGCGGTCAGCCATTGGGCAAGAGGATTATCCAGCGTCATCATTTCTTTACGCCCAAACATTTGGGCCACAGAAGCATGCCTTGTGCCAGATGAACGCAACGACGGCATGTTGGAAGGTGGAGTGGAGGACAAATGGGAGGAGGAGGAGGAGAAAAGGCAGGATGTGGCGTGCCGGGAATGTGGCTTTGTGGGTACTGACATCATTGCTCCCACTGGGCTCGGTGATGGGAGGCCAGCGGCTCCGTTGACAGGTGTAACGGTCACGTACACATACACACACAGGGGGGAGGATAGTGACCACTGCGCTCCACCCTCACCCCTGGCCCTGCCTACTTGCCTCACGAGTCCTGATGACAGGGGACAACTGGACGGCAGTCCCTAACTTAGGATACGTGCGGGAAGGACAGACAAGACAAATAACGGATAGTGAACGGACTGGGTCAAAACTAAGAGGACAACGCAGTACAGAGGGATAAGCAAAGAAAGGTCAGGAGAAGCCGGGGTCATGAATACCAGGAGAGTCGAGAAGTACCAAAGGAGTCCGCAAAGAATAGTCAGGTGGAAGCCGAGGTCAATACACCAGGAAGGATGCGCAGTACAGGAGGAGCAGGCAAAGGATCGTCAGGGAACAGGATTAGGTAAGTACACGGGTATTCAACAACTGCCAGGAACCTAAATTAACAGGCAACCAGTGGCCAGCAGGCTGCCTGTATTTATAGTGGCGAGTGTGGGTCATGTGACCTGGCCACTATCACATGACCGACAGACCGACCAGTTGAGCACCGAGTGATCAGCTCGGCGCTCAAGGCAGACCTAGGAGCAGGGAGCCTCCCAGCTAGCAAAGCCGTCCTGGGAACGAGGTCAAACACAGATCCTCGCTCCCGAAGCTAAGCAGGTCTGTGGCTGATGGGAAACCGAGTGCGCCTTCGGCACCCCGTTACAACAGGGCACTTGAAGGGATGGAAGTCCATGATGGTCTGCTGCAATGACCAGGCGGAAGAGGCTTTTTCTGCGTTGAAGTCGGTCCTGTGCGGGTCACCGATATTGGTGACACCCGACTTAAAGAGGAAGTTTGTGGTACAGACCGATGCCTCTGAAGTATGCCTCGGAGCTGTTCTCTCTCAGGAAATTAATGGGGAGGAACATCCCATTGTTTTCCTGGACTGCAAACTCACCCCAGCCGAGACCAGTTACAGTATAGTGGAGAGAGAGTGCCTGGCCATCAAGTGGGCACTCGAGTCTCTCCGCTATTATCTTTTGGTGAGAAAGTTCTGTCTGGTGACCGACAACTCCCCTCTCAAGTGGATAAGCCAGGCCAAAGAGAGGAATGCTCGGGTGACCAGATTGTTCTTGTCATTACAGAACTTCAAGTTCTCAGTGGAACACAGGGCAGGCCGCTTGCAGGGAAACGTAGATGCTCTGTCCCGGGCACATTGTCTGGCAAGTGTTCATCCCCTCAGGGTTTAACAAAGGGGAAGGTATGTAAGAAGCTACAAGGAATCATTGTAGATGATAGATATGTGTAGCAGAGGTTCCTGGTCTTGGTGGGGTAAGAGCAGGTTTTTGTGTGTCAGCAGTAGTTGCTGTTTGACACCTTAATAGTTGATATGGATGTATAGCTGATCCGGGATGGCTCTTACTGGGAGTAGTTGGAGTGCTGGGTGGGTGACTACTCCCCATGTTCCAGGCCGGGTTTGGCAAGGCCTAAATACCAGTCAGCACCGCCAGGTGAGGGGGATTACCTCAGTGGACAGTGGAGCTCAGGAGGTGTGTGTGCTGGGATCTGAGGCTTGTTTCGTGCTGGAGGGCTGAGACCTGTTTGTAAGGGAAACAGACCCCCTAAAAGCCTGCTATGGACTGCTGGAGGCAGAACTGCCAACAAGGTGATTTCTTGCTATGTGGACTTTCCATTGTGTGTGAACTAACACCAAGACTGTAAAGTGATGTTTTGTTTTTGCTTTATGTGTGAATAAACATTTGATTTAAGAACTGGTAATTTGCCTCTGTACTGCGTCAGCACACCCTGTCTACCAGAGCAAACCCCACAGTGGATAAATAGAATTGTAAAGAAAGCAATAAATGACAAAAAGAAAGTATTTAAATCACTAAAACAGGAGGGTAGCTAGGAAGCATTGGTAAACTATAAGAAAAAAAATAGGATATGCAAAAGACAAATAAAAGCAGCCAAACTAGAGAACGAGAGATTCATTGCCAAAGAGAGTAAAATTAACCCTAAAATGTTCTTCAATAAATGGTAAAAAGTATAAATCTGAAGGTCTTGACCCTTTACAGAATGATGAGGGGGGAGTTGCAGAGAGCGATGAGGAGAAGGCAAAGCTATTAAATATTTTTTTCTCCACTGTATTTACTGAGGAAAATAATCTGTCAGATGAAATGCACAATGTAAAAGTTAATTCCCCATTAAAAGTGTCCTGTCTAAACCAGGAAGAAGTACAGCAGTGTCTTAAAAAGATTAACATAGACAAATCGCTGGAACCAGATGCCATACACCCCTGTATCCTAAGAGAATTAAGTAATGTCATAGCCAGACCCTTATTTATGATATTTAAGGACTCTATACTGACAGAGATTGTTCCACAGGATTGGCACATAGCAAATGTGGTGCCAATATTCAAAAGGGGTCCAAAAACAGAGCCTGGAAACTATAGGCCGGTAAGTTGAACATCTGTCGTGGGTAAACAGTTTGAAGGTTTTTTAAGAGATGTTATCTTGGAGTACCTCAATGAAAATAAGCAAATAACGTCATATCAGCATGGCTTCATGAGGGATTGGTCATGTCAAACTAATTAAATTAAGTTCTAGACTTGATCGCGTTGAACCAATGGATGTTTTATATCTTGACTTCTCCAAAGCATTGGATACTGTACCACATAGAAGGTTAGTATATAAAATGATAATGTTTGGACTGGGAGAAAATGTCTGTATGTGGGTAAGTAATTGGCTCAGTGAAAGAAAACAGAGAGTGGTTATTAATGGTACACACTCAGATTGGGTCACTGTCACTAGCGGGGTACCACAGGGGTCAGTATTGTGCCCTATTATTTTCAATATATGTATTAATGATCTTGTAGAAGACTTGCACAGTTTTTTGCAGTTGACACTAAACTGCGTAAAGTAATTAACACGGAAGAGGACAGTATACTGCTACAGATGGATCTGGATAGATTGGAGGCTTGGGTAGATAAATGGCAGATGAGGCTTAACACTGACAAATGAAAGGTTATGCACATGGGAAGGAAAAATACATGTCACCAGTACATACTAAATGCTAAAATACTGACATGGAAAAGGACCTAGGAATTTTATTGAACTGTAAACTAAAAGCTGTAGAAACCAGTGTCAGGCTGTTGCTGCCGAAGCCAATAAGATAACGGGTTGCAACAAAGGGGGCATAGATGCCTGTGATGAGAACATAGTCCTGACACTTTACAGATGACTAGTCAGACCACATATGGACTACTGTGTGCAGTTCTGGGCTCCTGTGAACAAGGCAGACATAGAAGAGCTGGAGAGGGTTCAGAGAAGGACAACTAAAGTAATAACTAGAATGGGGGGACTACAGTACCCTGAAAGATTATCAGAATTAAGGGTATTCACTTTAGAAAAAAGACAACTAAGTGGAGATCTAATAACTATGTATAAATACATCAAGGGTCAGTACAGAGATCTCTCCCATCATCTATTTATCCCCAGGACTATGACTGTGACAAGGGGACATCCTGTGTGTCTGTATGTACACAAACATAGGATTCTTTACAGTAAGAGCAGTGAGACTATGGAACTCTCTGCCTGAGGAGGTGGTGATGGTGAATTCACTAAAAGAGTTCAAGAGGGGCCTGGATGTATTTCTGCAGTGTAATAATATTACAGGTCAAAGCTACTAGAGATGGGTTGTTAATCCAGGCAGTTATTCTGATTGCCTGATTGGAGTCGGGAAGGAATTTTTCCCCCCTAAAATGAGTATAATTGGTTTCTACCTCACATTTTTTTTTGCCTTCCTCTGGATCAACTTGCAGGCTATTAGGCTTAACAGGATGGACAGATGTCTTTTTTCAGCCTTATAAACTATAAACTATGTTACAATGGCATAAAAAATTAAAAATCAGGGCTTGCTCTAAAATTTTGTGATTTTTGGTGCTATAATTCAGACAAGGTGGCTTGATAGATTTCCCCTAATGTCCAATGTAGAGGACTTCTCAACATAACTTTTTACTTTGATTCTATATACTGTAATACATAAAATGCTCAGACATCTATTAATATATGGATCAGGCAGCTCAGGAGATCACCTTGCTTTAAATGTATGGTGCTGTGCAGAAGTGTTTTAAAAAATTAACCCAAGGAGTTAATGTAAAAGTTAAAGCTGCTGACATTGATGGCATATTGCTGGGATATGCCATCAATGTCATATGATGTAGATGCGGGTCCTACCTCTGGGACCTATTCCAATATCTAGAATAATGCCCTTTAAATGAAGGGAGAAGAGAGCAGCTATGCATGGGCAGCCACCTTCCATTCATCACTATGGAAGTTCCAAAGGTAGCAATGGATGGAAAAGCGCAGTGCGCCCTCCTTTGCTTCAGGGGCTGCATTCTGGAGAAGGTGTGGGTACCAGAGGTGGGACCTGTACCTGTGTCACTTTGATGTTATATCCCAGCGACATCTGAGATGGGCCAACCCCTTTAAGTCAGAAAGTGACATCTCCAATCAGCTATCAACATTAGTACAGATTATTCCACTTTTACACAACAGCCTGCCTGTTTAAAATGCAGACAATACAAACTTAGACTAAACAGTTTGAAGGTGCACCAAATGTATCACAGTGGCTCAGGATGGATGATAAATGTTGCCATGGCTACACACTTTTGCCTAACATTACACTGGCTACTTGTTGGAATTGGCACAGTTTTGGCACACGTCCGTGCATTTTGGGCCACATACCCTTTTTGTTAAGCCACTTGTCATGCTGGGAAACTGAGACAGTTGAGCTAGATGCAGTATATTATTCTTTTTTTTTATTTGATCCATTGCATTTACAGATTACAAAATCTACACTCTACACCATAAAAAAAAAGACATAGTTTACAAGTAGAGATGAGCGAATCAAAGCTGACAAAGTGGAATTTGATCCGAATTTAAGGAAAACTTCGATTCACAATGAATGCGAATTTCCTCGCGCTTCATGGTAACGAATCACAATTTTCCTAAAATGGTGGCTACGCGTGTGAGGACTGAGGACATGGGGCAAGGATCTCTGGGAAGGCGGGATCACCCAGATTGACATGCCTGCATGCAGCCAATCAGCAGCCAGCTAGCACTGTGATGTCACAGCCCTATAAATATGGCAGCCATTTTAGATTCTGATATTTTCCAGCATTAAGAGTGCAGGGACAGGGAAAGGATAGGGAGAAATCTTTTCACAGCATCTTAGTACAGGGAGAGATGTCAGAAGGCGCTAGGGACATTGATAGGAAAATGATTTACAAGTGCAGGGAACAATTATTTGGGGATCCAAATAGTCATTAGACAGCTCTGTCATTCCAGCTTTTTGTTATTGGGCTGCAAGTGCTATGTTGGAAAGCCTTTAGTGGGTTATATATTATTCAGTATAACAAGAAAAATATATATGCATTGCACTTCTGCAGTTATTTCTGTTGAAAGCGTATAGGGGCGTATTACAGTACAACAAGACAAATATATATGCACTGCACTGTTGCAGTTATTTCTGGTCAAAGCATAAAGGGGTGTATTACAGTAAAAAATTTGAATTATATATGCACTGCACTGTTGCAGTTATTACTGGTGAAAGCGTATAGGGGCACATTACAGTAAAACAAGAAAAATATATTCTCAGTGCATTTCTGCAGTTAATTCTGGTGAAAGAGTATAGTGGCCCATTTCAGTCCAACAAGAAAAATATATGCTCAGTTCACTTCTGCAGTTATTTCTATTGAAAGCATATAGGGGCGTATTACAGTAAAAAAAAAGGAAAACATATACGCATTTCACTGGTGCACTTATTTGTGGCAAAAGCGTTCAGTGGCCTATTTCAGTACAAAAAGAAAAATACATTCACAGTTCACGTTGGCAGTTATATGTGTTGAAAGCATGGCTGGGAGTCAGCAGGGTGGCAGCAGTGGGAGGTTGGGAGCCAAACGTGCCTGGGGTAGAACACCTGATTCGCAGTAGCCTACCTGCACAGGAAGTATTGGTGCAGGGGTTCATGGAAATAGTGGCTGTAGCAGTCGGTCAGTGCGGCGGTTATATGTGTTATTTTGTATTTCAGTACAAAAAACATGCATTCTCAGTTCGCGGCGGTTATATGTGTTGAAAGCGTTTAGTGGCCTATTTCAGTACAAACAGAAAAATACATTCTCAGTTCACGTTGGCGGTTATATGTGTTCAAAGCATAGTTGGGATTCAGCAGGTTGGCAGCAGTGGGAGGTTGGGAGCCAAATGTGCCCGGGGTAGAGCATCTTCTTCGCAGCAACCTACCTGCCCGGGAAGTTGTGGTTCAGGGGTTCACTGAAATAGCTGCTGTAGCAGTCAGTCAGTGCGGCGGTTATATGTGTTATTTTGTATTTCAGTACAAACAGAAAAATACATTCTCAGTTCACGTCAGCGGCGGTTAGATGTGTTGAAAGCGTTTAGTGGCCTATTTTACGTTCTCAGTTATATGTGTTGAAAGCATGGCTGGGATTCAGTAGAGTGGCAGCAGTGGGAGGTCGGGAGGCAAAAGTGGCCGGGGTAGAGCACCTGCTTTGCAGCAGCCTACCTACCTGGGAAGTAGCAGGGGTTATGGAAGTAGCGGCGGTAGCAGTCAGTGCGGCGGTTATATGTCATAAAATCTTTATTGAAGTATTTCGGTAAAAAAAATGTATTTAGCGGTCACCTCTGCGGTTATTTGTGGTTAACTCTCCATGATGTATCCATGATAAATCTGCAGCGTGGGGGCCCGTGTGGCTTCTACACACTTTCAAAATAATCCTTTAGCGGAGCGAATGGATGCCGGATGACCGGGACGCTCCATGACCTTCCCAGGAGCTGCTGTCGGGAGCAATTGTTCATTTCTGAGACGTCCGTATAGTGCTGGGGGAATCCGAAGACCCTTTCCATCTCCGTGCTCCGGTATTGTCACGAGGGTGTCAAGAGCCACGTCTGACTCCGTTATACCCGGGGTCAGGAAGTCGCAGCGGGTGGCTGCGCGCTCTATGTCTAAAGATCACGGTGTTTCTTAGTGTTTGTTTTCTGTGTTTGCATTGCTATCCTTTTTGTCTCACTCAGGGATCCGTAGCTTCTCCTCCTCAGCTGTTTCTTGTCTGCCACTCCCAAACTCCTTATATTCTCCTCTCACACTTCTCTTGTTGCCAGTTATAGAGCTTCCTGCCTGGACATCTATGCTGACCCACTGGAGCTGAGAATCTGGTTGTTGTTCCAGAGTGCTACCCTCCGGATCCCTGTTGGGCTTTTGTTGTCTCCTGTTGTTGCCCTCCTGGGATTATATGTTTAGTTTGTATTGTCTGTCCTCCCCTTGGTGTTTTCCTTTAGAGCTAGTGGTGCGGACTAGTGTTCCCACCGCCCTGTTCACTATCTAGGGCTCATCCTAGGGAAAGCCAGGGTTTTAGGCACGTGATCGGCGTACGGGTGAGGAACCCGTCTAGGGACGACAGGGCAGCCAGGCGCCAGTCGCAAGGTGAGTCAGGGGTCACCACCTTCCCTCTCACTAGGGCAGGGCCTCCCTCTTTTCCTCCCTCCGTGTCACGTATGTGACAGTTACGCCGATCGTGATATTATAACTGGCCCTTATTTTTTTTTTGAGAAAAAAAAAATTAAAAAAAAAAATATATACGTTTTTTTTTTTTTTTCTCTACTTAGAATCCAATATGGATCCTATTGCTGCTTTGGCAAAACAGCTTCAAGGCCTGTCTTTGGAGGTGGTGGGATTGAAGGCGTCTGTCCTCCAACAGCAGCAGCAAATGCAGCAGACCGTAAGCCCAGCGGTTGCTATGGGTAACCAGGTTGTTACAGAACCCAAGGTTGTTCTTCCTGACAGATTCTCTGGGGGAAGGGACAAATTTGTGTTGTTCCGTGAGGCCTGCAAATTATATTTTAAGCTGCGCCCTTACTCCTCAGGTAATGAAGAACAGCGGGTGGGGATTGTTATTTCCCTGCTTCAGGGGGACCCGCAATCCTGGGCGTTCTCGTTACCCCCTGGTTCCCAGGCTCTCCGGTCAGTGGAGGGATTTTTTGGGGCTTTGGGTCTCATATATGATGACCCTGACCGTGTCGCCCTGGCTGAGTCGAAGTTACGGAGACTCCTACAGGGAGATCGGCCAGCAGAGGAATATTGCTCAGAGTTCCGCAGGTGGGCTACGGATACTCAGTGGAACGACCCGGCTCTCAGGAGTCAGTTCTGCTCTGGGTTATCTGAAAGGGTTAAGGATGCGCTGGCGCTGTATGAGACCCCCCTTTCCCTTGATGCTGTTATGTCCCTCTCTATCAGGATAGATAGACGTCTTAGGGAGAGATCGAAAATTCCTGAGCAATCGGTAACCTCTCCCAAGCAGCAGTTAGTCTGTACTGACTTGGATGAGCCTATGCAGCTAGGAGGAACTTCTCGTCAGGTCCGTCCTCCTGAGGTTCGCCGTAGGTGGGGGGCTTGTTTTTTCTGTGGGGGGAAGGGTCATTTCATTAATGTCTGTCCCTCCTTTTCCCAAAAACAAAAGACCGTCGGAAAACTACTAACCCCAGGCTGTGCGGAGGATGTCAGCCGGGGGGTATACGTTTCCTCCATACGAACATCTCAATTTGTGTTGCCAGCGGTTATTGTTTTTGGTGTTAAGACGGAGTCTATTTCTTTTTTTCTAGACAGTGGTGCAGGGGTAAATTTGATAGATGCCCATTTTGCCCGCACTATGGGTTTGTCTCTCTGTACGCTGCAGAGACCCATTCCCATATTCGCTATTGACTCTGCTCCTCTGTCTCAGAGAAACCTCACTCACGTTGTCCATAACTTACATCTTCGGGTAGGGGACCACCATAAGGAGCGTCTTTCATGTTACGTTCTGGAGGGCCTTCCCTCTCCTGTGGTATTGGGTCTTCCCTGGTTGGTAGCGCACAATCCAGTGGTGGATTGGCAGGCCAGGGAGATATTGGAGTGGAGTGAGCATTGCAGAGAGAATTGCTTAAATAACAATTGCTTAATCGCCTCCATAGCTTCCCTACCTACATTTATTTCAGACTTTGAGGACGTTTTTTCTGAAAAGGGTTGTCAGAAGCTACCACCTCATCGTCCTTATGATTGCCCGGTTAACCTGATTCCCGGTGCAAAATTACCCAAGTCCAGGTTGTATAATCTTTCGGGTCCCGAGAGACAAGCCATGAAAGATTATATCTCCGAGAGTCTGGCCAAGGGACACATCAGACCCTCTTCTTCACCCGTGGCTGCAGGGTTTTTCTTTGTTAAAAAGAAAGATGGGGGCCTGCGTCCTTGCCTAGATTTCCGTGAGCTAAACCGGATAACCGTCCGAGACCCATACCCTCTTCCTCTCATTCCTGACCTTTTTAATCAGATTGCGGGTGCTAGGTGGTTCTCCAAACTTGATCTTAGGGGGGCCTACAATCTGATTCGTATCAAGGAAGGGGATGAGTGGAAGACAGCTTTTAACACCCCTGAGGGGCATTACGAAAATTTAGTCATGCCTTTCGGTCTGACCAATGCCCCTGCTGTCTTCCAACATTTCGTTAATGATATTTTTAGTCATCTCATCGGCAGGTTTGTAGTCATATACCTAGATGATATCTTAATTTATTCGGCTGATCTGAAAACACATGAAGTACATGTCAGGCAAGTACTGCAGGTCCTACGGACGAATAAATTATATGCGAAAATTGAAAAATGTGTCTTCGCCGTTCAGGAAATACAATTCCTGGGATATCTATTATCTGCTTCAGGTTTCCGTATGGATCCTGGGAAGGTCCAGGCAATTTTAGATTGGGATCTTCCTGAGAACCTTAAAGCTCTACAACGGTTTTTGGGTTTCGCAAATTTCTACAGAAAGTTTATTAAAAATTATTCAGTGATCGTTAAACCCCTTACTGACATGACTAGGAAGGGGACTGATTTTTCTAAATGGTCTGACGCCGCTAAAATTGCATTTTCCTCTCTAAAAGAGAGATTTACCTCGGCACCTGTCCTAATTCAACCTGATGTCTCCCAGCCTTTTATTGTTGAAGTTGATGCGTCGGAGGTGGGAGTGGGGGCTGTATTGTCTCAGGGTCCGTCTCCTGGCAAATGGCGTCCTTGCGCTTTCTTTTCCAAAAAATTATCTGCAGCAGAAAAGAACTATGATATTGGAAATAGGGAACTGTTGGCGATTAAACTGGCGTTTGAAGAGTGGCGTCACTTCTTAGAGGGAGCAATCCACCCCGTCACGGTAATTACGGATCACAAAAACCTTCTGTACCTAGAATCGGCTAAGCGTCTCACCCCTAGACAAGCTAGGTGGTCGCTATTCTTTACCAGATTTAACTTTGTAATCACCTATCGTCCTGGGGCAAAAAATACCAAGGCAGACGCATTGTCTCGTAGTTTCCCTGGAGGGGGTAATGTTAGTGATCCGGTACCTATTTTACAAAGAGGAGTGGTTGTCTCTGCTGTACACTCTGTTCTAGAGGGAAAGGTGTTAGAGGCCCAGGGGGACGCCCCGGCCTCTTGCCCCTCAGAGAAATTGTTTGTACCGTTAAACCTGCGTCTTGAGTTATTGAAGGAACATCATAATTCGGCACTTGCTGGGCACCCGGGTAGTAAAGCAACCTTGGAGCTATTGTCTCGTCGTTTTTGGTGGCCAAGGTTGCGTCAGGATGTAATAGATTTCGTGTCTACTTGTTCTACTTGTGCACGCGCGAAAGTCTCTCATACACGTCCAGCAGGGTCTTTATTGCCACTTTTCATCCCCAATAGACCATGGACACATCTATCAATGGATTTCATCACTGACTTACCTTTGTCTGCGGGTAAAACAGTTATCTTGGTAGTAGTAGACAGGTTTAGCAAAATGGTACACTTTATTGCGCTACCCGCACTTCCTAATGCTAAGACTCTTGCTCAGGTGTTTATCAGTGAAATCGTGAAGCTTCACGGGGTCCCTTCCGATGTGGTTTCGGATCGGGGAACCCAGTTTATTTCTAAGTTTTGGAAAGCTTTTTGTACCCGTTTAGGGGTACACTTATCCTTTTCCTCAGCTTTCCATCCTCAGTCGAATGGACAGACTGAGCGTACCAACCAAAACCTAGAAACATATTTAAGGTGTTTTGCGTCTGAAAACCAAGAGGTGTGGTCATCATATTTACCGTTAGCCGAGTTTGCCATAAATAATCGCCGTCAGGAATCCACTGGCAAGTCACCATTTCTTGGTGCATACGGTTTTCATCCCCAATTTTGTACTTTCAAAGAGGGGGGGTCTTCTGGGGTTCCCGAAGAGGAACGGTTTTCTTCATCTCTTTCATCGGTATGGCAGAAGGTGCAAGCTAACTTGAAAAATATGAGTGGTAAATACAAATGCATGGCCGATAAGAAACGGTCGCCAGGTCCGGACCTAGGAGTGAATGACTATGTGTGGTTGTCTACTAGGAATATTAAGTTGAAGGTTCCCTCTTGGAAACTGGGTCCTAGGTTCATTGGTCCTTATAAAATTGTAGCCGTCATTAACCCTGTGGCTTTTCGCCTGGAGCTACCTCAGACTTTTAAGATCCATAACGTCTTCCATAAGTCGCTGCTCAAGAAGTATGTTCCACCTCTAGAACCATCACCGCTGCCACCTCCTCCTGTTGTTGTGGATGGTAATCTGGAGTTTCAAATATCCAGAATTGTTGATTCTCGTCGGGTCCGCCGCTCTCTTCAGTATCTGGTGCAATGGAGGGGTTACGGTCCCGAGGAAAGAATGTGGGTTCCAGCGTCAGAGGTAAACGCCAACAGGTTGATTCAGGCTTTCCATGTCTCTCATCCGGAGAGACCTGGTCCTGAGTGTCCGGAGGCCCCTCGTGAAAGGGGGGGTACTGTCACGAGGGTGTCAAGAGCCACGTCTGACTCCGTTATACCCGGGGTCAGGAAGTCGCAGCGGGTGGCTGCGCGCTCTATGTCTAAAGATCACGGTGTTTCTTAGTGTTTGTTTTCTGTGTTTGCATTGCTATCCTTTTTGTCTCACTCAGGGATCCGTAGCTTCTCCTCCTCAGCTGTTTCTTGTCTGCCACTCCCAAACTCCTTATATTCTCCTCTCACACTTCTCTTGTTGCCAGTTATAGAGCTTCCTGCCTGGACATCTATGCTGACCCACTGGAGCTGAGAATCTGGTTGTTGTTCCAGAGTGCTACCCTCCGGATCCCTGTTGGGCTTTTGTTGTCTCCTGTTGTTGCCCTCCTGGGATTATATGTTTAGTTTGTATTGTCTGTCCTCCCCTTGGTGTTTTCCTTTAGAGCTAGTGGTGCGGACTAGTGTTCCCACCGCCCTGTTCACTATCTAGGGCTCATCCTAGGGAAAGCCAGGGTTTTAGGCACGTGATCGGCGTACGGGTGAGGAACCCGTCTAGGGACGACAGGGCAGCCAGGCGCCAGTCGCAAGGTGAGTCAGGGGTCACCACCTTCCCTCTCACTAGGGCAGGGCCTCCCTCTTTTCCTCCCTCCGTGTCACGTATGTGACAGTTACGCCGATCGTGATAGGTATATGTGGTAAAATCTTTATTGAAGTATTTTGGTGGAAAAATACATTTTATTCAGCGTTCAGCCCTGCACTTATATGCGTTAAAACCTTTTGTGAATTATTATGGTGGAAAAACAAATTTCATTCAGCGTTTAGCGCTGCAGTTATAGGTGGTAAAATCTTTTTTTAATTATTTCGGTGGACAAAAAATCTTGTATTCAGCATTAAGTGCTGAACTTATATGCAGTAAAATCTTTTTAGAATTATTTCTGTGGACAAAAAATCTTGTATTCAGCATTAAGTGCTGCACTTATATGTGGTAAAATCTTTTTTGAATTATTTTGGTGGACTAAAAATCTTGTATTCGGCATTAAGCGCTGCACTTATATGCGGTAAAATCTTTTTAAAATTATTTCGGTGGACAAAAAAACTTGCATTCAGAATTAAGCACTGCACTTGTATGCAGTAAAATCTTTTTTGAATTATTTTGGTGGACTAAAAATCTTGTATTCAGCATTAAGCGCTGCACTTATATGCTGTAAAATCTTTTTAAAATTATTTCTGTGGACTAAAAATCTTGTATTCAGCATTAAGCGCTGCACTTATATGCGGTAGGCTATATGCAGCAAAATCTTTTTTGAATTATTTTGGTGGACGAAAAATCTTGCAATCAGCATTAACCGCTGCACTTATATGCGGTAGGTCATATGCGGTAAATCTTTTTAAAATTATTTCGGTGGACTAAAAATTTTGTATTCAGCATTAAGCGAAGCAACTTATATGCAGTAAAATCTTTTTTGAATAATTTCTATGGACTAAAAATCTTGCAATCAGCATTAGGCGCTGCACTTATATGCGGTAGGTCATATGCGGTAAATCTTTATAAAATTATTTTGGTGGGCTAAAAATTTTGTATTCAGCATTAAGCGCTGCACTTATATGCGGTAAAATCTTTTTAGAATTATTTATGTGGACAAAAAATCTTGTATTCAGCATTAAGCTCTGCACTTATATGCGGTAAAATCTTTTTAAAATTATTTCGGTGGACAAAAAAACTTGCATTCAGCATTTAGCGCTGCACTTATATGCAGTAAAATCTTTTTTTAATTATTTCTGTGGACTAAAAATCTTGTATTCAGCATTAAGCGCTGCACTTACAGTACAGACCAAAAGTCTGGAAGCACCTTCTCATTCAAAGAGTTTTCTTTATTTTCATGACTATGAAAATTGTAGATTCACATTGAAGGCATCAAAACTATGATTTAACACATGTGGAATTAAATACATAACAAAAAAAGTGTGAAACAACTGAAAATATGTCATATTCTAGGTTCTTCAAAGTAGCCACCTTTTGCTTTGATTGCTGCTTTGCACACTCTTGGCATTCTCTTGATGAGCTTCAAGAGGTAGTCACCTGAAATGGTCTTCCAACAGTCTTGAAGGAGTACCCAGAGATGCTTAGCACTTGTTGGCCCTTTTGCCCTCACTCTGCTGTCCAGCTCACCCCAAACCATCTTGATTGGGTTCAGGTCCGGTTACTGTGGAGGCGAGGTCATCTGGCGCAGCACCCCATTACTCTCCTTCATGGTCAAATAGCTCTTACACAGCCTGGTCAAACCGGATGGAATAGCATGCCGCTGCAAGATGCTGTGGTAGCCATGCTGGTTAAAGTATGCCTTCAATTTTGAATAAATCCCCAACAGTGTCACCTGCAAAGCACCCCCACACCATCACACCTCCTCCTCCATGCTTCACGGTGGGAACCAGGCATGTAGAGTCCATCCGTTCACCTTTTCTGATTGCTGATTTTACCGTAAAATGGAGTGCGACAAAATCTGTGACTGATATCAGTTAATGAATGAGCCCTTGTGATTTCCATTATTTATGGAAAACACAAGTTTTCTGCAGCTAAATCCACATCCATAACTCTTCCCCATGGACTTTAATGTAAAAAAACTCTACCTTGTGCACACAGTAGCTGATATGAAAAACGCTTGACAAGTGACATCTTATTTGTTGAAGCAGATTTGATGCTGGATTTTATAGAAGTCAATGGGGAAGCAGAGAAACCTCAACTGAGGATGAGCAAATATATTCTACCAGTTCAGTTTTTTGTGATGATAGAGAGAGAAGATGGAGAGATAATGAGTGAGAGGATCATTGACTGGCTTATCATACTCCTCATGCATACTCTGTGCCCTCCATAAGGAGAAATAGTTTCCCAAACTAAGCCTCTCAGTTTTCTAAGCAAGTTTTCTTTACTCAGTTCTGTTAAAGGGTTGTTACCCAGAAAGAGCTGGGTTTCTGCTATGAGACATTTTTCCTTTCCTTTTGTCTCTTTTTCAGAGAAGTGTTATGTAAGGACATAAGAAACAATATAAGTTTTAGGAGACCAGATAGTGTTATATACAAACTTTCAGGGCAATTAGAGTAGAATTGATTCATACTCAAATCATAGATTTAAAAAAATTTAGTGAATCGGCCCAAAGCAAATTTCAAGAAATTCACTCATCTCTACCCACAACCAAATACTACCAATACTCTTGTAAAAGCTCCTCTAAAACTGCTATCAAATTATAAACCTGCCACCAAAAATTGCCTGTTTTCAGCTACTGATCTGCTAATTATTCTGCACTGAATTTTGCCATGTGAACATATCCTCAGGGTTCTTCCTGAACTTTTTGCCCAGTCAGTTTTTGTGGACAGGATTGTGAATGCCTATTTATTGTAAATTGTCACGAGTTTTCAAAAACCTTTTGAAATATCATAGAGACGTATCAAAAACAACGTGTCATTGCACTCTCTCTTCTCGATGCAGTAGAGGAAGGGAGACAGACTCCATAGAGAGTATGTGGCAGTCTATCTCCTGCAGAGAGTGCACTAAGTGAGCGCTTCTCTCTCTTCATTCTAGCGATGAGTGGGGGTCTCAAGCACTCAGACCTCTATGGATCAAAACCTTTGATGTGTCTCTATGACATTTCAAAAACAGTGATGCCAGATGCCAGTGACACTCACGCTAGAAAAACAGAGAAAGCTGTTTTAAACCCTTGAAAGGAACATTTATCCCGTCCTAAAAAAAAAAAAAAAAAATTCAATAAAGATAGATTAAAGAAGATAACTAGGTTTAATAGAAAAGTAAAAAAAACAAAAAAAAAACTCAGATGGATGTATTATCCATACAGTACATTTACTAAAATACAGTATAATACAATATAAAATAACATTAACATAAATATGACTAAAATGTTGCCTCCTTTTATAAATTTGAAGGGTTTTCCAAAATCTTCAATTTAAGGGACAAAAAATTCCAAATTTAAACTGAGTAAAATCAACAGTTATCACATATACTGACTGTCGGCGTAAAAGTGTTCTCAACGGTGCTATTTAAAAAGTCTATGCCCTGCAGTGCAATAAAATAAATCTAATATATTGTAATTTGTTTTGTTGCATCCTAAGTATTGGCATTTTAAGGAAGGAGATTCTCATGGGCTGAATTTTATGTGCAAACACTACAGCCATCATGTCCCGTTCTGGCATTGTTATATTGTTGGTGTTACATAGTTACATAGTTAATACGGTTGAAAGGTGGATAGGTGGGGACGTGAATCCCTCATTTATAATGTCTGTAATAGGAGGTTAATAATGTATCACAGACATTCAGCTGCCAGTTCTCATGTGTGGTCTCTTTTAAGCAGCATTCTACATGTATAGATTAAATGCCAAAAAGCCAGTGGCTGCGTGAAATCTCCCCTCCCTATTGTCAAAATTGAAGCTGTGCACTACTTGCACAGTCATCACTTTAAAGTTCATGAAAGGACATCTTCTTTCTTGGTGCAATGTCCAGTAAGACGCTGCTGGAAGCTGTGGCGGATGTCTTTTCGTGTTTTAGCTCCATTCAGTGAGTGTCATGGTCTTACCTTCTTACTACTCTCCTTCGTTTGACATGTGCTGGCGGCCATCTTGGTTTCTGGGTTTCTTGTAGCCTCCCACCCTGCGGCTTCTCCTTCCCACTGGGAGGAGCTGGATGCCTAGCTCATATATATAGGAGGTCTGTGGCTTCAGTTCCTTGCTTGGTCCTCCTGTGTTCACATGCTTCTAAGACTGCTGCTGCTTCTGGTTCCTGATCCTGGCCTCGTCTGACTACCCCGTTGGTTCCTGATCCTGGCTTCGTCTGACTACCCCGTTGGTTCCTGATCCTGGCTTCGTCTGACTACCCCGTTGGTTCCTGATCCTGGCTTCGTCTGACTACCCTTCTGGTTCCTGACCTCTGTCTCCGCAAGACCCTGCTTCGGTTTAGCCATCCGTTTGGACTTTTGCTTACGGCTTGCTTTTCAATAAAACCTTCTTATTTTCCACTTATCTCTTGTTGTACGTCTGGTTCATGGTTCCATGACATTAGGACCAAGCCATGAATTCTCACGGTACAGGGCCATCCTCGCTACCTATGCTGGTTGCCAGACTTGATCAGCAGGATCACCTGTTGGGTCGGTTCGCTGTGGCGTTGCAAACCCTGCTTGAACGCACGGCTCATTTCGCTTCCGTTGCCGATGGGTCGGTTGTCGCTCCTGGGCCCGTTCCTACTGCCGCTCCGGTTGTTGCGCCAGAGTCTACCCCGACACCTGTTGCTGCGCCTGCGGTGTTCTCGGGGTATGACCGGTTCTGCCCCCCTTCCACAGCGCTTTGGGGGAGAGCCAACTCAGTGCCGAGGTTTCCTTAACCAGTTGGGCATTTATTTCGAGTTGCTGCCACATGCCTTTCCTACTGAGAGATCAAATGTGGGCTTCTTGATCTCGCTGCTCTCGGACAAGGCCTTGGCCTGGGCCAGCCCTTTATGGGAGAACAACAATCCGGTGGTTGCCGAGTTTTCCGGTTTTGTTGCTTCTCTTCGGAAGGTATTCGATGTGCCGGCTCGTGCTGCCTCTGCTGCGAAGCTCCTTATGTCCATCAGACAGGGTTCACGATCCGTAGCTGAATACGCCATTGAGTTTCGTACCCTGGCAGCAGAGGTGGGCTGGAATAATGAGGCTCTGGTCGCTGCTTTCTCTCATGGTCTTTCGGAGGCCTTGAAGGATGAGGTTGCAGCTAAGGACCTACCAGTGGAGCTCGAGTCTCTTATTTCTTTCCTGATTTTGATTGACACCAGACTCAGGGAGAGACCTTCCTTTAAGGAGAGCCTGCGGAGGTCTTCTAACAGATTGGCGCCTACGTTTGCTGTCCCACCCGTGCCTCCCTCTCCTCCCACGCCTCCTGGGGATGACTTGTCTGGGGGTGAACCCATGCAGCTGGGGTTTGCTCGCCTGTCCGAGGGGGAGAGGGTACTCCGGAGACGCGAGGGCCGATGCATGTACTGTGGTCTCGGTGGGCATTTTCGGTTGGCATGTCCGAACCGTCCGGGAAACGCTCGCACCTGAGATCCTGTCGGGGGCAGATCTTGGGTGGAGTCTCCTCGTCCCCGGTTTACCGTGTTGACAAACCACTGATCACTGTTGTCCTCTCCTGGGTCGGGGGCTCGGTGACGACCCAGGCGTTGGTGGACTCTGGTGCTGGTGGTTTGTTCATTGATAGTGTGTTCGCTGCCACCAATTCCATTCCTCTGCAGCCTCGAGGTTCCCCACTGGCTCTTGAGGCGATAGACGGCAGACCCCTTCTGCCGCCACACGTGACTCATGAGACCCTTCCAGTGGGGATAGCCATTGGTGCCGTTCACAGAGAGTCGGTCTGTTTCCAGGTGATTTCGTCTCCACACTACTCGGTGGTCTTGGGGTACCCCTGGCTCCAGAAGCATAATCCGACTTTCGATTGGAGATCGGCCGAGATCCTCTCATGGTCACCGCAGTGTGGGGCTAGTTGCATCCATGGGCCTGTCAAGTTGCTGTGTACTTCCTCGGACTCTCTGTTGCCTCCTGAATACGAAGAGTACCGGGATGTATTCGATAAGGTGCGCGCGGTTGCCCTACCTCCGCACCGCCCATACGATTGTGCCATAGAGTTACAATCTGGTGCCGTTCCTCCTCGTGGCAAAGTCTATCCACTGTCGGTAGCGGAGAATGAGGCCATGGAGGAGTACGTGAGGGAGGCGCTTTCACGCGGACACATTCACAAATCCTCGTCCCCGGCAGGGGCTGGATTTTTCTTTGTGAAAAAGAAGGGCGGTGAGTTGAGGCTTTGCATCGATTACAGGGGTCTCAATCGCATCACGATCAAGAACGCTTACCCGATACCCTTGATTTCCGAGCTGTTCGATCGCCTCAAAGGGGCCACGGTCTTTACCAAACTCGACCTGAGGGCGGCATATAACCTGGTAAGGATCAAGGTGGGCGATGAGTGGAAGACCGCGTTTAACACCAGGACCGGTCATTATGAATCCTTGGTTATGCCCTTTGGGTTGTGCAATGCGCCCGCAGTCTTCCAGGAATTCATCAACGATGTTTTCCGTGACCTGTTGCAGCAGTGTGTGGTGGTCTATTTGGATGACATCTTGGTATATTCTGAATCCATGGAGGCCCACATTATGGATGTCAGACGAGTGTTGCAACGGTTACGAGAGAACAGGCTGTTCGGTAAGCTTGAGAAATGCGAATTTCACCGATCCCAGGTAACCTTCTTAGGTTACATCATTTCCGCTGAGGGGTTCTCCATGGATCCTGAGAAGGTTTCGGCTGTCTTACAGTGGCCCCAGCCCAGTGGTCTCCGTGCCCTGCAGCGCTTTTTGGGCTTCGCCAATTATTATCGGAAGTTCATCAGGGACTTTTCTATGCTAGCCAAGCCACTCACGGATCTGACCAGGAAGGGCAGTAATTTCCAGGTCTGGCCGCTCGAGGCCATCCGAGCGTTTGAGGCTCTAAAGTCCGCCTTTGTGTCGGCTCCGATTCTGTCGCATCCCAACCCTGGGTTGCCCTTTGTCCTCGAGGTGGACGCGTCTGAGACGGGAGTAGGCGCCCTCCTGTCTCAGCGTAGAACACCAGAGGGTCCTCTGCTTCCTTGTGGGTTTTACTCCCGGAAACTGTCTTCCGCGGAGTGCAACTATCAGATTGGTGACAGGGAGTTATTGGCCATCGTGCAGGCCCTTAAAGAATGGAGGCACTTGCTCGAGGGTTCGGTGGTTCCGGTTCTCATCCTGACGGACCACAAGAATCTGACCTACCTCTCTGAGGCCAAGAGATTGACACCACGTCAGGCCAGATGGGCTCTGTTCTTGTCACGTTTTAATTACGTGGTCTCCTACCTACCCGGTTCCAAGAACATCAGAGCGGATGCCTTATCACGGCAGTACTCCGAGCTGTCCGGGGAGGAGTCGATTCCGACTTCGGTCATACCTCCGAATCAGATCCTGGCCGCCATTCGCACCAGCCTGACCTCTCCCCTGGGTGAGCAGATTTTGGCGGCTCAATCTGGTGCTCCCTCTGGGAGACCCAACGGCAGGTGTTTTGTGCCTGAGGAGTTGCGCATTCGGTTGTTGCGAACCTACCATAACTCCAAGGCCGCAGGGCATCCTGGAAAGAATCAGCTGTCCTGGGCTGTTTCACGTCTGTTCTGGTGGCCTTCTCTACGTTCCGACATCACCGCATATGTAGCGGCATGCTCCGTTTGTGCCCAGAGTAAGTCCCCTCGGCACCTTCCGTTGGGCCTTTTGCAACCCATAGCCACCGGGGAGCGCCCATGGTCACACCTGGGGATGGATTTCATTGTGGACCTCCCTGCATCCCGAGGCCATACGGTCATTCTCATGATTGTGGATCGGTTTTCCAAAATGTGCCACTGTGTTCCTCTCAAGAAGTTACCCTCTGCACAAGAGTTGGCCACGATTTTCGCCAGGGAGGTCTTCCGGTTGCACGGTTTGCCCAAGGAGATTGTGTCGGATCGGGGGAGTCAGTTTGTGTCCAGGTTCTGGCGCGCCTTTTGCTCCCAGTTGGGGATTCATCTCTCTTTCTCCTCGGCCTACCACCCTCAGTCCAATGGGGCCGCAGAACGATCCAATCAGGCCTTGGAGCAATTCCTTCGTTGCTATGTCTCCGATCACCAAGACAATTGGGTTGACCTCCTGCCTTGGGCTGAGTTTGCCAGGAACACGGCAGTGAACTCTTCCTCTGGGACGTCTCCCTTCATGGCCAATTATGGGTTCCAACCTGCCGTGTTACCGGAGGTATTATCTCCCCAGGATATTCCGGCTGTGGAGGATCACCTTTCCGTCCTACGTGCTTCTTGGGTACAGATCCAGAGGTCCCTTGAGGTCTCTGCGCAGCGCCAGAGACTCCAGGCTGATCGCAGACGAGCGCCCGCTCCTTCCTACCAGGTCGGAGACCGTGTATGGTTGTCCACCCGCAACCTCAACCTTCGAGTGCCCACTCCCAAGCTGGCGCCTCATTTTGTTGGTCCCTTCCGAGTGCTTCGCAGGGTAAACCCGGTAGCCTATGCCCTTGCGCTTCCTCCTGGCATGCGGATCTCCAACGTGTTTCATGTCTCCCTGTTGAAGCCATTGGTGTGTAATCGTTTCACTTCCTCGGTTCCTTGGCCCCGTCCGGTCCAAGTGGGCAATCGTGAGGAATATGAGGTGAGCAATATCCTGGACTCACGCCTGGTCCGCGGTCGGTTGCAGTTTTTGGTCCATTGGCGTGGTTATGGTCCAGAGGAGCGTTCCTGGGTTCCCTCCGCAGATGTCCAGGCTCCTGCTTTGCTCCGAGCCTTCCACGCACGCTTCCCTCAGAAACCGTTCCTTACTCCGCGGAGGAGGGGCCCTTGAGGGGAAGGTACTGTCATGGTCTTACCTTCTTACTACTCTCCTTCGTTTGACATGTGCTGGCGGCCATCTTGGTTTCTGGGTTTCTTGTAGCCTCCCACCCTGCGGCTTCTCCTTCCCACTGGGAGGAGCTGGATGCCTAGCTCATATATATAGGAGGTCTGTGGCTTCAGTTCCTTGCTTGGTCCTCCTGTGTTCACATGCTTCTAAGACTGCTGCTGCTTCTGGTTCCTGATCCTGGCCTCGTCTGACTACCCCGTTGGTTCCTGATCCTGGCTTCGTCTGACTACCCCGTTGGTTCCTGATCCTGGCTTCGTCTGACTACCCCGTTGGTTCCTGATCCTGGCTTCGTCTGACTACCCTTCTGGTTCCTGACCTCTGTCTCCGCAAGACCCTGCTTCGGTTTAGCCATCCGTTTGGACTTTTGCTTACGGCTTGCTTTTCAATAAAACCTTCTTATTTTCCACTTATCTCTTGTTGTACGTCTGGTTCATGGTTCCATGACAGTGAGGCTTAACTACAAGCAGTCCCGAAGCGTTCAAATTGAAGAATTTTCGTTAAATATGTGGTAGATTTAGCCTTTGAAAAATCCATGATGTGAATGTAACCAAAGGGATTTTCCATTAAAAGTGTTTCATGCCAATAAAACATCATGAAAAAAAATAAAAAATCCAACCAACGGTCTTGAAAATTGTTTGGGATTGGTCTTAGATGGTGGTGGAGTGAAACTGCATGATTGCTTGAGAAGTTTGGGAGTTGGGGCAGATTCAAACATCCAGATTCAAGACTCCAGATTCCAAAGGTGTGTTTTGACCATAGGTTTAATGATCCAGACAGACAAACAGCATTAAAGATCACTAGGGTGCTGTGAGTTTGAGTCAGTACAAACCTCCTGAAGGTTTCTGGCTTTAAAATGGTTTTCCAGTTTGTATGAACATCCTTTAAAATAATCATTTTTGAAGGTAGCTGTAATTTTGTAATGTGAGTCTATTGCCTTTATTGCTCCTATCTTCTGTTCTGGGCTGTGGTCACATGACCATGCCCATGTAGCTCTAATTTATTTCTTGTGGGTTCATGTCGATGGGCATGTTAAAGCAGCAACAGAGGCAATGAAAGGGGAATATCTATGTAACCAGCTGGTGGGAGAATGGTGACAATGGGTCAGGAGAGTCCAATTTGAAAAAAGAGCATGGGGAATATGTACATGCAGTAAGGAACCACATAAGCATCTCTGTTAAAAAAAAAAAAACCATAATAATCATGGAAAACATCTTTAAGTAAAGTTTCACATAAATTTACAATCACCTCTTCTGCAAATGTGCACCAAGGTTGTAATGTAATGTGAATTCAAAAGATTTGAGAATGAATAAGCTTACGCAGGCTAAGTGAATAAATATATTTACTTACTAGATTACAAGACACATCATTACACAAAATGGAAATAAAAAGGGAGCAGAATTAAAGGGACAGAATCAATCCGTACTTAAAAATACCCTTACATTGGGGTCCCAGCTTTCAAACACTTAGCAGTCTTACTATTTGTGGCATATTCTGTCAATGCGTGACATAAAATACCCTAGCAGTTCCACATGATATACAAAAAAAAAGAAAAGAAATTATAAATTTTTCAGAATTTTTGTCTTCTCTCAAATCCCAGTAGAATAAGTAAAAGCAAACATAAATGGCAATTTGTGTGCTATAGGGGGTTTGTGTATCACAGTAGAGTAAAGAGATAGATTTCCCTTGGTAGGTTTTAGCTTTATGTCCGCAAGGCCTATCTTCCACAGTAGCCATCTGATTTTTGTATATTAATATGAATTAATACCTCTAGCTGTTTTACCAATAATCTTTCTAAGAATAATTTTCTGGGAAGGAGGGGAGAGAGAGGGGGAAAAGAATTCAAAAATCTAAATTAATTAGCAGAAAGCCTCTAGCAAGCACAGGACACTTTACTTAAAAAGGGTAGGCAGGTTATGCTTCTAATTATGTGGATGTTACATTTCACCTTCTTGGCTTCACTGTTATAAATACAGTGTGTGGAATCGGAGTTGTGAATGAATAAACAGGATATACTAAGAAGAGCTGCACGGTGGCCTGAAAGGAAATACAAGATTGATAATTTTCCAACTAACATTTAAGGTGATATAATGCTAGCATATGCTGCAGAGAATGCTTTCCTTCCACGGGATTAAATCACACATTGCTTATGGTCTGTAATTATGAATACTAGCGTTGAGCAAAGCAAATCATTCTAAGAAAACTTCAATTCGCAACAAATCCAAATTTCCTTGCGCGTTGTGGTAATGAATCAGTTTTTCCTAAAATGGCGGCTGCATTTGTTACAACGTGAGATCACCCATAATGCCGTGCAGTCAGCCAATCCACAGATAGCCATCCCCTGTGATGTCACAACCCTATAAAAGCCTCATCCCGCGCAGTCTCCGCTATTGTCGTGTGAGCTGAGCATAGGGAGAGACGTGGAAATCGCTCATGCTCTAGGTACAGTGTTGCTGAGAATGAATAATAGAAGAATATTAGATATAATACCAATAAGATGGAAGCATTTGTTATTCCACTGCCAGCGTGCCAACCAATACCAACCAGTCGGCACCCCTTAAGGGGGCTAGGTCTTAATGATGACCATCATTATCTCTTGCTGGCTTTACTTCTTTCAAATCATCCTTCAAAGTCTCCATGTCCTAAAAAAGTCAACAAGATGCAGAGAGAGGAGGAGCTGGATGTTCCTGATGACATTTTCTCATCGTTATTAGATGATGTGGAAAAGGAGGAAAAGCAGATGGCAGAAGAAAGGATCCCACCTGTAGAGCAGGAGAGCACTGGGGTTGGAGAAGTGGGTATGCCAGAGCTGATTAATATTCTGTGTTTACTGCCAAATAACCTGCAGGAGATTGCAGGCAAGAACTGCAATAATTTGCATATTATGCCCCCATCTAACCAGCCAATCCCCATACCAGCATTATCCCCTGTTTAAAGGTCGGCCATTAACAATGAAAAACTATACAATGTGTTCTTCATTATTAAATGAAAGGCAGCTGTGGGCTAATTGGCTGCGCAGTTCGTCACAGCAGCATAGCCGCAACCCACCCACAGCAGAGTTGCTCTGTCTGGCCGTACCCTAAGGCAGGATGGCCTGGTTATACATGATTTATAGTGATTTGTGAAGGTTTATATGAGGTTTATACGCAAAAGAGTAGGGTATTATGCTAGCAAAGCCACTTTATTTGTTGTTTAAGATGCATTGGAGTTAATTGGCTGCAAAATAAATTATTCCTTAAAGGGGTTCTGCGCTTTGTTTAGTACTGATGATCTATCCTCTGAATTGTTAATTTTTAGGGTTGTGTTAGTCTGTGATTGTCGCATCCTCATTATTAACATGAGGAGTGTATAGATATGAATATCTATAAAAAAATTATGACAATTTAACAATTATTAAATTGTTAAACATTGCCAGTAGTCTTGTGCTTTCCATTAGTATATTTCTTTTTTAAATCCGGTCGGAGGTTGGCATTAAGGGGAGCGAGGGGGAAGGGGGGGCTCGTTAAAAAATTTGCTGTGGACCCAGTCAGTTCTAGTTACACCATACACAATATTTTGACTTTTACTCTATGCTGTTGAATAACGCCTTGTGCACATGACTGTATTTTGAGACCACGCCCGATTCACATGTGGTGGACCCATTGATTTCTATGCAGCTGCAAAAAAAAAAAGTGGACAGCACACAAATGTTATCCGAGTGCTGTTGCAAATGAGCTCTTAACAAGTTCTGCCTCTAATGCCACCAGATGTAAGGCAGCAATACTATAAGTCAATGTTCAGCTCTTTTGACTTATAGGATAGCTGCCTTATACAGTTTCAAGAAAAAGTATGTGAACCCTTTGGAATGATATGGATTTCTGCACAAATTGGTCATAAAATGTGATCTGATCTTCATCTAAGTCACAACAATAGACAACCACAATCTGCCTAAACTAATAACACACAAAGAATTAAATGTTACCAAGTTTTTATTAAACACCCCATGTAAACATTCACAGTGCAGGTGGAAAAAGTATGTGAACCCTTGGATTTAATAACTGGTTGAACCTTCTTTGGCAGCAATAACTTCCACCAAACGTTTCCTGTAGTTGCAGATCAGACGTGCACAACGGTCAGGAGTAATTCTTGACCATTCCTCTTTACAGAACTGTTTCAGTTCAGCAATATTCTTGGGATGTCTGGTGTGAATCGCTTTCTTGAGATCATGCCACAGCATCTCAATCAGGTTAAGGTCAGGACTCTGACTGGGCCACTCCAGAAGGCGTATTTTCTTCTGTTTAAGCCATTCTATTGTTGATTTACTTCTATGCTTTGGATTGTTGTCCTGTTGCAACACTCATCTTCTGTTGAGCTTCAGCTGGTGGACAGATGGCCTTAAGTTCTCCTGCAAAATGTCTTGATAAACTTGGGAATTCATTTTTCCTTCGATGATAGCAATCCGTCCAGGCCCTGACGCAGCAAAGCAGCCCCAAACCATGATGCCCCTACCACCATACTTCACAGTTGGGATGAGGTTTTGATGTTAGTGTGCTGTGCCTCTTTTTCTCGACACATAGTGTTGTGTGTTTCTACCAAACAACTCAACTTTGGTTTCATCTGTCCACAAAATATTTTGTCAGTACTGCTGTGGAACATCCAGGTGTTCTTGTGCAAACTGTAAAAGTGCAGCAATTTTTATTTTTATTTTTACAGAAGTGTCTTCCTCTGTGGTATCCTCCTATGAAATCCATTCTTGTTTAGTGTTTTATGTATCGTAATTTCGCTAACAGGGATGTTAGCATATGCCAGAGACTTTGTAAGTCTTTAGCTGACACTCTAGGATTCTTCTTCACCTCATTGAGCAGTCTGCGCTGTGCTCTTGCAGTCATCTTTACAGGACGGCCACGCCTAGGGAGAGTAGCAGCAGTGCTGAACTTTTTCCATTTATAGACAATTTGTCTTACCGTGGACTGATGAACAGCAAGGCTTTTGGAGATACTTTTATAACCCTTTCCAGCTTTATGCAAATCAACAATTCTTAATCGTAGGTCTTCTGAGAGCTCTCTTGTGCGAGGCATCATTCACATCAGGCAATGCTTCTTGTGAAAAGCAAACCCAGGACTGGTGTGTGTTTTTTATAGGGCAGCTGTAATCAACACCTCCAATCTCATCTCATTGATTAGACTCCAGTTGGCTGACACATCACTCCAATTAGCTCTTGGAGATGTCATTAGTCTAGGGGTTCACATACTTTTTCCACCTGCACTGTGAATGTTTACATGGTGTGTTCAATAAAAACGTGGCAACATTTAATTCTTTGTGTGTTATTAGTTTAGGCAGATTGTGGTTGTCTATTGTTGTGATATGGATCACATTTTATGACCAATTTGTGCAGAAATCCATATCATTCCAAAGGGTTCAAATACTTTTTCTTGCAAATGTATATGGTGGCATTAGAGGCAGATCTTGTTAAGAGCTCATTTGTATCCCTTTCTTCCCAGAATTCCAGAGGAGCATGAATAGCCTATAAGTCTCCTCATACCGATTAAGTCGCTCTCTCCCCAAGGAGAGATAGTACCCCCCCCCCTCCCCCGAGTGCTGTTAGCATTCGTGCAGCCATTCCACAAATGGTATAACATATCCTATTCTTCTCCACTTTGCAGACAAGAATAGGCATTTCTTTAAGAAAAGTGCGGGATGCACACGGCCGGTATCCGTATTTTGTGGATCCCCGGTATGCAGACCCTGAAAATGGCAATCTGCATAAGGCCTAACAATGCTCTAATGCTCTTCAGATATCTAGATTGTAATGCCATAAAGAAGCATAAAGCATTAACTTGAAAAGCTCAATTAGACAAAATGGCACTTACTATAACCATGAAATGTTCCAAGTGCGGTTAATTCAGTTCACCGGTTTGCCAATTAGCTAAGTGGGTTAACTTCCTAGCAAGGCACAATGGGGCAGATTTATTAACACCATGCAAATGTTAGACCAGAAAATCTGAAATTGCAACAAATTTATGAGAATGGAGTCTGCCAAGTATGTTAAACACTTATCAAAACTGTCAATAGAAACTTAAAAGTGTTTTATACACATAATAAATTAGATGCAAGCAGGGAGAAGGAGAAGTAACTGGGGAGAGTGCCAGTTGTAGTTCTGCCAAACGCTGATTGTGCCCTTAAGATTTAAACTTTAAAAGCAATGTGTCGTGGACGTTCCCGCGACAGGTGGTAGGAGATCGGTGAGACTGGCAACACGTGGTTTGATCTGACATGTTTTCCGTTTGGATCAAACAACGTCTGTGTTGTTTCTGGTGCTTGCCACACTTTCTTTCCCCAGGTGTGGTTTTACGGTCATTTAACCATTTATTGTTGTTCCTCCCACTATGCTATGCAGTTTATAGCTTCAGTTTGATTTGTGGATAGCATGTGTGTGGATCTCGACTGAGTTCCTGGAGCTGCAATAGCCACTTGAAGTTAAGTGTTTTCTTTCCCATTTGTATTTTGTTTGGGTTATTTTGTGTGTTGCATGTCCCGGTCATTTGTATTAAGGCCTAAGGGAGACTCCTGTTCGTCCTTCCTTTTGGAGGAACAGGTTGTCTTAGTCCTGACATTAGTACCAGGGTCCTATAGGGTGAGTTAGGACATTAGGCATTCCTGTGTATGAACTCACCTACCTCTGGTGTCTGTTCATACTGGTAGTTAGTCGGGACTTTGATTAGGGTTTTACTAGGAGGTGTCCACCTCCTTTCCAGGCCTTATTCCCTCACCCCTTTCCCTCCTATGTTCGGTGTGGTGTTTCCCTCCCACACCCGAACGTGACACAATGCCTCTCTGGTGCATAAATATATGGAGCAATGGCAGGACAAAGTTACTAAATTTCCAGATTAGAAGAATTTACCGGCTGGGAGGCTGGGACACATACAAGATATCTTACTATATGGCAACCCTGGTTCATATTTATAAGGTGTAACTCACTGGTCTAGTCCTCCCCTTCCACTGCGCACACCTATCTTCTTTTCATTATTTCTCTTTCAGCACTTTCAATTGTACTAGATGACTTTGTCAATCATCATCAACCTTGTTTTTGTTAGTCAAGAGGATTTATCGCATAGTGTACCAGTTCTATTCTGCAACGTCAGGCCTGAGTGCCTGCTTAATAGTGTTTATGGTATTTGTTCTGTTCTCATTTGCATATTCAATAAACTAATTTGAAAATAAATTTAGAGCCTGCCATGTATAGTACAATTTTTTTTAACTTAATTTATGCCAGAATAAATCTCTTCAAATATGTCCACCATATTTAGGACAGCGAAATTTAAAACAGTAATCTACTGTTATAGGAGTGGCCCCATTAAGACCACCTTTATCCAAGTGCCTATTAGGACTCCATATAAAAACCTGTGTTTCCCCGGCAATAACAGTTGATCGTCAAGGGTTCTGGTAGTCAGATCCACAGCGTTTACTGTAGCTGATCTCCAGTATCTACTTTTAGTATCTGTTTAGAGGAGCACAAGGACAATCAGATGGGACATCCCCATTTAAAGGGGTTTTGTCACTTCAGCATGTGGCATTTATCATGTAGAGAAAGTTAATACCTTGCAATTACTAATGTATTGTTATTACCCATATTGCTTCCTTTGCTGACTGGATTCATTTTTCATGAAATTATACACTGCTTGTTTCCATGGTCACAACCACCCTGCAATCCATCAGTGGTGGTTGTGCTTGCACACTATAGGAAAAAATGCGTGACCGGGACTGTGGGTGCTCACATAGGCTGGTGCTTTTTTATAGTATGCAAGCACGGCCACTGCTGCTGGATTGCAGGGTGGTCGTAACCATGGAAACAAGCCTTTTAAAGGAGTCAATATGGATAATGACTATACATTAGTGAGTGACATATTAATTTTATCTACATGATAAATGCTATTTGCGGGGTGACAAAACCCCTTTAAGCCTCAATTGTCTCGACCGTGGAAAAAGATTGTTCCATAATATGAGACTCTCCAGTTGTCGAATTTTAAAATTACAAATGAAAACTCAATTATGCACTTAATTTGATTTTAGTTTTTTTTTTAGTTTTTTTTGTTTTGTTTTGCATTTCTCAACTGTAAAGTCCATTTACCTATATCCCACCAAAAAAAAGACATTGATATCATTATGTAACACAGATCAATAGGGAAATAATGAACTCGCCTGTTTTTCTCCACTTGGCTTTTTGTGATTTAATAGTAACTCAACTGCTCCAACCACTTCTTTCCTTATAGCATGTAATAAAGCGTCTCCCACATAGACGTTAAAGCTTAGCAATAGTTCAATCAGTTCAAGGTTTTCATTTTCAATAGCAATTAATAGAGCTGTTCTTCCTAAGGGGTCAATGCAATTAATATTGATTTTGAAATAAATTTCCGCTTCTTCGAGTGCTTGCTTCACGCTGGCGTAATCACCTTTCTCCACTGAAGTCAGGTAGGCTTTCTCATGTGGGGAGAGTTCAGACTCTGAGCGGACAATGCGAAGAGGGATCCGATCTTGGAAATGAGAATTATTACCTTTACATTTGTAATAAAACTGAGCCATATTTTATGCCATCACTTTCTGTCTCTGAAAAAGAAAAAGAAATGTATGAATAGGGATCACTAAAACATTTGCCTTATGTTGTACAATTATTACACTATAACATTGTACTTTAAAGGCATTTTTCTGAGATTTGCACATTTTCACCAATGTGTGATTGGTGGGAGTCCACAAATCAACAGAACAAGGAAAGAGAAGTGCTAGCTGTACAGTGCACAGCACAGCGGCCTCTACACAAATGTGGCTGTCTCTGCTACTGCCCCTGAGCCTTGTTCACTTGAATGGGCCAAGATGGTATTCAAGGCAAAACCATTTTGCTCTTAAAAGAGTTGTCCCATGACTAATGTAAAAAAACAAAAATCAAAGATCATATAGTACCTAACAACCTCTTTCTAACAAAGCTAGAACCAGCCCTGTACCTGACATGGATCCAGGGATCTAGGGATCTCCTCATTCATATTTCTGATAGATTTACAGTGCTGCCCATAATTATTCATACCCCTGGCAAATTTTGACTTAAAGTTACTTTTATTCAACCAGCAAGTAATTTTTTGACGGGAAATGACATAGATAATAAGACAATGTAGAAGAGGCATTATTGTGGAAAAAAATATATAATTCTCAGCTTTTATTTACATTTGAGCAAAAAATACAAGAAGTTTCGCACTGTTGAAAATCTCAGAGGATGTGGTCGGAAGCCAAAAGTGACACCTGTGCTGGCCAGGAGGATAGTAAGAGGGGTGAAAAAGAATCCAAGGATCACCACCAAGGCCATCCTGGTGAATCTGGGCTCTGCTGGTGGCAATGTCTCAAGGCAGACAATCCAACGGACACTGCACAATGCAGACTAAGGAGGACGCCACTTCTCCAAATAAGGCACACAAAAGCTCGCTTGGCCTTTGCAAAATCTCCTCTGCACAAAGAAGAAGACTTCTGGTCTTCTGTGTTATGGTCAGATGAAACAAAAATGTATTGTTTGGTCACAATGATGTTTCCTTCATTTGGCGTAAAAAAGGAGAAGCCTTCAACCCAAAGAACACCATCCCCACTGTCAAACATGGTGGTGGGAACCTAATGCTTTGGGGGTGTTTTTCAGCCAATGGACCCGGGAACCTAATCACAGTAAACGGCACCATGAAAAAAGAGCAATACATGTGGATTCTCAACGACAACATCAGGCAGTCTGCAGAGAAACTTGGCCTTGGGCACCAGTGGACATTTCAGCATGACAATGACCCAAAACACACAGCAAACGTGGTGAAGAAATAGTTAGCAGAGAACAACATTAAAGTTTTGGAGTGGCCCAGCCAGAGTCCAGACTTGAATCCAATTGAGAATCTGTGGAGGGAGCTAAAGATCAGGGTGATGGCAAGAAGACCCTCCAACCTGGAAATTTTGGGGCTCATTGCTAAAGATGAATGTGCAAAAATACCTGTGGAGACATGCAAAAAGCTGGTCTGCAATTATAGGAAGCGTTTGATTGCTGTAATAGCCAATAAAGGCTTTTCTATTGATTATTGAGAAGGGTATGAATAATTTTGGACTGGACACTTTTTGCTCAAATGTAAAAAAAAGCTGAGAAATGTTTTTTTTTTTTCCCCACAATAATGCCTCTTGTACATCGTCTTATTATCTTTTGGGAGATACCTATGTCATTTCCCGTCAAAAAATTACTTGCTGGTTGAATAAAAGTAACTTTAAGTCAAAATTTGCCAGGGGTATGAATAATTATGGGCAGCACTGTATATCAAGCTGACAGCTCAAAGGGAATGTCTTTTCTGCTGCAGCTCAGGGTGTGTGTCTCAGCTCTCCCTATCACAGCTCAGGGGGCAGATGAAAGAACAAACTGAGCATGTGCGACTATCTCAGTGAGCAGGTCAAAGAAATGAGAAAAAGAACAAACAGCAGGTGGCGCTATACAGATACATTTTATTGAATAGCTCAGTGACTATACAAAAGTTGCAATTACATGCAGTTACAAAAGTATTCAAATCCAGGTGCTGGTTGGAAAACTGTAGAATAGGACAATCCCTTTAACTTCATTGAAGGGGCCTCAGTGTTCCAGTCCCTCTCTTCCATTTACTGTATGGCCTGTTGTATTAGGATAGACCATTAGGATTAGGATACACCATCAACTGGGAATTCTAAAAAATCTTTTAGTCAATATACATTTTGGGTGTTTAGAGCCTATGTGATAACGCACCTATAATTGAGATTGGAGAAGGGAATGAACACATCATACAGTTTCACACTTCCCTTAACTATCAGACTAAAGTTTATACAATAACAGACATTGCTATGTAGTCTAATAGATAACTGCAACATAGATGGACAGGTGGTCTTTTTCTGCCATTATATTTCTATGTTTCTAGACACTCTGCAGCTCATAAAAGTGCGTTGACCTTCATAAATACACCATGCAAATGTGAGTTTTGTTTGTTGAGTGTTACACATGTATATACAGTACTTTTAGATCGAAACATGTTTGAGACACTGCTAATACAACCAATTGATTCCATGGGCACTTAGGGTTATTCCCATCCCAGACACTAACTAGTAGTGTTGAGCAAATCGAAGTTCACAAAAAAAATTATTTGCCGCAAAGCCAAATTTCTTCGCTGTTCATGGTAACAAATAGCTTTTCCCTGAAATGGCGGTAAACATGGAAAAAAATCATAATTACCTATCTATTTGAGCGCGATGAGGCTGCCGCGGGCATCTTGCTTGAGAATCCACGCAGGCTGACATGATGGCGTCATCACGCGCTCTGAGAGATTTCACACTGGATTGTCAAGCAAGATGGCCACTGCAGCCTCTTCATGCTCACATGGAAATCAAAGTATGATTACATTTTTTTTTATTATAAAACACTGAAATGATTTAATATGGATTTTAGATGCCGCAATCAACAATGAACGTGGCATCTGAGGGGTCCAATAACGGGGGCGGCGCAATCACCGTTTCCTGTCATTGCATATGCTACTTAGAAAGAAATACGCTTTGTGACAAAGTAATCGAATTTTAGAAAATTTTGCTCATCACTAGGATATGCCATCAATGTCAGAAAGGTCTATGTCCCATGTCTGGGACCTATTCCTATCTCCAGAATGGAACCCCTGAACTGAGCAGGGAGCAGCCATGCATACGTGTCCACCCTCCATTTACTGCTATGGGACTTCCGAAAATAGTTGACTCTCCTATTTCTCACAGTCCTATTGCGGTGAATGGAGAAGAAGCTGCGCATGCACAGTGCGCCCTCTATTCACCACTATAGGACTTCCAAAAATAGCAGAGAATTGTCGCTAATCCATTTTTGGAACTTTAATACTAATCCACACTTCCCAGGAAGCATCTGGAAGCAGAGAAAGCTCTGTCTGTTTGACTCTTTAGATGCCAATATCAGTAATGGTTTTTTTTTTTTTGAGAGTTCAGCAATCAGAGAGGGATGCATGTGTAAGCTCTAGCATTATAATCCTTGTAGGTAAAAATATAGTTCGAGCATGTGATTAGTGTTGAGCGAATCAACGCGAAACAAATAAACTTTGATTCGTATTTCAGGAAAAAATTCAAAGTTGAACTTTCTTGCGCTTCGTGGTAACAAATCTATTTTTCCTGAAATGGCAACAAAAAAATAAATACATACTCACCTCCTGGAGAGGCTGTCACAGCCATCTTGATTAAAGAAACCACGTGAAATCTCGCTGGTCAGGCGCGTTGACATCATCATGTCACCGGACAAGATTTTGCATGGTTTCTTCAATCAAGAACAATAAACAGATTTTCAGACTCCAGCACTCACTTTTTCTTGAAGTTTCAAGTTCTCCGGCTTTATTTATCAAAAGTGCACAGGTATTACAAGGTTCAATTCTCTTAGGTGTAGGCTGTTGACGCGTTTCGAAAGTTCTTATTCGTAACAGTAGTGTGCATGTGGTGTACTCAGGTATATATATAGGAGGGTCAGATGCGCACAAACCTGAGTCTGACCTGAGCAAGGAGCGGGAGAAACAGGTGACACAGGCAAGAGCAGCAGGAGCAGCACGGCAGCGGCACATCGCGCACATAAGTCCCTGGAGTTTATGTATCCATCCACCAGCGCTGTATGTGTGAGTACTGACTAACTATGTATAATATAGCTGTTATATATTGAGTATTACATGGGGAGTCCTAGGCAAGGAGGTCCTATTATCAGCCTGAAAAATGTCACCATCCTTATTGACCAGTGGCCCTTATAAATGATGTGGGCTATGGACCTAGCCCCCTGTGACAGGCAGCAGCTGTCACTTCTTTAGAGTTGGGCTGGACAGATCACCCTTGTTAGCGCAGCCCATGGCCCCTGTCTGTGCCTCCCTGGCTCTTTCAGCACAGCCCCTGACCCTTATCTACGCCCCTCTGAGCCTTGTCTGTGCCCACCCTGGCCTATGGCGCCAGGGCCGTCTTTGCCACAGGGCAAAAGGGGCAGCTGCCCCGGGCCCAGTTGCTCCTGGGGGCCCAAGGGAGCTCCGTTTCCTGACTCCTATTCACTAGTCCAGGGGCGTTGCTAGGTTAAAACATTCGGGGCCCGGATGTTTTGTCCCAGGCCCCGAATGTCCTGCCTGCCTGCTAGATACAACTGTATTGCCGTACACAGAACGGCAATACAATTGAATCTTACACTGGGAAGAGCTGAAGGACCTGCGGTGACATCACAGGTCATGTGATCAGCAAAACAGGCTGTGATAGGATAACCTGGATGATGTCACCATCATGTGACCAGTGCAGGATTGGACCGGAGTGAAGAGAAGAAGGAGCCTAATGGTGATGTCTGTACATGAGAAAAGGTAAGTGAAGGGAGAGGCAGATGCTGGGAGTTGTAGTTATTTAACTGGGATGTATGTTAGGGCTGAAGGGAGGGATGTTATTGACATAGAACTGTATGCTTGAGGTGGCTGGGTGAGGGACTGATGTTATTTACATGGGACTGTATGTTGAAAGTGGATGGTGGGGGAGAATGATGTTTATGTACATGGCACTTAATGTTTAGGCTACGTTCACACTGGCGTTTCTGGGTCCGCTTGTGAGATCCGTTTCAAGGCTCTCACAAGCAGCCCCAAATGCATCAGTTTAACCCCAATGCATTCTGAATGGATGCGGATCCATTCAGAATGCATTCGTTTGGCTCCGTACGGCCCCCCGTTCCATTTTGGAGGCGGACCCCAAAATGCTGCAAGCAGCGTTTTTGTGTCCGCATGGCCTTGCGCAGCCAAACGGATCCGTCCTGACTTACAATGTAAGTCAATGGGGAAGGATCCCATTGCATTGACATAAAATGGTGCAATTGTAAACAGATCCGTCCCCCATTGACTTTTAATGTAAGTCAGGACGGATCCGTATTGGGACTTAGAAATTCAAATCTAATACAAATCGGTCCTGAACGGATGCATTCGTTTGTATTATCGGTGCGGATCCGTCCTGTACAAGTGCAGGACAGATCTGCAGGAACGCAAGCGTGAAAGTAGCCGTAGGGCGTGATGTTTACATGGGATTGTGCGTTGGAGGCGGCTGGGGAGGAGGTGATGTTATTTACATGGGACTGTATGGTGGAGGGAGGATTATAACTGCAGGGGGCACTGCAGATCCAGGGGACATTATAGGCAGGTCCTATTACTACTGGGGGCTGCTACCTCTGCACCCCCTATAGCTACACACCTGGGGGGGGGGGGGCACAGCAAGCAGCAGGATAACACTGTTGGGACTCCAGTTGGGGGATAATGATAGAATGTGAGGAAGCTAAGATATCTGTGTGTCACACTCTGCAGAGACGAGGCGGCTGAGAGAAGTTGTCCAGACCGAGTGGAGAAGATGATGACAGAGAGGAGACGTCACCTGGAGGCACTGGATGTGACAGGTAAGTGCTGCTGTATAGCAAGTACAGCAAAGTGCAGGTGGGGGGGGGGGGGGATCCAGGGGGCCCAAGTAAATTCTTGCCCAGGGTCCAATCAATATTAAAGACAGCCCTGTATGGCCCCCAGGCCACTGTCTGCACCTCCCTGTCTGCACCTCCCTGGCCCCTGTCTGCATCCCTGGCCCTTATCTGTGCCCCCTGGCCTTTGTCTACTCCCCTGGCCCCTGTCTGCGCCCCTGGCCCTTATCTGTGCCCCCTGGCCTTTGTCCACGCCCCTGTCTGCACCTCCCTGGCCCTTGTCTGTCTCCCTTGACCCCTGTGTGCACCACCCTGGCCCTTTCAGTGCAGCCCCTGGCCCTTATCTGCGCCCCATGGCCCTAGCCTGTGCCCCTCTGCTTGCTGTTCTGCCATCTACTACTGCCTATTTTGTTACTTTAGTAAATATAAATCACAGCAAAATTTCTGTTTCTTTGAGTTTGTCTTTTATTACTCAGTTTGCTTGGTACATATAGTTGAACGGCAGGATGTAACACCTAAAGCTAGCACTGAATAGTGCCCTGATATTTAGGTGTTACATCCTTACATAGGAACTTTTGACCCCTACATCCTAACTGGGGCACAGTGTCTGATGAAGGCCTGCGAGCCGAAAACGTTCGCACACTGCCGTTCAACTATATGTACCAAGCAAACTGAGTAATAAAAGACAAACTCAAAGAAACAGAATTTTGCTGTGATTTATATTTACTAATGTAAGAAAGGGGTGCGAACCCTATACACAGCACACTCGACGGGAAACGACAAAGTTCGTCTTCAAGTATCTTTCTCTTATTTTGTTACTGTCATATATGCAGAGGGTATGCGCTTATATGTGCCATAATAAGCACTAGTACATGGCGGAACAGCGGGCAGAAAGGGCAGGCTGCCATGTACTATAGACAGTATCACCCCCTCTTCCCAACGTTTTATATAAAGATAAATAAACAAACAAAAAAAGTCTGGTCTGGTCTAGATCGTGACTAGCCAAAGGAGTGGGGTTTATACAGGAGGAAAGAGTTGCAAAGCGCAGAGGGGTGGGGGGCATACCAAAATTTGCTGTGGGGCCTAGTCAATTCTAGCTAAACCCCTGTGTAGCTGATAGGTTCCAGTGCAGGGTGTTAGGAATTACTGTTTCTCTGCTGTCCATACATACAAGCTACAGACATAGTGCTGTGATGTCACAACAATACTTAGTGTACCAATCAGTAATATCTACTCAGACCTGATAGAATGTTAAGATGCATGTAGAGTTGAGCGAACACCTGGATGTTCGGGTTCGAGAAGTTCGGCCGAACATCCCGGAAATGTTCGGGTTCGGGATCCGAACCCGATCCGAACTTCGTCCCGAACCCGAACCCCATTGAAGTCAATGGGGACCCGAACTTTTCGGCACTAAAAAGGCTGTAAAACAGCCCAGGAAAGAGCTAGAGGGCTGCAAAAGGCAGCAACATGTAGGTAAATCCCCTGCAAACAAATGTGGATAGGGAAATGAATTAAAATAAAAATTAAATAAATAAAAATTAACCAAAATCAATTGGAGAGAGGTTCCATAGCAGAGAATCTGGCTTCCCGTCACCCACCACTGGAACAGTCCATTCTCAGATATTTAGGCCCCGGCACCCAGGCAGAGGAGAGAGGTCCCGTAACAGAGAATCTGTCTTCATGTCAGCAGAGAATTAGTCTGCATGTCATAGCAGAGAATGAGGCTTCACGTCAGCCACCACTGCAACAGTCCATTGGCATATATTTAGGCCCAGCACCCAGGCAGAGGAGGGAGGTCCCGTAACAGAGAATCTGTCTTCATGTCAGCAGAGAATTAGTCTGCATGTCATAGCAGAGAATGAGGCTTCACGTCAGCCACCACTGCAACAGTCCATTGGCATATATTTAGGCCCAGCACACACACAGGCAGAGGAGAGAGGTCCCGTAACAGAGAATCTGGCTTCATGTCAGCAGAGAATCAGTCTGCATGTCATAGCAGAGAATGAGGCTTCACGTCAGCCACCACTGCAACAGTCCATTGGCATATATTTAGGCCCAGCACACACACAGGCAGAGGAGAGAGGTCCCGTAACAGAGGATCTGGCTTCATGTCAGCAGAGAATCAGTCTGCATGTCATAGCAGAGAATCAGGCTTCACGTCAGCCACCACTGCAACAGTCCATTGTCATAAATTTAGGCCCAGCACCCAGGCAGAGGAGAGAGGTCCCGTAACAGACAATCTGGCTTCATGTCAGCAGAGAATTAGTCTGCATGTCATAGCAGAGAATGAGGCTTCACGTCAGCCACCACTGCAACAGTCCATTGGCATATATTTAGGCCTAGCACACAGGCAGAGGAGAGAGGTCCCGTAACAGACAATCTGGCTTCATGTCAGCAGAGAATCAGTCTGCATGTCATAGCAGAGAATGAGGCTTCACGTCACCCACCACTGCAACAGTCCATTGGCATATATTTAGGCCTAGCACACAGGCAGAGCAGAGAGGTCCCGTAACAGACAATCTGGCTTCATGACAGCAGAGAATCAGTCTGCATGTCATAGCAGAGAATGAGGCTTCACGTCACCCACCACTGCAACAGTCCATTGGCATATATTTAGGCCTAGCACACAGGCAGAGCAGAGAGGTCCCGTAACAGACAATCTGGCTTCATGACAGCAGAGAATCAGTCTGCATGTCATAGCAGAGAATGAGGCTTCACGTCACCCACCACTGCAACAGTCCATTGGCATATATTTAGGCCTAGCACACAGGCAGAGCAGAGAGGTCCCGTAACAGACGATCTGGCTTCATGTCAGCAGAGAATCAGTCTGCATGTCATAGCAGAGAATGAGGCTTCACGTCACCCACCACTGTAAGAGTCCATTGGCATATATTTAGGCCCAGCACCCAGGCAGAGGAGGGAGGTCCCGTAACAGAGAATCTGTCTTCATGTCAGCAGAGAATTAGTCTGCATGTCATAGCAGAGAATGAGGCTTCACGTCAGCCACCACTGCAACAGTCCATTGGCATATATTTAGGCCCAGCACACACACAGGCAGAGGAGAGAGGTCCCGTAACAGAGAATCTGTCTTCATGTCAGCAGAGAATTAGTCTGCATGTCATAGCAGAGAATCAGGCTTCACGTCACCCACCACTGCAACAGTCCATTGGCATATATTTAGGCCCAGCACCCAGGCAGAGGAGGGAGGTCCCGTAACAGAGAATCTGTCTTCATGTCAGCAGAGAATTAGTCTGCATGTCATAGCAGAGAATGAGGCTTCACGTCAGCCACCACTGCAACAGTCCATTGGCATATATTTAGGCCCAGCACACACACAGGCAGAGGAGAGAGGTCCCGTAACAGAGAATCTGTCTTCATGTCAGCAGAGAATTAGTCTGCATGTCATAGCAGAGAATGAGGCTTCACGTCAGCCACCACTGCAACAGTCCATTGGCATATATTTAGGCCCAGCACACACACAGGCAGAGGAGAGAGGTCCCGTAACAGACAATCTGGCTTCATGTCAGCAGAGAATTAGTCTGCATGTCATAGCAGAGAATGAGGCTTCACGTCACCCACCACTGCAACAGTCCATTGGCATATATTTAGGCCCAGCACCCAGGCAGAGGAGGGAGGTCCCGTAACAGAGAATCTGTCTTCATGTCAGCAGAGAATTAGTCTGCATGTCATAGCAGAGAATGAGGCTTCACGTCAGCCACCACTGCAACAGTCCATTGGCATATATTTAGGCCCAGCACACACACAGGCAGAGGAGAGAGGTCCCGTAACAGAGGATCTGGCTTCATGTCAGCAGAGAATCAGTCTGCATGTCATAGCAGAGAATCAGGCTTCACGTCAGCCACCACTGCAACAGTCCATTGTCATAAATTTAGGCCCAGCACCCAGGCAGAGGAGAGAGGTCCCGTAACAGAGAATCTGGCTTCATGTCAGCAGAGAATCAGTCTTCATATCATAGCAGAGAATCAGGCTTCACGTCACCCACCACTGTAAGAGTCAATTTTCATAAATTTAGGCCCAGAACCCAGGCAGAGGAGAAAGGTCCCGTAACAGACAATCTGGCTTCATGTCAGCAGAGAATCAGTCTGCATGTCATAGCAGAGAATGAGGCTTCACGTCACCCACCACTGCAACAGTCCATTGGCATATATTTAGGCCTAGCACACAGGCAGAGGAGAGAGGTCCCGTAACAGACAATCTGGCTTCATGTCAGCAGAGAATCAGTCTGCATGTCATAGCAGAGAATGAGGCTTCACGTCAGCCACCACTGCAACAGTCCATTGTCATAAATTTAGGCCCAGCACCCAGGCAGAGGAGAGAGGTCCCGTAACAGACAATCTGGCTTCATGTCAGCAGAGAATTAGTCTGCATGTCATAGCAGAGAATCAGGCTTCATGTCAGCCACCACTGCAACAGTCCATTGGCATATATTTAGGCCTAGCACACAGGCAGAGGAGAGGTTCATTCAACTTTGGGTAGCCTCGCAATATAATGGTAAAATGAAAATAAAAATAGGATTGAATGAGGAAGTGCCCTGGAGTCCAATAATATATGGTTATGGGGAGGTAGTTAATGTCTAATCTGGACAAGGGACGGACAGGTCCTGTGGGATCCATGCCTGGTTCATTTTTATGAACGTCAGCTTGTCCACATTGGCTGTAGACAGGCGGCTGCGTTTGTCTGTAATGACGCCCCCTGCCGTGCTGAATACACGTTCAGACAAAACGCTGGCTGCCGGGCAGGCCAGCACCTCCAAGGCATAAAAGGCTAGCTCTGGCCACGTGGACAATTTAGAGACCCAGAAGTTGAATGGGGCCGAACCATCAGTCAGTACGTGGAGGGGTGTGCACACGTACTGTTCCACCATGTTAGTGAAATGTTGCCTCCTGCTAACACGTTGCGTATCAGGTGGTGGTGCAGTTAGCTGTGGCGTGTTGACAAAAGTTTTCCACATCTCTGCCATGCTAACCCTGCCCTCAGAGGAGCTGGCCGTGACACAGCTGCCTTGGCGACCTCTTGCTCCTCCTCTGCCTTGGCCTTGGGCTTCCACTTGTTCCCCTGTGACATTTGGGAATGCTCTCAGTAGCGCGTCTACCAACGTGCGCTTGTACTCGCGCATCTTCCTATCACGCTCCAGTGCAGGAAGTAAGGTGGGCACATTGTCTTTGTAGCGTGGATCCAGCAGGGTGGCAACCCAGTAGTCCGCACAGGTTAAAATGTGGGCAACTCTGCTGTCGTTGCGCAGGCACTGCAGCATGTAGTCGCTCATGTGTGCCAGGCTGCCCAGGGATAAGGACAAGCTGTCCTCTGTGGGAGGCGTATCGTCATCGTCCTGCCTTTCCCCCCAGCCACGCACCAGTGATGGACCCGAGCTGCGTTGGGTGCCACCCCGCTGTGACCATGCTTCATCCTCATCCTCCTCCACCTCCTCCTCATCCTCGTCCTCCTCGTCCTCCAGTAGTGGGCCCTGGCTGGCCACATTTGTACCTGGCCTCTGCTGTTGCCAAAAACCTCCCTCTGAGTCACTTCGAAGAGACTGGCCTGAAAGTGCTAAAAATGACCCCTCTTCCTCCTCCTCCTCCTCCTCCTCCTGGGCCACCTCCTCTTCCATCATCGCCCTAAGTGTTTTCTCAAGGAGACATAGAAGTGGTATTGTAACGCTGATAACGGTGTCATCGCCACTGGCCATGTTGGTGGAGTACTCGAAACAGCGCAACAGGGCACACAGGTCTCGCATGGAGGCCCAGTCATTGGTGGTGAAGTGGTGCTGTTCTGTAGTGCGACTGACCCGTGCGTGCTGCAGCTGAAACTCCACTATGGCCTGCTGCTGCTCGCACAGTCTGTCCAGCATGTGCAAGGTGGAGTTCCACCTGGTGGGCACGTCGCATATGAGGCGGTGAGCGGGAAGGCCGAAGTTACGCTGTAGCGCAGACAGGCGAGCAGCAGCAGGATGTGAACGCCGGAAGCGCGAACAGACGGCCCGCACTTTATGCAGCAGCTCTGACATGTCGGGGTAGTTGTGAATGAACTTCTGCACCACCAAATTCAGCACATGCGCCAAGCAAGGGATGTGCGTCAAATTGGCTAGTCCCAGAGCTGCAACGAGATTTCGCCCATTATCACACACCACCAGGCCGGGCTTGAGGCTCACCGGCAGCAACCACTCGTCGGTCTGTTGTTCTATACCCCGCCACAACTCCTGTGCGGTGTGGGGCCTGTCCCCCAAACATATGAGTTTCAGAATGGCCTGCTGACGTTTACCCCGGGCTGTGCTGAAGTTGGTGGTGAAGGTGTGTGGCTGACTGGATGAGCAGGTGGAAGAAGAGGAGGAGGAAGCCGAGAAGGAGGAGGTGGCAACAGGAGGCAAAGAATGTTGCCCTGCGATCCTTGGCGGCGGAAGGACGTGCGCCAAACAGCTCTCCGCCTGGGGCCCAGCTGCCACTACATTTACCCAGTGTGCAGTTAGGGAGATATAGCGTCCCTGGCCGTGCTTACTGGTCCACGTATCTGTGGTTAGGTGGACCTTGCCACAGATGGCGTTGCGCAGTGCACACTTGATTTTATCGGATACTTGGTTGTGCAGGGAAGGCACGGCTCTCTTGGAGAAGTAGTGCCGGCTGGGAACAACATACTGTGGGACAGCAAGCGACATGAGCTGTTTGAAGCTGTCTGTGTCCACCAGCCTAAATGACAGCATTTCATAGGCCAGTAGTTTAGAAATGCTGGCATTCAGGGCCAGGGATCGAGGGTGGCTAGGTGGGAATTTACGCTTTCTATCAAATGTTTGTGAGATGGAGAGCTGAACGCTGGCGTGTGACATGGTTGAGACGCTTGGTGACGGAGGTGGTGGTGGTGGTGTTGGTGGTACATCCCCTGTTTGCTGGGCGGCAGGTGCCAACGTTCCTCCAGAGGCGGAGGAAGAGGCCGAGGCGGCAGCAGCAGAATAGGCCGAGGCGGCAGCAGCAGAAGAGGTAGCAGGGGGAGCCTGAGTGACTTCCTTGGTTTTAAGGTGTTTACTCCACTGCAGTTCATGCTTTGCATGCAGGTGCCTGGTCATGCAGGTTGTGCTCAGGTTCAGAACGTTAATGCCTCGCTTCAGGCTCTGATGGCACAGCGTGCAAACCACTCGGGTCTTGTCGTCAGCACATTGTTTGAAGAAGTGCCATGCCAGGGAACTCCTTGAAGCTGCCTTTGGGGTGCTCGGTCCCAGATGGCGGCGGTCAGTAGCAGGCGGAGTCTCTTGGCGGCGGGTGTTCTGCTTTTGCCCACTGCTCCCTCTTTTGCTACGCTGTTGGCTCGGTCTCACCACTGCCTCTTCCTCCGAACTGTGAAAGTCAGTGGCACGACCTTCATTCCATGTGGGGTCTAGGACCTCATCGTCCCCTGCATCGTCTTCCACCCAGTCTTGATCCCTGACCTCCTGTTCAGTCTGCACACTGCAGAAAGACGCAGCAGTTGGCACCTGTGTTTCGTCATCATCAGAGACATGCTGAGGTGGTATTCCCATGTCCTCATCATCAGGAAACATAAGTGGTTGTGCGTCAGTGCATTCTATGTCTTTCACCGCTGGGGAAGGGCTAGGTGGATGCCCTTGGGAAACCCTGCCAGCGGAGTCTTCAAACAGCATAAGAGACTGCTGCATAACTTGAGGCTGAGACAGTTTCCCTGGTATGCATGGGGGTGATGTGACAGACTGATGGGGTTGGTTTTCAGGCGCCATCTGTGCCCTTTCTGCAGAAGACTGGGTGGGAGATAATGTGAACGTGCTGGATCCACTGTCGGCCACCCAATTGACTAATGCCTGTACCTGCTCAGGCCTTACCATCCTTAGAACGGCATTGGGCCCCACCATATATCGCTGTAAATTCTGGCGGCTACTGGGACCTGAGGTAGTTGGTACACTAGGACGTGTGGATGTGGCAGAACGGCCACGTCCTCTCCCAGCACCAGAGGGTCCACTAACACCACCACGACCATGTCCACGTCCGCGTCCCTTACTAGATGTTTTTCTCATTGTTATGGTTCACCACAACAACAAATATATTATTTGGCCCAAAGTATTGTATTCAAATTCAGCGGGATATAAATTTGAGGCCTAGTATTTAGGCGCTGGGTGACCGGTATGGATTTAGTGACAGAATTAGACTTGGAAATGCACAGAAGCGTGTGTGTGAAGTTATTCTGAATGACCCTATGTGCACCTTCAATATGATCTACCCTTTTAGGGATAGATTTCAAATAGCTCTGATATAGCAGAAACGACTAAATTATGAAATTGCTAAATTGGGAATTGTATTTCAACCCAGAACAAAAAATGTGCTTTGACGGACACTAAATAACTTTCCCAGCCACAACAGGACAGCGGTAACGAGAGATTTAGCGGGATATAAATTTGAGGCCTAGTATTTAGGCGCTGGGTGACAGGTATGGGTTTAGTGACAGAATTAGATTTGGAAATGCACAGTAGCGGGTGTGTGAAGTTATTCTGAATGACCCTATGTGCACCTTGAATATTATATACCCTTTTAGGGATAGATTTCAAATAGCTCTGATATAGCAGAAACCACTAAATTATGAAATTGCTAAATTGGGAATTGTATTTCAACCCAGAACAAGAAATGTGCTTGAACGGACACTAAATAACTCGCCCAGCTACAGCACTAGGGACAGATTTAGCTGGATATAAATTTGAGGCCTAGTATTTAGGCGCTGGGTGACCGGTATGGATTTAGTGACAGAATTAGACTTGGAAATGCACAGAAGCGTGTGTGTGAAGTTATTCTGAATGACCCTATGTGCACCTTGAATATTATATACCCTTTTAGGGATAGATTTCAAATAGCTCTGATATAGCAGAAACCACTAAATTATGAAATTGCTAAATTGGGAATTGTATTTCAACCCAGAACAAGAAATGTGCTTGAACGGACACTAAATAACTCGCCCAGCTACAGCACTAAGGACAGATTTAGCGGGATATAAATTTGAGGCCTAGTATTTAGGCGCTGGGTGACAGGTATGGGTTTAGTGCCAGAATTAGACTTGGAAATACACAGTAGCGGGTGTGTGTGAAGTTATTCTGAATGACCCAATGTGCACCTTGAATATTATATACCCTTTTAGGGATAGATTTCAAATAGCTCTGATATAGCAGAAACCACTAAATTATGAAATTGCTAAATTGGGAATTGTATTTCAACCCAGAACAAGAAATGTGCTTGAACGGACACTAAATAACTCGCCCAGCTACAGCACTAAGGACAGATTTAGCGGGATATAAATTTGAGGCCTAGTATTTAGGCGCTGGGTGACAGGTATGGGTTTAGTGCCAGAATTAGACTTGGAAATACACAGTAGCGGGTGTGTGTGAAGTTATTCTGAATGACCCAATGTGCACCTTGAATATTATATACCCTTTTAGGGATAGATTTCAAATAGCTCTGATATAGCAGAAACCACTAAATTATGAAATTGCTAAATTGGGAATTGTATTTCAACCCAGAACAAGAAATGTGCTTGAACGGACACTAAATAACTCGCCCAGCTACAGCACTAAGGACAGATTTAGCGGGATATAAATTTGAGGCCTAGTATTTAGGCGCTGGGTGACAGGTATGGGTTTAGTGCCAGAATTAGACTTGGAAATACACAGTAGCGGGTGTGTGTGAAGTTATTCTGAATGACCCAATGTGCACCTTGAATATTATATACCCTTTTAGGGATAGATTTCAAATAGCTCTGATATAGCAGAAACCACTAAATTATGAAATTGCTAAATTGGGAATTGTATTTCAACCCAGAACAAGAAATGTGCTTGAACGGACACTAAATAACTCGCCCAGCTACAGCACTAAGGACAGATTTAGCGGGATATAAATTTGAGGCCTAGTATTTAGGCGCTGGGTGACAGGTATGGGTTTAGTGCCAGAATTAGACTTGGAAATACACAGTAGCGGGTGTGTGTGAAGTTATTCTGAATGACCCAATGTGCACCTTGAATATTATATACCCTTTTAGGGATAGATTTCAAATAGCTCTGATATAGCAGAAACCACTAAATTATGAAATTGCTAAATTGGGAATTGTATTTCAACCCAGAACAAGAAATGTGCTTGAACGGACACTAAATAACTCGCCCAGCTACAGCACTAAGGACAGATTTAGCGGGATATAAATTTGAGGCCTAGTATTTAGGCGCTGGGTGACAGGTATGGGTTTAGTGCCAGAATTAGACTTGGAAATACACAGTAGCGGGTGTGTGTGAAGTTATTCTGAATGACCCAATGTGCACCTTGAATATTATATACCCTTTTAGGGATAGATTTCAAATAGCTCTGATATAGCAGAAACCACTAAATTATGAAATTGCTAAATTGGGAATTGTATTTCAACCCAGAACAAGAAATGTGCTTGAACGGACACTAAATAACTCGCCCAGCTACAGCACTAAGGACAGATTTAGCGGGATATAAATTTGAGGCCTAGTATTTAGGCGCTGGGTGACAGGTATGGGTTTAGTGCCAGAATTAGACTTGGAAATACACAGTAGCGGGTGTGTGTGAAGTTATTCTGAATGACCCAATGTGCACCTTGAATATTATATACCCTTTTAGGGATAGATTTCAAATAGCTCTGATATAGCAGAAACCACTAAATTATGAAATTGCTAAATTGGGAATTGTATTTCAACCCAGAACAAGAAATGTGCTTGAACGGACACTAAATAACTCGCCCAGCTACAGCACTAAGGACAGATTTAGCGGGATATAAATTTGAGACCTAGTATTTAGGCGCTGGGTGACAGGTATGGGTTTAGTGCCAGAATTAGACTTGGAAATACACAGTAGCGGGTGTGTGTGAAGTTATTCTGAATGACCCAATGTGCACCTTGAATATTATATACCCTTTTAGGGATAGATTTCAAATAGCTCTGATATAGCAGAAACCACTAAATTATGAAATTGCTAAATTGGGAATTGTATTTCAACCCAGAACAAGAAATGTGCTTGAACGGACACTAAATAACTCGCCCAGCTACAGCACTAGGGACAGATTTAGCTGGATATAAATTTGAGGCCTAGTATTTAGGCGCTGGGTGACCGGTATGGATTTAGTGACAGAATTAGACTTGGAAATGCACAGAAGCGTGTGTGTGAAGTTATTCTGAATGACCCTATGTGCACCTTGAATATTATATACCCTTTTAGGGATAGATTTCAAATAGCTCTGATATAGCAGAAACCACTAAATTATGAAATTGCTAAATTGGGAATTGTATTTCAACCCAGAACAAGAAATGTGCTTGAACGGACACTAAATAACTCGCCCAGCTACAGCACTAAGGACAGATTTAGCGGGATATAAATTTGAGGCCTAGTATTTAGGCGCTGGGTGACAGGTATGGGTTTAGTGCCAGAATTAGACTTGGAAATACACAGTAGCGGGTGTGTGTGAAGTTATTCTGAATGACCCAATGTGCACCTTGAATATTATATACCCTTTTAGGGATAGATTTCAAATAGCTCTGATATAGCAGAAACCACTAAATTATGAAATTGCTAAATTGGGAATTGTATTTCAACCCAGAACAAGAAATGTGCTTGAACGGACACTAAATAACTCGCCCAGCTACAGCACTAAGGACAGATTTAGCGGGATATAAATTTGAGACCTAGTATTTAGGCGCTGGGTGACAGGTATGGGTTTAGTGCCAGAATTAGACTTGGAAATACACAGTAGCGGGTGTGTGTGAAGTTATTCTGAATGACCCAATGTGCACCTTGAATATTATATACCCTTTTAGGGATAGATTTCAAATAGCTCTGATATAGCAGAAACCACTAAATTATGAAATTGCTAAATTGGGAATTGTATTTCAACCCAGAACAAGAAATGTGCTTGAACGGACACTAAATAACTCGCCCAGCTACAGCACTAAGGACAGATTTAGCGGGATATAAATTTGAGGCCTAGTATTTAGGCGCTGGGTGACAGGTATGGGTTTAGTGCCAGAATTAGACTTGGAAATACACAGTAGCGGGTGTGTGTGAAGTTATTCTGAATGACCCAATGTGCACCTTGAATATTATATACCCTTTTAGGGATAGATTTCAAATAGCTCTGATATAGCAGAAACCACTAAATTATGAAATTGCTAAATTGGGAATTGTATTTCAACCCAGAACAAGAAATGTGCTTGAACGGACACTAAATAACTCGCCCAGCTACAGCACTAAGGACAGATTTAGCGGGATATAAATTTGAGGCCTAGTATTTAGGCGCTGGGTGACAGGTATGGGTTTAGTGCCAGAATTAGACTTGGAAATACACAGTAGCGGGTGTGTGTGAAGTTATTCTGAATGACCCAATGTGCACCTTGAATATTATATACCCTTTTAGGGATAGATTTCAAATAGCTCTGATATAGCAGAAACCACTAAATTATGAAATTGCTAAATTGGGAATTGTATTTCAACCCAGAACAAGAAATGTGCTTGAACGGACACTAAATAACTCGCCCAGCTACAGCACTAAGGACAGATTTAGCGGGATATAAATTTGAGGCCTAGTATTTAGGCGCTGGGTGACAGGTATGGGTCTAGTGCCAGAATTAGACTTGGAAATACACAGTAGCGGGTGTGTGTGAAGTTATTCTGAATGACCCAATGTGCACCTTGAATATTATATACCCTTTTAGGGATAGATTTCAAATAGCTCTGATATAGCAGAAACCACTAAATTATGAAATTGCTAAATTGGGAATTGTATTTCAACCCAGAACAAGAAATGTGCTTGAACGGACACTAAATAACTCGCCCAGCTACAGCACTAGGGACAGATTTAGCTGGATATAAATTTGAGGCCTAGTATTTAGGCGCTGCGTGACAGGTATGGGTTTAGTGACAGAATTAGACTTGGAAATACACAGTAGCGGGTGTGTGTGAAGTTATTCTGAATGACCCAATGTGCACCTTGAATATTATATACCCTTTTAGGGATAGATTTCAAATAGCTCTGATATAGCAGAAACCACTAAATTATGAAATTGCTAAATTGGGAATTGTATTTCAACCCAGAACAAGAAATGTGCTTGAACGGACACTAAATAACTCGCCCAGCTACAGCACTAGGGACAGATTTAGCTGGATATAAATTTGAGGCCTAGTATTTAGGCGCTGGGTGACCGGTATGGATTTAGTGACAGAATTAGACTGGGATATGGCCAAAAAATAAACAGACTATTGCTGGTTAAATGCACTTGGTGTGACAGCTTCACCCTGATGTAGGCTTTAGCCAAAAAACAACCACACCATTGAGGGTTAAATGCACTTGGTGACAGGCGCAGCTTGCCCCTGATTTAGTATATGGCCAAAAAATGAACAGACTATTGCTGGTTAAATGCACTTGGTGTGACAGCTTCACCCTGATGTAGGCTTTAGCCAAAAAACAACCACACCATTGAGGGTTAAATGCACTTGGTGACAGGCGCAGCTTGCCCCTGATTTTGTATATGGCCAAAAAATGAACAGACTATTGCTGGTTAAATGCACTTGGTGTGACAGCTTCACCCTGATGTAGGCTTTAGCCAAAAAACAACCACACCATTGAGGGTTAAATGCACTTGGTCGCAGCTTGTGCTGGCGCACCACAAGACACAAAATGGCCGCCGATCACCCCAGAAAAATGTGACTGACAAACGGTCTGTGCAGCCTAAAAACAGTGAGCAATTGAGGATCAGCAGCTCAATGATCCACAGCTGCAGATCGATCAGTTAATCAAGTCCTTTGGAGGAGTTAATCTGCCTAATCTCGCCCTACTGTCGCAGCCGCAACCTCTCCCTACGCTAATCAGAGCAGAGTGACGGGCGGCGCTATGTGACTCCAGCTTAAATAGAGGCTGGGTCACATGGTGCTCTGGCCAATCACAGCCATGCCAATAGTAGGCATGGCTGTGATGGCCTCTTGGGGCAAGTAGTATGACGCTTGTTGATTGGCTGCTTTGCAGCCTTTCAAAAAGCGCCAAGAAAGCGTCACAAAAGCGCGAAGAAAGCGACGAACACCGAACCCGAACCCGGACTTTTACGAAAATGTCCGGGTTCGGGTCCGTGTCACGGACACCCCAAAATTCGGTACGAACCCGAACTATACAGTTCGAGTTCGCTCATCCCTAGATGCATGTATTGTGCAAAAATAATGACTGGAGATCACGAATTCTAGAATTCGCAAAGTTAGGACACTAGGTATTCTGGTTTATGAACTCACCTACCTCTGGGGTCTGTTCATACTGGCAGTTAGTCAGGACTTTGATTAGGATTTTACATGGTGGTGTCCATCTCCTTTCCCTAGTTTCCAGGCTTTTTTCCGTCACCCCTTTCCGTCCTATGTTCGGTGTGGTGTTTCCCTCCCACACCCGAAAGTGACAGCCTCTCCATGAGCAAATGGATGAGGTGAGTATTTTTTTTTTCTTTTTAGCCCTGATTAACCTCTGAAAGCCCTCCATTTCAACATCAGATGCTGGGATCAGTGATCTGAGCGGTTCAATGACTAGGGGCGGCGTGATCGCCGTTCCCTGTCATTGCACCAGCTACTTACAAAGGAATATGATTCATGAGGAAGTAATTTGTAACAAATAATAAGGCTGTTAACAGCCTGCATTTGTGGGAGGGGCGTCTGGCTATTTATCCCCCCACCTGCCGCTCAGCCAGGCGCCCGAGCCTCACGCATCACTGCGGCTTCACGCTCCCTCCTTCAGTGTCGTCACTTCCGGGTTACCGTGGTCACGTGCCGCCGACGTCAGCTTCGCTGCCAGCCTGTCAGGTAATCGGGGTACAGCGTCCCCGCTCCAGCTTTACTTTACGTCCGGCCTGGTATCTGGCTTCGGGGGTGGCGCGGTCGGGATGCCGCTCTCCCCCAGTACGTTCCGCCCACGCAGTTACAGGCGGCTGGGTCGGGGGAGCGGTGTCCTAGCTTGTGCTCTTCCGTCTCATCGGTGTCCAGGAGTCAGGTCCGGAGGGGGGCCACTTTGCTACCCCACCAGATTACCAGGGGAGAAAGCATATGATGGGAGTACACGGGGAGGTAGATGGTTCTGGAGAGTGCCTAACCCAGCTAGATGTAGCGGTGATGAGTATGCCGTGGTATCACCGTATGTCATCTGTATTTTTCCATAAGGCTGCATTTAAATCCTTCAGAGTTATCGGATAAGGGTCATGAAGGATTTAAAGGGCCAGTGGTAGAGTCAGGGCGAGGCTATATTTGAGATTGTTGAAGCAGTGCTTCCAGCACAGCAAGGGTTGTCAAATTCCGGTGTTATGGTGCAGGGGTACTCCTGCGTTCAGGGGGGGGCATTGCTTCATTCATGCTCCCTAACCCCTCCAGCAGGTTACCGGCGGGTTTAACACACCATGCGTGTGCCCGTTTTCAGAGCAGCGATGCAGGCTGGCTATTTAAAAAAAAAAAAGAGAGGGGGAGTTTAAATATAATTAAAAAAAAAAAAATATATATATATATAAATATATAAATACATATAATAATTCTTGCATATTTAACAGTTTTCAAACCCTACAGCATCATAATGCCAGAATTTGCGGTCTAGTTGAGGGGAAGTTTTCACTTTACTGTTTCAAGTCAGCGAGTTTGTTTCAGTCGCATTGTGCGTCTGTCTCGGTTGTCTATGTCCCTGGATCGCCCAGGTTGTCTATGTCCCTGGATCGCCCAGGGTGTCAATGTCCCTGGATCGCCCAGGGTGTCAATGTCCCTGGATCGCCCAGGGTGTCAATGTCCCTGGATCGCCCAGGTTGTTAATGTCCCTGGATCGCCCAGGTTGTCAATGTCCCTGGATCGCCCAGGTTGTCAATGTCCCTGGATCGCCCAGGCTGTCAATGTCCCTGGATCGCCCAGGGTGTCAATGTCCCGGGATCGCCCAGGGTGTCAATGTCCCGGGATCGCCCAGGTTGTCTCTGTCCCTGGATCGCCCAGGTTGTCAATGTCCCTGGATCGCCCAGGTTGTCAATGTCCCTGGATCGCCCAGGTTGTCAATGTCCCTGGATCGCCCAGGTTGTCAATGTCCCTGGATCGCCCAGGTTGTCAATGTCCCTGGATCGCCCAGGTTGTCTATGTCCCTGGATCGCCCAGGTTGTCAATGTCCCTGGATCGCCCAGGTTGTCAATGTCCCTGGATCGCCCAGGTTGTCTCTGTCCCTGGATCGCCCAGGTTGTCTCTGTCCCTGGATCGCCCAGGTTGTCTCTGTCCCTGGATCGCCCAGGTTGTCTCTGTCCCTGGATCGCCCAGGTTGTCTCTGTCCCTGGATCGCCCAGGTTGTCTCTGTCCCTGGATCGCCCAGGTTGTCTCTGTTCCTGGATCGCCCAGGTTGTCTTCGTCCCTGGTTCGCCCAGGTTGTCTGTGTCTCCCGGTTCTTCAGGGGGTTCGTATATATTCTTTTAATTCTGACGTTGTGTTGTTCTTCCCTTTAGATTGGCTTTTAGTTGTACGTTCTCTACGTTTTCGGCCAGGCAATTCCGAGGCGCTCTCTGGTAAGTCAGTTTATAGTTGATTAGCAAGGCAGGGCGGCAAACTTCGGTTCTACTCAGGGTCATTTTCCTTTCATTAGCTCCAACTTTAGCATTTGGGGTTTTGGAGCCGTGCTTCCAAATCCGTTCGTGTCCTACCAGGTAGGTTGTTGGTCCGATGGGCATTTTACTCACCTTTATTGGCCTCACGCTCCGCCGACATCCGGATCGCAGCACGCCAGCCTGCCGGGTGATCGAGGCTCAGCTGGCTCCGTGCTAGCTGCGTCTCGCACCCGACCTGGTTCCCTGCCCCCGGCTGGTGCACGCTTGATTGCCGCTCCCCCCAGCATGTTGCGCTCGCACGAGTGCGGGCGGCGGGGTTGGGGGAGCGGCGTTCTAGTCAGGGAACTGCCGGTCACATGCCGGCTCGGCATGAGAGCCTATTGTGTTAAAAAAGGGTGTCATAGGTTGATTTCACTTATAACCATGCTATCTTGGCATATCTATTAATTCTGGTTTTGGGATGCAGGTTGCCCTCCCGCTGTCAGGGGGGGGGGCGCAGTTTTGGGTCCCCTGCCAAATTAGTTGGGGCTCTGTACGTTTAATTTTAAGTTTATCTGCCTTGCATCACAATACCAGAATTAGCGACTTACGTGTTTTCACTTTACGGTCTCAGAAATCAGTGGTTTATCGTTTTCTGGTTCAATCTGCTTCTGTCTCCTGGTCTTTACGTATGGCCGGGGTCCCCTGGCCCCCCCGGGATCTCAGTGCCTCCCGGATCGCCCAGGTTGTCAATGTTCCTGGATCACCCAGGTTGTCGGGGTCCCTGGTTCGCCCGGGTTGTCAGGTTCCCTGGATCGCTCAGGTTATCAGTGTCCCTGGATCGCTCAGGTTGTCAGGGTCCCTGGATCACCCAGGTTGTCGGGGTCCCTGGATCACCCAGGTTGTCGGGGTCCCTGGATCGCCCAGGTTGTCAGGGTCCCTGGATCGCCCAGGTTGTCAGCTTCTCTGGATCGCCCAGGTGGTCAGCGTCCCTGGGTCGCCCAGGTTGTCAGGGTCCCTGGATCGCCCAGGTTGTCAGGGTCCCTGGATCGCCCAGGTTGTCAGGGTCCCTGGATCGCCCAGGTTGTCAGCGTCCCTGGATCGCCCGGGTTGTCAGGGTCCCTGGATCGCCCAGGTTGTCAGGGTACCTGGATCGCCCAGGTTGTCAGGGTCCCTGGACCGCCCAGGTGGTCAGCGTCCCTGGGTTGCCCAGGTGGTTAGCATCCCTGGATCGCCCAGGTTCTGTCTTCGTTTAAATGTCAGTGTCCCTGGATCGCCCAGGTTGTCAGCGTCCCTGGATCGCTCAGGTTGTCAGATTCTCTGGATCGCCCAGGTGGTCAGCGTCCCTGGGTCGCCCAGGTTGTCAGGGTCCCTGGATCGCCCAGGTGGTCAGCGTCCCTGGGTCGCCCAGGTTGTCAGTGTCCCTGGATCGCTCAGGTTGTCAGCTTCTCTGGATCGCCCAGGTGGTCAGGGTCCCTGGATCGCCCAGGTTGTCAGGGTCCCTGGATCGCCCAGGTTGTCAGGGTCCCTGGATCGCCCAGGTTGTCAGGGTCCCTGGATCGCCCAGGTGGTCAGCGTCCCTGGATCGCCCAGGTGGTCAGCGTCCCTGGATCGCCCAGGTGGTCAGCGTCCCTGGGTTGCCCAGGTGGTTAGCATCCCTGGATCGCCCAGGTTCTGTCTTCGTTTAAATGTCAGTGTCCCTGGATCGCCCAGGTTGTCAGTGTCCCTGGATCGCCCAGGTTGTCAGGGTCCCTGGATCGCCCAGGTTGTCAGTGTCCCTGGGTTGCCCAGGTGGTTAGCATCCCTGGATTGCCCAGGTTCTGTCTTCGTTTAAATGTCAGTGTCCCTGGATCGCCCAGGTTGTCAGCGTCCCTGGATCGCCCAGGTTGTCAGGGTCCCTTGATCGCCCAGGTTGTCAGCGTCCCTGGATCGCCCAGGTGGTCAGCGTCCCTGGATCGCTCAGGTGGTCAGCGTCCCTGGATCGCCCAGGTGGTCAGCGTCCCTGGATCGCCCAGGTGGTCAGCGTCCCTGGATCGCCCAGGTGGTCAGCGTCCCTGGATCGCCCAGGTGGTCAGCGTCCCTGGATCGCCCAGGTGGTCAGCGTCCCTGGATCGCCCAGGTGGTCAGCGTCCCTGGATCGCCCAGGTGGTCAGCGTCCCTGGATCGCCCAGGTGGTCAGCGTTCCCGGATCGCCCAGGCGGTCAGCGTTCCCGCTTCGCCCAGGTTGTCAGCATTCCCGGATCGCCCAGGTTCTGTCTTCGTTTTCTAAAGCCACCCTTCGGGGTATTCAAAAGGAGGGGAAGGGGTCCGTGAGCCATAGGCAACCTGTTTCCGGTAAATTGTTCAGGGATCTTTTTTCGTCATTGGATGGTAATCCTTTTTGGGCCCTTCACTAACCTGATTTTGAAAGCGGCCATGTATCTCACCTTTTATGGATTCCTCCGGCCCGGTGAGGTTCTGGCGGGTTCAAATCGCCATAACCATCCTCTGAAGCAGCATCTGTTATGGGGCCAGGGCCATTACACTCCCCTGCTACCTTCCACCAAAACCATTCAGACGGGACCCCCTTCCGAGGTAAATTCTATCCCACGCTGAACGATTGGTGCCCAGTTCAGGTGCTGCATCAACTGCTAGCCCTCATCCAAGGTTCATCACCAGATAGCCCGCTCCTGCCACACGCAGGCAAGCTTCTCAGCACCCTCAGTTTATATCTTTCATCCGTGCCCTCGCCCAGGGTCTAGGCTAGGACCCCAAGGTAAATTCGGGCCACTCATGTCGCTAGGGGCAGACTACGCTGCTTCTCGGCATCAGGTGCCAGCTCATGTCATCCGGTCCATGGGGCGGTGGCGGCCCTCCTGCTTCACTAGGTATATACACAATCCTCGAGTAGAGTTATCTCGTGCCTTTCGATCACTGGCTTTGCAGTTTGCAAAAAGTGTTGTACCTAACTGATGTTTTTTGCCCCCTTTTTTCACTGGTGTACCCGCGCCGTGGCTCCCGGCACAATTCAGCCACTATGTTCAGGGCAGGTGTCTCTGCGTGCGCCGACGTTGTCCTAGCCCTGACCATAAATAATAAGGCTGTTAACAGCCTGCATTTGTGGGAGGGGCGTCTGGCTATTTATCCCCCCACCTGCCGCTCAGCCAGGCGCCCGAGCCTCACGCCCCTCCCTCCCGCCCTTTTTCTCTAAACTCCCTTCAGGTATGCCCCCTTTTTTCACTGGTGTACCCGCGCCGTGGCTCCCGGCACAATTCAGCCACTATGTTCAGGGCAGGTGTCTCTGCGTGCGCCGACGTTGTCCTAGCCCTGACCATAAATCATATTTATGTGCGAAATTTGGCGAAGCAGCTGAATAAAAATTTTCATAGCTTTGCTCATGATGTTCATCATTTTTCCCTGAATGTTGAAAAACAAAAAATATAATAATTGTTCTTGGCCTGAAGGTCAAACATGGTTTAATTCTGAAAGTGTTTAACACCCGAGTGCAGTCTTACAATTGCTGCTATTGATTCTGTCCACTACTAATAGTCCATGTGTCACCTTAACTGCTCAGCTTTGAAGATTATGACTGGAGGTTTCACATCAACCTCTTGGATCCTGCAGATTTTCATGTTTTCAAAGACTGAGAGAGATGAGTCTGCAGTGACAAAAGCATCTTGATGTTGCATCGATTTGAAGCCCACATCCTTGGGGGATATGAAAGCATATTAAAAATATGCTTTCAGGTATATAACATTTATGAAAAGTAATGTTTCATGGCATGCTACAATACAATAGAAAGGTTAGAAAGGTCAACTGTGCACCTCAGGTAAAACATCCAGGGGGAGATTTATCATGAGGAGAATTTTCAAAGTCAGTTTAGAACTCTGCTACGACATCCAGTTACTAGAGTAATTTTGCAACAATTTTTTGCAGTTGATAAATCTGGCGTAAATCCGCTTGACCAGCGAGCCACATCCACGTTTAGAGATGAGCAAACTTCAAGTTTTGAAGTTTGAGTTCGGGTATATGCTGAACTGCATTATGAACGTGGATAAGGATGAGCGAACTTCAAGTTTTGAAGTTCAGGTACAGTCAGATCCAAAAAAATTGGGACATCGACACAATTCTAACATTTTTGGCTCTATGCACCACCACAATGGATTTGAAATGAAACAAACAAGATGTGCTTTAACTGCAGATTGTCAGCTTTCATTTAAGGGTATTTACATCCAAATCAGGTGAACAGTTTGCATATGTGCCTCCCAAGGGACCAAAAGTAATGGGACAATTGGCTTCTCAGCTGTTCCATTGCCAGGTCTGTGTTATTCCCTCATTATCCCAATTACAATGAGCAGATAAAAGGTCCAGAATCCATTTCAAGTGTTCAAGATGAGATCCAAAGAGTTGTCACTATCAGTGAAGCAAGCCACCATTAGGCTGAGAAAAACAAAACAAACCCATCAGGGAGATAGCGTGGCCAAAACAACTGTGTGGAACATTCTTAAAAAGAAGGAACGCACCGGTGAGCTCAGCAACATCAAAAGACCCGGAAGACCACAGAAAACAACTGTGGTGGATGACCAAATAATTATTTCTCTGGTGAAGAAAACACCCTACACAATAGTTGGCCAGATCAAGAGCACCCTCCAGGAGGTAGGTGTATGTGTGTCAAAGTCAACAATCAAGAGAAGACTTAACCAGAGTGAATACAGAGGGTTCACCACAAGATGTAAACCATTGATGAGCCTCAAAAACAGGAAGGTCAGATTAGAATTTGCCAAATGACATCTAAAAAAGCCTTCACAGTTCTGGAACAACATCCTATGGACAGATGAGACCAAGATCAACTTGTACCAGAGAGATGGGAAGAGAAGAGTATGGAGAAGGAAAGGAACTGCTCATGATCCTAAGCATACCACCTCATCAGTGAAGCATGGTGGTGGCAGTGTCATGGCGTGGGCATGTATGGCTGCCAATGGAACTGGTTCTCTTGTATTTATTGATGATGTGACTGCTGACAAAAGCAGCAGGATGAATTCTGAAGTGTTTCGGGCAATATTATCTGCTCATATTCAGCCAAATGCTTCAGAACTCATTGGCCGGCGCTTCACAGTGCAGATGGAAAATGACCCAAAGCATACTGAAAAAGAAACCAAAGAGTTTTTTAAGGGAAAGAAGTGGAATGTTATGCAAGTCAATCACCTGACCTGAATCTGATTGAGAATGCATTTCACTTGCTGAAGACAAAACTGAAGAGAAAATGCCCCAAGAACAAGCAGGAACAGAAGACATAGTTGCAGTAGAGGCCTGGCAGAGCACCACCAGGGATGAGACCCAGCGTCTGGTGATGTCCATGCGTTCCAGACTTCAGGCTGTAATTGACTGCAAAGGATTTGCAACCAAGTATTAAAAAGTGAAAGTTCGATGTATGATTATTGTTCTGTCCCATTACTTTTGGTCCCTTAACTAGAAGGAGGCACATATGCAAACTGTTGTAATTCCTACACCGTTCACCTCAAATTAAAGCTGACAGTCTGCCGTTAAAGAACATCTTGTTCGTTTCATTTTAAATCCATTGTGGTGGTGTATAGAGCCAAAAATCTTAGAATTGTGTCAATGTCTCACTATTTATGGACCTGACTGTATAAGGTGATTTGCATTATGGATTCCATTACCACGCACCATAATGCAATTCATTGATGGAATGCATAACGGAATGCCTTTAGAGGCATTCCATCATAATAGCAGTCTATGGCCAGCATAACGAATACGTCCTCTCCTGCAGTCCTCTCCTGCATAACTGAAACGGAACGGATCCGTTATGCAGGCTATAAAATTATATTATGACGGAATGCATAACGGAATGCCTCTTAAACGCATTCTGTTATGCTTTCCGTCACTGAATTGCGTTATGGTCCGTGGTAATGGAATCCATAACGTAATTCACCATATACCCGAACTCGAACTTCAAAACTTAAAGTTTGCTCATCGCTATCCACGTTCCTACCTACTGTACAAAACTGGAGTGAGTGATGTAAAAATGTAAAATGTTGGAAAATTTTTGTACAAATAAGCCTAAAAAGACAAAAGTTGTCACTTTTTGAAGTATAAATTCTGGATACATTCTGGCTAGATAAATCCCCATATAGTTTTTCGATGGGCCATTGCCATCTTGATCTCAATGTTTTCAAGTTTTTGGCTTGAGCAAATCAGTTTGGATTTCTCTATACGAATCGAATTTGTTACACTTAATTTACAATATCTCCTCCGTAGTGCACTAAAATGTATGGCCTCCGTCTGCTGAAAATAACGCTAGACTTGCTTCGTCTCATGTCTATGACGTTACACTTCCTTGCTGATGAAGGGAGGTTTGCTTATCGGAAATTAGAGATTTATATCTATCTCCGTATTCCGTCCCTTCTATTCTACTCCTAGACTGTTGTCTTTGTTTCCTATAAAACCCGCTTGTTCTGTGCATTATATACACCCCTCTAGTCCTTTATATACCCCAGGAGTAACATACAAACCTTGCATAGTTTACTGATAACAAAGAGATGACAAAGCAATGGACATTATACTTAAATATACAGACACTAATAATAACACAACACATAGATGACACCACCACACACAGCTGCCTCCCTTCCTGCCCTACCTGGATGCTAAGCAATGTGTCTAATAATGCTTATGTATATCAAGTATATCCAGAGTCCTGTACATGTACATGACATGTACATATAGAGACTGATGCATAAATAACATATATATAATCTACACAAAATACAATCACATACTACAAATATCTATATTGTCCAATATAAAGGCTACTGGGATATTATACTTATATACATACACATATAACCAGATATATACTTAGCTTGCTCCTGAAGTGTTGTGGGTCCAAGGACTGGCAGTAAGAGAGAGAGCCTCTCAAGTTTTACATAGCCTATATGTTCCTGTGTCCCAGCCCCCACGACGGGCTCCACCCGGGCCATATCAGCCAGTCTTGAGTGGGACTCGCAGACTCCTTCCTCCTCCCATTGCTGGCATGGTAGATGCTGGAGGTAACTGGTGAGTTGTCTGTAAGTCGGACCTCGTGCTCCTGTAATATACCCACTGGACCCTGGTATTGCCCATACGGCTCAGGTAGGTGAGAGTTAGGACCCGAGCTACATGAGAAACCTTGACACGGTGCTCGGGCTCAGACATGTCCTCCATAGTAGGACATGTTGGCTAATCTCTCAATTTTAACATAGGTTTGAGGGTTTAGTAAGTCCGCAGAGTGCACCTGTCTTTGCAAATATTATTATATTGTTATATTGGTTATCACATCCACATAATTGCTATCTTGTGTAGGATGTTTATTTTGGTACTTGTGGTCTGCTGCAGGTGTCCTCCACTGTATGCATTTTTGTTGGGGATCGCCATTAGCAACGGGCCACAAGTGCAGGATGTGCTCCCCTGTATATACATGCACAACTGCATATGGGTTTGAGCACTTCCTGCCTGTTTAACACCACGCCATTTTTTCAGTTTGTTATAGAGATGCCTGGAGGTTTATAAACTCCAATTTAAATGTGCGTGTTTTCCATCCACAGGCTACATTTAGGTGCACCTGCGAGGCCTAGGCCTATCAGCCAGTCTTGAGTGGGACTTGTAGATTCCTCCCTCCTCCCATTGCTTGCATGGCTACATGCTGGAGGTAACTGGTTAGTTGTCTGTGAGTCGGACCTCACGCACCTGTAAATCACCCACTGGCCCCTGGTATTGCCCATACGGCACAGGTCGGTGAGTGTTAGGACCCAAGCTACTTGAGAAACCTTGGTGCGGTACTTGAGCTCAGAAATGTCCTCCATAGTAGGATATGTTGGCTAATCTCTCAATTTTAGCATCAGTTTGAGGGTTTAGTAAGACCCCAGAGTGCACCTGTCTTTGCAAATATTATTATATTGCCACCTTGTGACCACCAAAATATCTTCCCAATCTGTTGACCACAAGAATGTTGTCCAACTGCTTTTACAATGTGCCCTTCCTGCCTTTGATATGATAACAAGGGACACAATGACCAAATGGCTACTGGCCATACTGATATCACTGAATGGGTTAATACCACTGGATATCAATATATAGGTACTCTATCCAATTATTAGGCATATTTGCGTGGTCATCAGGCTGAGGTTCTGGCTAAGAGCCATATTTTCCTGTAACACTTGCACATAAATAACTGTTCCAAAATCCAAAGCTGAACTCTGCTTTGTTAATGAGATTTTGAAACAGTAATTTAAATAATTTATATGCACATAACCGAAGTGTAACGTCATACACGCGAGGCGAAGCAAGTCTTGTTTTATTTGTAGCAAGATTTGACAGGCCTGAGCGGAGGCCATACATTTTTGCGCACTACGGAGGAGATATTGTAAACTAGGTTTACAAATTAATTGGGTTCGGATAAAGCAATCCGATCCCGATTCGCTCAAGCCTATATACAATGTAAGCAAATGGCTATGGTTGGTACTGTGGTATGAATGACAGCAGTGCTCTAAGATCCTGTGGTTGAGAATCAATATCATAGGTTGTATCACAAGTCTTCTGTAGGTGGGGAAGCTTATCAAAATGATTTCTCCACTCTCAGGGCCGTCTTTAATATTGATTGGACCCTGGGCAAAAATTTACTTGGGCCCCCTGGATCCCGCCTTCCCACACCTTAGCAGGCAATCACGCCCTCCACCACAACACACACACAAAAAATCCACACATCTGGTAGAGTCCAGTGATTGACTGTAAATACTTCCAGTTCTGAAGACTCCAGCGGCTCAGGATCAGTGCTCTGGGCAGCTGGGCTCAGGCTGGAAGTGGGCACCGCTCTACAGGAAGGAGACCAGGGCTCGGCTCACCCTAGTGTTACAGTGCACCCCAGCACCCCACAGTATGCAGTATAGCACCCTATAGTATACAGCACCACACAGTATGCAGTTTAGCACCCCACACTATACAGTACCCCACAGTATATAGTAGAGCAGTATAGCAGCCCACAGTATAAAGCACCTCACGGTATACAACACCTCACTGTATACAGCCCCCCAAACTATACACGATACAGCCCCCCACACTATACAGTACAGCAGTATAGCACTCCCCCCACTATACAGCCCCCCCCCACACACTATACAGGCCCCCCACAGTATACAGCCCGCCACACAGTATACAGCCCACCACACAGTATACAGGCCCCCACACAGTATACAGGCCACCCCCCCCCCAGTATACAGCCCACCACACAATATACAGCCCATTACACAATATATAGCCCACCACACAATATACAGCCCACCACACAGTATACAGCACCCCACTATACAGTAGTTTACAGTATATTAACATAACAGCCCCTGTCACCTTTTTCTGATGTAATCTTTACACAAAAAAGCTCCACAGTTAACTTTTGCAACACTCAGTAGGACCTGTGATGACCTCATAGCCATGTGACCAGTAAATGCTAGGTTACTGGTCACATGGTAATGATGTCATTAAGGTCCTAGAGCAAAACTCATTAAGGTCCTAGAATTAAGATCATTAACACAGTACGATCATGATGCCTGTGTAGCCGACAGCCTGACACCCGGGGCAGTAGCTAGCAGGGCTCAAGAGGCAGCTGCCTTGGACCCCCCAGGAGCAACTGGGCCCAGGGCAGCTGCCCCTTTTGCCCCTTGGTAAAGACGGCCCTGTCCACTCTCTCTGGCATCAGTTTTAACCCCTTAGTGACCAAGCCTGTTTGGGCCTTAATGACCAAGCCAAATTTTGGAAATCTGACATGTGTCATTTTAGCTTAGAATAACTTTATAACGGTTTTGCACATCAAAGTAATTCTGACATTTTCTTCTCGTCACATATTGTACTTTACCTCGGTGGTAAAATTCTACCAATAAAATATGCATATCTTTATAAAAAATTTGAAAATTTATGAAAATTTTTAAAAAATTGGCACATTTTCCTATTTTCAACTGCAATATTTCACATACATACATAAATACTATTCAATATTTTTATCAGAAATATATTTTCACATCTTTACTTTATTTTGGCTCCACTTAAAAAAAATGAACATTTTTTTTATTTAGATGTGGTTGGGCGCCCCAATATAACTTTATTTAACATATCTGTGGTCCATATTTCACTGATCGGGGTGCTGGGGGACCCCATCGGGGCATAATTTGAACTTCTCTCTCCTCTCCTTACTGAGAGCATCAGTGAGCAGCAGTAAACGGCGCCATCTTTCTTTAAGGTAAGGGGGGGTGGGGGGTGAGGATCGGGACCCAGCTTAGGGCCAGAAGCGCTGGTGGACCCAATCGCTGCTCCGGAGACTTTCTCCCGCCTCTTTTACATGAGAGGAGGGAGAAAGTTTAGTGCAGGCAGCTCCGCTGTCGGCATTTTCTGTGATCGCCGTGATAAAGTGTATCACGGCGATCACGTGATCAGAGACCGCTTGTCACGGTCTCTGATCACTGCCCTGAGCCCTCAGCTGCCTCCAGCTGCAGGAACGGAGCTACATTGCTTGATTTTATAGCTAACTTGGGCTGAAGTGCCGCCGCCCCTTAGGGACCGCCGTAAAAACACGTATGAGTGGTCACTAAGGGGTTAATAAATATCGCCAAATACATCTGAGAACTACCTACATGTAATTATAGTGAATGGGGCTGGAGTGGACCTTCGGCAGCACGGTGGACTTGCGGTAGCATGGATCCGGCAGACTGTTCCTCCACCAGTACAGCCTGCCAGAAAAGGATACCGCATGTGTGAAAGTAGCTTTAACCATCTAAATAAAAATGGATCTCAGACAGAAATGCCTCAAACTGATAGAAACCAGGGGCGTTGCTAGGTTAAAACATTTGGGGCCTGGGCCCCTGATGTTTTTTCCCAGGCCCCGAATGTCCTGCCTGCCAGCTAAATACAACTGTATTGCCATCCTGCAAGATCTGAAGGACCTGTGGTGACATCACAGTCCATGTGATCAGTTCTAAATGCAGTAGCTGAATAGGACCTGCAATGATGTCACTATCATGTGACCAGTGCAGAAGAGGGTGGCTGAGCAGTGAAGAGAAGTCCTGGGATGAAGCTATGGTGAGGAGAGGTAAGTGAAGTGGTAGATTACTTAGTGTGAGAGGCAGAGCAATGTTGGGAGTTGTAGTTATTTAACTGGGACTGTATGTTAGGGCTGAAGGGAGGGAAGTTATTTACATTACTAATGAGGGCATTCTAGAAGGGAATTACTATTGGCGGGACTATAAAGAGTACTATTACTATGGGGGGACACTCATTTTTCTTCAGGATAGTATTTGGGGGTACAGAAAAGTGAAGAAGCTAAGATGTCTGTGTGTCACACTCTGCAGAGCCGAGGTGGCTAAGAGAAGTTGCCTGGACCGAATGGAGACGATGATGACAGAGAAGATCTACGGATGTAGCATGGTTAACACACATATGATTTATACATTTCCTCTCAGGTTTTTTTTTTTATATTTGTATATTTCTAAGTATAGTACATATGTGTTTATATTTTCAGTAGGGATGAGCGAACTCGAACTGTATAGTTCGGGTTCGTACCGAATTTTGGGGTGTCCGTGACACGGACCCGAACCCGGACATTTTCGTAAAAGTCCGGGTTCGGGTTCGGTGTTCGTCGCTTTCTTCGCGCTTTTGTGACGCTTTCTTGGCGCTTTTTGAAAGGCTGCAAAGCAGCCAATCAACAAGCGTCATACTACTTGCCCCAAGAGGCCATCACAGCCATGCCTACTATTGGCATGGCTGTGATTGGCCAGAGCACCATGTGACCCAGCCTCTATTTAAGCTGGAGTCACATAGCGCCGCCCGTCACTCTGCTCTGATTAGCGTAGGGAGAGGTTGCGGCTGCGACAGTAGGGCGAGATTAGGCAGATTAACTCCTCCAAAGGACTTGATTAACTGATCGATCTGCAGCTGTGGATCATTGAGCTGCTGATCCTCAATTGCTCACTGTTTTTAGGCTGCACAGACCGTTTGTCAGTCTCATTTTTCTGGGGTGATCGGCGGCCATTTTGTGTCTTGTGGTGCGCCAGCACAAGCTGCGACCAAGTGCATTTAACCCTCAATGGTGTGGTTGTTTTTTGGCTAAAGCCTACATCAGGGTGAAGCTGTGACACCAAGTGCATTTAACCAGCAATAGTCTGTTCATTTTTTGGCCATATCCCAGTCTAATTCTGTCACTAAATCCATACCGGTCACCCAGCGCCTAAATACTAGGCCTCAAATTTATATCCAGCTAAATCTGTCCCTAGTGCTGTAGCTGGGCGAGTTATTTAGTGTCCGTTCAAGCACATTTCTTGTTCTGGGTTGAAATACAATTCCCAATTTAGCAATTTCATAATTTAGTGGTTCCTGCTATATCAGAGCTATTTGAAATCTATCCCAAAAAGGGTATATAATATTGAAGGTGCACATAGGGTCATTCAGAATAACTTCACACACACCCGCTACTGTGTATTTCCAAGTCTAATTCTGTCACTAAATCCATACCGGTGACCCAGCGCCTAAATACTAGGCCTCAAATTTAATTCCCTCTAAATCTCTCGTTACCCACCGGTGTACTGTTGTTGCTGGGCAAGATATTTAGTGTCCGTCAAAGCACATTTTTTGTTCTGGGTTGAAGTACAATTCCCAATTTAGCAATTTCATAATTTAGTGGTTTCTGCTATATCAGAGCTATTTGAAATCTATCCCTAAAAAGGGTATATAATATTGAAGGTGCACATAGGGTCATTCAGAATAACTTCACACACACCCGCTACTGTGTATTTCCAAGTCTAATTCTGTCACTAAACCCATACCTGTCACCCAGCGCCTAAATACTAGGCCTCAAATTTAAATCCCTCTAAATCTCTCGTTACCGTTGTCCTGTTGTAGCTGGGAAAGTTATTTAGTGCCCGTCAAAGCACATTTTTTGTTCTGGGTTGAAGTACAATTCCCAATTTAGCAATTTCATAATTTAGTGGTTCCTGCTATATCAGAGCTATTTGAAATCTATCCCTAAAAAGGGTATATAATATTGAAGGTGCACATAGGGTCATTCAGAATAACTTCACACACACCCGCTACTGTGTATTTCCAAGTCTAATTCTGTCACTAAATCCATACCGGTGACCCAGCGCCTAAATACTAGGCCTCAAATTTAATTCCCTCTAAATCTCTCGTTACCCACCGCTGTACTGTTGTTGCTGGGCAAGATATTTAGTGTCCGTCAAAGCACATTTTTTGTTCTGGGTTGAAGTACAATTCCCAATTTAGCAATTTCATAATTTAGTGGTTTCTGCTATATCAGAGCTATTTGAAATCTATCCCTAAAAGGGTATATAATATTGAAGGTGCACATAGGGTCATTCAGAATAACTTCACACACACCCGCTACTGTGTATTTCCAAGTCTAATTCTGTCACTAAACCCATACCTGTCACCCAGCGCCTAAATACTAGGCCTCAAATTTATATCCAGCTAAATCTGTCCCTAGTGCTGTAGCTGGGCGAGTTATTTAGTGTCCGTTCAAGCACATTTCTTGTTCTGGGTTGAAATACAATTCCCAATTTAGCAATTTCATAATTTAGTGGTTCCTGCTATATCAGAGCTCTTTGAAATCTATCCCAAAAAGGGTATATAATATTGAAGGTGCACATAGGGTCATTCAGAGTAACTTCACACACACCCGCTACTGTGTATTTCCAAGTCTAATTCTGTCACTAAATCCATACCGGTGACCCAGCGCCTAAATACTAGGCCTCAAATTTAATTCCCTCTAAATCTCTCGTTACCCACCGCTGTACTGTTGTTGCTGGGCAAGATATTTAGTGTCCGTCAAAGCACATTTTTTGTTCTGGGTTGAAGTACAATTCCCAATTTAGCAATTTCATAATTTAGTGGTTTCTGCTATATCAGAGCTATTTGAAATCTATCCCAAAAAGGGTATATAATATTGAAGGTGCACATAGGGTCATTCAGAATAACTTCACACACACCCGCTACTGTGTATTTCCAAGTCTAATTCTGTCACTAAACCCATACCTGTCACCCAGCGCCTAAATACTAGGCCTCAAATTTAAATCCCTCTAAATCTCTCGTTACCGTTGTCCTGTTGTAGCTGGGAAAGTTATTTAGTGCCCGTCAAAGCACATTTTTTGTTCTGGGTTGAAGTACAATTCCCAATTTAGCAATTTCATAATTTAGTGGTTCCTGCTATATCAGAGCTATTTGAAATCTATCCCAAAAAGGGTATATAATATTGAAGGTGCACATTGGGTCATTCAGAATAACTTCACACACACGCTTCTGTGCATTTCCAAGTCTAATTCTGTCACTAAATCCATACCGGTGACCCAGCGCCTAAATACTAGGCCTCAAATTTAATTCCCTCTAAATCTCTCGTTACCCACCGCTGTACTGTTGTTGCTGGGCAAGATATTTAGTGTCCGTCAAAGCACATTTTTTGTTCTGGGTTGAAGTACAATTCCCAATTTAGCAATTTCATAATTTAGTGGTTTCTGCTATATCAGAGCTATTTGAAATCTATCCCTAAAAGGGTATATAATATTGAAGGTGCACATAGGGTCATTCAGAATAACTTCACACACACCCGCTACTGTGTATTTCCAAGTCTAATTCTGTCACTAAATCCATACCGGTGACCCAGCGCCTAAATACTAGGCCTCAAATTTAATTCCCTCTAAATCTCTCGTTACCCACCGTTGTACTGTTGTTGCTGGGCAAGATATTTAGTGTCCGTCAAAGCACATTTTTTGTTCTGGGTTGAAGTACAATTCCCAATTTAGCAATTTCATAATTTAGTGGTTTCTGCTATATCAGAGCTATTTGAAATCTATCCCTAAAAGGGTATATAATATTCAAGGTGCACATTGGGTCATTCAGAATAACTTCACACACACACGCTTCTGTGCATTTCCAAGTCTAATTCTGTCACTAAATCCATACCGGTCACCCAGCGCCTAAATACTAGGCCTCAAATTTATATCCCGCTGAATTTGAATACAATACATTGGGCCAAATAATATATTTGTTGTTGTGGTGAACCATAACAATGAGAAAAACATCTAGTAAGGGACGCGGACGTGGACATGGTCGTGGTGGTGTTAGTGGACCCTCTGGTGCTGGGAGAGGACGTGGCCGTTCTGCCACATCCACACGTCCTAGTGTACCAACTACTTCAGGTCCCAGTAGCCGCCAGAATTTACAGCGATATATGGTGGGGCCCAATGCCGTTCTAAGGATGGTAAGGCCTGAGCAGGTACAGGCATTAGTCAATTGGGTGGCCGACAGTGGATCCAGCACGTTCACATTATCTCCCACCCAGTCTTCTGCAGAAAGCGCACAGATGGCGCCTGAAAACCAACCCCATCAGTCTGTCACATCACCCCCATGCATACCAGGGAAACTGTCTCAGCCTCAAGTTATGCAGCAGTCTCTTATGCTGTTTGAAGACTCCGCTGGCAGGGTTTCCCAAGGGCATCCACCTAGCCCTTCCCCAGCGGTGAAAGACATAGAATGCACTGACGCACAACCACTTATGTTTCCTGATGATGAGGACATGGGAATACCACCTCAGCATGTCTCTGATGATGACGAAACACAGGTGCCAACTGCTGCGTCTTTCTGCAGTGTGCAGACTGAACAGGAGGTCAGGGATCAAGACTGGGTGGAAGACGATGCAGGGGACGATGAGGTCCTAGACCCCACATGGAATGAAGGTCGTGCCACTGACTTTCACAGTTCGGAGGAAGAGGCAGTGGTGAGACCGAGCCAACAGCGTAGCAAAAGAGGGAGCAGTGGGCAAAAGCAGAACACCCGCCGCCAAGAGACTCCGCCTGCTACTGACCGCCGCCATCTGGGACCGAGCACCCCAAAGGCAGCTTCAAGGAGTTCCCTGGCATGGCACTTCTTCAAACAATGTGCTGACGACAAGACCCGAGTGGTTTGCACGCTGTGCCATCAGAGCCTGAAGCGAGGCATTAACGTTCTGAACCTGAGCACAACCTGCATGACCAGGCACCTGCATGCAAAGCATGAACTGCAGTGGAGTAAACACCTTAAAACCAAGGAAGTCACTCAGGCTCCCCCTGCTACCTCTTCTGCTGCTGCCGCCTCGGCCTATTCTGCTGCTGCCGCCTCGGCCTCTTCCTCCGCCTCTGGAGGAACGTTGGCACCTGCCGCCCAGCAAACAGGGGATGTACCACCAACACCACCACCACCACCTCCGTCACCAAGCGTCTCAACCATGTCACACGCCAGCGTTCAGCTCTCCATCTCACAAACATTTGATAGAAAGCGTAAATTCCCACCTAGCCACCCTCGATCCCTGGCCCTGAATGCCAGCATTTCTAAACTACTGGCCTATGAAATGCTGTCATTTAGGCTGGTGGACACAGACAGCTTCAAACAGCTCATGTCGCTTGCTGTCCCACAGTATGTTGTTCCCAGCCGGCACTACTTCTCCAAGAGAGCCGTGCCTTCCCTGCACAACCAAGTATCCGATAAAATCAAGTGTGCACTGCGCAACGCCATCTGTAGCAAGGTCCACCTAACCACAGATACGTGGACCAGTAAGCACGGCCAGGGACGCTATATCTCCCTAACTGCACACTGGGTAAATGTAGTGGCAGCTGGGCCCCAGGCGGAGAGCTGTTTGGCGCACGTCCTTCCGCCGCCAAGGATCGCAGGGCAACATTCTTTGCCTCCTGTTGCCACCTCCTCCTTCTCGGCTTCCTCCTCCTCTTCTTCCACCTGCTCATCCAGTCAGCCACACACCTTCACCACCAACTTCAGCACAGCCCGGGGTAAACGTCAGCAGGCCATTCTGAAACTCATATGTTTGGGGGACAGGCCCCACACCGCACAGGAGTTGTGGCGGGGTATAGAACAACAGACCGACGAGTGGTTGCTGCCGGTGAGCCTCAAGCCCGGCCTGGTGGTGTGTGATAATGGGCGAAATCTCGTTGCAGCTCTGGGACTAGCCAATTTGACGCACATCCCTTGCTTGGCGCATGTGCTGAATTTGGTGGTGCAGAAGTTCATTCACAACTACCCCGACATGTCAGAGCTGCTGCATAAAGTGCGGGCCGTCTGTTCGCGCTTCCGGCGTTCACATCCTGCTGCTGCTCGCCTGTCTGCGCTACAGCGTAACTTCGGCCTTCCCGCTCACCGCCTCATATGCGACGTGCCCACCAGGTGGAACTCCACCTTGCACATGCTGGACAGACTGTGCGAGCAGCAGCAGGCCATAGTGGAGTTTCAGCTGCAGCACGCACGGGTCAGTCGCACTACAGAACAGCACCACTTCACCACCAATGACTGGGCCTCCATGCGAGACCTGTGTGCCCTGTTGCGCTGTTTCGAGTACTCCACCAACATGGCCAGTGGCGATGACACCGTTATCAGCGTTACAATACCACTTCTATGTCTCCTTGAGAAAACACTTAGGGCGATGATGGAAGAGGAGGTGGCCCAGGAGGAGGAGGAGGAGGATGAGGAAGAGGGGTCATTTTTAGCACTTTCAGGCCAGTCTCTTCGAAGTGACTCAGAGGGAGGTTTTTTGCAACAGCAGAGGCCAGGTACAAATGTGGCCAGCCAGGGCCCACTACTGGAGGACGAGGAGGACGAGGATGAGGAGGAGGTGGAGGAGGATGAGGATGAAGCATGGTCACAGCGGGGTGGCACCCAACGCAGCTCGGGTCCATCACTGGTGCGTGGCTGGGGGGAAAGGCAGGACGATGACGATACGCCTCCCACAGAGGACAGCTTGTCCTTACCCCTGGGCAGCCTGGCACACATGAGCGACTACATGCTGCAGTGCCTGCGCAACGACAGCAGAGTTGCCCACATTTTAACCTGTGCGGACTACTGGGTTGCCACCCTGCTGGATCCACGCTACAAAGACAATGTGCCCACCTTACTTCCTGCACTGGAGCGTGATAGGAAGATGCGCGAGTACAAGCGCACGTTGGTAGACGCGCTACTGAGAGCATTCCCAAATGTCACAGGGGAACAAGTGGAAGCCCAAGGCCAAGGCAGAGGAGGAGCAAGAGGTCGCCAAGGCAGCTGTGTCACGGCCAGCTCCTCTGAGGGCAGGGTTAGCATGGCAGAGATGTGGAAAACTTTTGTCAACACGCCACAGCTAACTGCACCACCACCTGATACGCAACGTGTTAGCAGGAGGCAACATTTCACTAACATGGTGGAACAGTACGTGTGCACACCCCTCCACGTACTGACTGATGGTTCGGCCCCATTCAACTTCTGGGTCTCTAAATTGTCCACGTGGCCAGAGCTAGCCTTTTATGCCTTGGAGGTGCTGGCCTGCCCGGCAGCCAGCGTTTTGTCTGAACGTGTATTCAGCACGGCAGGGGGCGTCATTACAGACAAACGCAGCCGCCTGTCTACAGCCAATGTGGACAAGCTGACGTTCATAAAAATGAACCAGGCATGGATCCCACAGGACCTGTCCGTCCCTTGTCCAGATTAGACATTAACTACCTCCCCATAACCATATATTATTGGACTCCAGGGCACTTCCTCATTCAATCCTATTTTTATTTTCATTTTACCATTATATTGCGAGGCTACCCAAAGTTGAATGAACCTCTCCTCTGCCTGTGTGCTAGGCCTAAATATATGCCAATGGACTGTTGCAGTGGTGGCTGACATGAAGCCTGATTCTCTGCTATGACATGCAGACTAATTCTCTGCTGACATGAAGCCAGATTGTCTGTTACGGGACCTCTCTCCTCTGCCTGGGTGCTGGGCCTAAATTTATGACAATGGACTGTTGCAGTGGTGGCTGACGTGAAGCCTGATTCTCTGCTATGACATGCAGACTGATTCTCTGCTGTCATGAAGCCAGATTGTCTGTTACGGGACCTTTCTCCTCTACCTGGGTTCTGGGCCTAAATTTATGAAAATTGACTCTTACAGTGGTGGGTGACGTGAAGCCTGATTCTCTGCTATGATATGAAGACTGATTCTCTGCTGACATGAAGCCAGATTGTCTGTTACGGGACCTTTCTCCTCTGCCTGGGTTCTGGGCCTAAATTTATGAAAATTGACTCTTACAGTGGTGGGTGACGTGAAGCCTGATTCTCTGCTATGATATGAAGACTGATTCTCTGCTGACATGAAGCCAGATTGTCTGTTACGGGACCTTTCTCCTCTGCCTGGGTTCTGGGCCTAAATTTATGAAAATTGACTCTTACAGTGGTGGGTGACGTGAAGCCTGATTCTCTGCTATGATATGAAGACTGATTCTCTGCTGACATGAAGCCAGATTGTCTGTTACGGGACCTTTCTCCTCTGCCTGGGTTCTGGGCCTAAATTTATGAAAATTGACTCTTACAGTGGTGGGTGACGTGAAGCCTGATTCTCTGCTATGATATGAAGACTGATTCTCTGCTGACATGAAGCCAGATTGTCTGTTACGGGACCTTTCTCCTCTGCCTGGGTTCTGGGCCTAAATTTATGAAAATTGACTCTTACAGTGGTGGGTGACGTGAAGCCTGATTCTCTGCTATGATATGAAGACTGATTCTCTGCTGACATGAAGCCAGATTGTCTGTTACGGGACCTTTCTCCTCTGCCTGGGTTCTGGGCCTAAATTTATGAAAATTGACTCTTACAGTGGTGGGTGACGTGAAGCCTGATTCTCTGCTATGATATGAAGACTGATTCTCTGCTGACATGAAGCCAGATTGTCTGTTACGGGACCTTTCTCCTCTGCCTGGGTTCTGGGCCTAAATTTATGAAAATTGACTCTTACAGTGGTGGGTGACGTGAAGCCTGATTCTCTGCTATGATATGAAGACTGATTCTCTGCTGACATGAAGCCAGATTGTCTGTTACGGGACCTTTCTCCTCTGCCTGGGTTCTGGGCCTAAATTTATGAAAATTGACTCTTACAGTGGTGGGTGACGTGAAGCCTGATTCTCTGCTATGATATGAAGACTGATTCTCTGCTGACATGAAGCCAGATTGTCTGTTACGGGACCTTTCTCCTCTGCCTGGGTTCTGGGCCTAAATTTATGAAAATTGACTCTTACAGTGGTGGGTGACGTGAAGCCTGATTCTCTGCTATGATATGAAGACTGATTCTCTGCTGACATGAAGCCAGATTGTCTGTTACGGGACCTCTCTCCTCTGCCTGGGTGCTGGGCCTAAATATATGCCAATGGACTGTTGCAGTGGTGGCTGACGTGAAGCCTCATTCTCTGCTATGACATGCAGACTAATTCTCTGCTGACATGAAGACAGATTCTCTGTTACGGGACCTCTCTCCTCTGCCTGGGTGCCGGGGCCTAAATATCTGAGAATGGACTGTTCCAGTGGTGGCTGACGTGAAGCCTCATTCTCTGCTATGACATGCAGACTAATTCTCTGCTGACATGAAGACAGATTCTCTGTTACGGGACCTCCCTCCTCTGCCTGGGTGCTGGGCCTAAATATATGCCAATGGACTGTTGCAGTGGTGGCTGACGTGAAGCCTCATTCTCTGCTATGACATGCAGACTAATTCTCTGCTGACATGAAGACAGATTCTCTGTTACGGGACCTCCCTCCTCTGCCTGGGTGCTGGGCCTAAATATATGCCAATGGACTGTTGCAGTGGTGGCTGACGTGAAGCCTCATTCTCTGCTATGACATGCAGACTGATTCTCTGCTGACATGAAGCCAGATTCTCTGTTACGGGACCTCTCTCCTCTGCCTGTGTGTGTGCTGGGCCTAAATATATGCCAATGGACTGTTGCAGTGGTGGCTGACGTGAAGCCTCATTCTCTGCTATGACATGCAGACTGATTCTCTGCTGACATGAAGCCAGATTCTCTGTTACGGGACCTCTCTCCTCTGCCTGTGTGTGTGCTGGGCCTAAATATATGCCAATGGACTGTTGCAGTGGTGGCTGACGTGAAGCCTCATTCTCTGCTATGACATGCAGACTAATTCTCTGCTGACATGAAGACAGATTCTCTGTTACGGGACCTCCCTCCTCTGCCTGGGTGCTGGGCCTAAATATATGCCAATGGACTGTTGCAGTGGTGGCTGACGTGAAGCCTCATTCTCTGCTATGACATGCAGACTAATTCTCTGCTGACATGAAGACAGATTCTCTGTTACGGGACCTCTCTCCTCTGCCTGGGTGCCGGGGCCTAAATATCTGAGAATGGACTGTTCCAGTGGTGGGTGACGGGAAGCCAGATTCTCTGCTATGGAACCTCTCTCCAATTGATTTTGGTTAATTTTTATTTATTTAATTTTTATTTTAATTCATTTCCCTATCCACATTTGTTTGCAGGGGATTTACCTACATGTTGCTGCCTTTTGCAGCCCTCTAGCTCTTTCCTGGGCTGTTTTACAGCCTTTTTAGTGCCGAAAAGTTCGGGTCCCCATTGACTTCAATGGGGTTCGGGTTCGGGACGAAGTTCGGATCGGGTTCGGATCCCGAACCCGAACATTTCCGGGATGTTCGGCCGAACTTCTCGAACCCGAACATCCAGGTGTTCGCTCAACTCTAATTTTCAGTGATATTATTTTCCAAATTAAAGAGTAAACCATGGAAAACAGAGTAAACCCTAACCAATTGATAAGCTATAACAGTGCACTATAATACAGCTCGTGACTGGGAACAGCACATCCATGACTCATAGATCTAGGACTGAAATAACATTTCAACCCACAGACTCACACACCTCCCTGTGCCTTGATTATAAATCTGTCTATGAATTCTGTAAATGCTATATAATATTTTATATCATTTTTTTCCAAAATGAATTGATGCAAGGGCAAAACAGAATTACAGTTAGAAATATTTTTATTAATAGACATCAAATATTGTAACAGTAATAACTATGAAAATAATATTAGTCACTGCAATGTCTTCTACTACGTCACTAACATCAGCCCAAAAACATTACTGTGGCTCTGAGGGAATTATAATTGCACATTTTCCATGACACAAGTCTTGCACATTTTCCATGACATTAGAAAATAAGAATTGTGCCTCTGACGTTCCTGGTCGGTTTCTGATATTGCAGCCTAGTTCTATTCATCTGAAAGTTGTTTTTTTTTTTTAATCTAATCACATTCATCCTCTTAAAAGGATGCTTGTTTTAACTGAGATATTCTAAAACATAAAGTTGTAGCATAGCATTAGTGAACAGCAGAACACCATCACTTTGCCAATACCATTGGTTGTGGTAGCATTGAGACTTGACCAGAACATGTAGTATAGGTAGAGAGCAGTACAGTACATGCAGTATATGTAGAGAGCAGTACAGTACATGTAGTACAGGTAGAGAGCTGTACAATACATGTAGTACAGGTAGAGAGCAGTACAATACATGTAGTACAGGTAGAGAGCAGAACAGTACATGTAGTACAGGTAGAGAGCAGTACAATACATGTAGTACAGGTAGAGAGCAGAACAGTACATGTAGTACAGGTAGTACAGGTAGAGAGCAGTACAGTACATGTATAGGTAGAGAACAGTACAGTACATGTAGTACAGGTAGAGAGCAGTACAATACATGTAGTACAGGTAGAGAGCAGAACAGTACATGTAGTACAGGTAGAGAGCAGTACAATACATGTAGTACAGGTAGAGAGCAGAACAGTACATGTAGTACAGGTAGTACAGGTAGAGAGCAGTACAGTACATGTAGTACAGGTAGTACAGGTAGAGAGCAGTACAGTACATGTATAGGTAGAGAACAGTACAGTACATGTAGTACAGGAAGAGAGCAGTACTGTACATGTAGTACAGACAGAGAGCAGTACAGTACATGTAGTACAGGTAGAGGGCAGTACAGTGCATGTAATACAGGTAGAGGGCAGTACAGTACATGTAGTACAGACAGAGAGCAGTACAGTACAGGTAGTACAGGTAGAGAGCAGTACAGTACATGTAGTACAGGTAGAGGGCAGTACAGTACATGTAGTACAGGTAGAGAGCAGTACATGTAGTACAGGTAGAGGGCAGTACAGTACATGTAGTACAGGTAGAGGGCAGTACAGTACAGGTAGAGAGCAGTACAGTACAGGTAGTACAGGTAGAGAGCAGTACAGTACATGTAGTACAGGTAGAGAGCAGTACAGTACATGTAGTACAGGTAGAGAACAGTACAGTGCATGTAGTACAGGTAGAGAGCAATATAGTACATGGAGTACAGGTAGAGAGCAGTACAGTACATGTAGTACAGGTAGAGAGCAGAACAGTACATGTAGTACAGGTAGAGAGCAGTACAATACATGTAGTACAGGTAGAGAGCAGAACAGTACATGTAGTACAGGTAGTACAGGTAGAGAGCAGTACAGTACATGTATAGGTAGAGAACAGTACAGTACATGTAGTACAGGTAGAGAGCAGTACTGTACATGTAGTACAGACAGAGAGCAGTACAGTACATGTAGTACAGGTAGAGGGCAGTACAGTGCATGTAATACAGGTAGAGGGCAGTACAGTACATGTAGTACAGACAGAGAGCAGTACAGTACAGGTAGTACAGGTAGAGAGCAGTACAGTACATGTAGTACAGGTAGAGGGCAGTACAGTACATGTAGTACAGGTAGAGAGCAGTACAGTACATGTAGTACAGGTAGAGAGCAGTACAGTACATGTAGTACAGGTAGAGGGCAGTACAGTACATGTAGTACAGGTAGAGGGCAGTACAGTACAGGTAGTACAGGTAGAGGGCAGTACAGTACATGTAGTACAGGTAGAGGGTAGTACAGGTAGAGAGCAGTACAGTACATGTAGTACAGGTAGAGAGCAGTACAGTACATGTAGTACATGTAGAGAACAGTACAGTGCATGTAGTACAGGTAGAGAGCAATATAGTACATGGAGTACAGGTAGAGAGCAGTACAGTACATGTAGTACAGGTAGAGAGCAGAACAGTACATGTAGTACAGGTAGAAAGCAGTACAATACATGTAGTACAGGTAGAGAGCAGAACAGTACATGTAGTACAGGTAGTACAGGTAGAGAGCAGTACAGTACATGTATAGGTAGAGAACAGTACAGTACATGTAGTACAGGTAGAGAGCAGTACTGTACATGTAGTACAGACAGAGAGCAGTACAGTACATGTAGTACAGGTAGAGGGCAGTACAGTGCATGTAATACAGGTAGAGGGCAGTACAGTACATGTAGTACAGACAGAGAGCAGTACAGTACAGGTAGTACAGGTAGAGAGCAGTACAGTACATGTAGTACAGGTAGAGAGCAGTACAGTACATGTAGTACAGGTAGAGAGCAGTACAGTACATGTAGTACAGGTAGAGGGCAGTACAGTACATGTAGTACAGGTAGAGGGCAGTACAGTACAGGTAGAGAGCAGTACAGTACAGGTAGTACAGGTAGAGAGCAGTACAGTACATGTAGTACAGGTAGAGAGCAGTACAGTACATGTAGTACAGGTAGAGAACAGTACAGTGCATGTAGTACAGGTAGAGAGCAATATAGTACATGGAGTACAGGTAGAGAGCAGTACAGTACATGTAGTACAGGTAGAGAGCAGTACAGTACATGTAGTACAGGTAGAGAGCAGTACAATACATGTAGTACAGGTAGAGAGCAGTACAGTACATGTAGTACAGGTACAGAGCAGTACAGTACATGTAGAACAGGTAGAGAACAGTACAGTGCATGTAGTACAGGTAGAGGGCAGTATAGTACATGTAGTACAGGTAGAGAGCAATACAAGACATGGAGTACAGGTAGAGAGCAGTAGAGTACGTGCAGTACAGGTAGAGAACACTACAATACATGTCCAGGTAGAGAGTGGTGATGAGCGGCATAGGCAATATTCGTTTTTGCAATATTACATGAATTTTTCACATAATATTTGCAATAAATTTGTGAATTCTAGAATTCGCGATCTCCAGTGATATTTTTGCGATTGCGCAAATTGGCGCAAATGATGAACATTTTTTGGGGGGACAATACGTGCAACTTCACATTTTATCAGGTCTGAGTAGATATTACTGATTGGGGCAGTATTGTGGTGACATCACAGCACAGTAATTCCTATCACACTACCTAACACCCTGCACTGGAACCTATCAGCTACACTATATCAGGATATAACCCACACTGACTATCTCCCACTAACTATCTGTATTATATATATGAGCTAGCTAACTATCTAATGTAATTTGATAAGGAATAGGATCCAGATGAAAGCACAGAGCACAGCAATGTCACTGCTGTCTCCCTCAGAACTGCAAAATAACAGCTGGAAATGGCTGCTAGGGAGTTTCCTATATAGTAAAGGGGAAAGCAACTTTCCTATTGGTTGCTAGGGATGTTAAGGTCTGACAAAGATATTGCAGCCTTCTAATTGGCCCACAAGCAATAAGGGAGGTTACTGATGAAAAAAAAAAACTTGAATATTTGCGATTACAAATATATAGCATTATATTCTAGATTTTCACGAATTCTCGAAGTGCTGATATTCGTGATAAAAATGTGTGATTAGAATATTTGCGATCAGAGAACAGTACAGTGCATGTAGTACAGGTAGAGAGTAGTGCAGTACATGTAGTATAGGTAGAGAGCAGTACAGTACATGTAGTACAGGTAGAGAGCAGTGCAGTACATGTAGTATAGGTAGAGAGCAGTACAGTACATGTAGTACAGGTAGAGAGCAGTACAGTACATGTAGTATAGGTAGAGGGCACTACAGTACATGTAGTACAGATAGAGAGCAGTGCAGTACATGAAGTACAGGTAGAGGGCAGTACAAGACATGTAGTACAGACAGAGAGCAGAACAGTACATGTAGTACAGGTAGAGAGCAGTACAGTACATGTAGTATAGGTAGAGGGCACTACAGAACATGTAGTACAGGTAGAGAGCAGTGCAGTACATGTAGTACAGGTAGAGGGCAGTACAGTACATGTAGTACAGGTAGAGGGCAGTACAGTACATGTAGTACAGGTAGAGGGCAGTACAGTACATGTAGTATAGGTAGAGAGCAGTACAGTACATGTAGCACAGGTAGAGAGCAATACAAGACATGTAGTACAGGTAGAGAGCAGTACAGTACATGTAGTACAGATAGAGAGCAGTGCAGTACATGTAGTACAGGTAGAGAGCAGTGTAGTATAGGTAGAGGGCAGTACAGTACATGTAGTATAGGTAGAGAGCAGTGCAGTACATGTAGTACAGGTAGAGGGCAGTACAGTACATGTAGTATAGGTAGAGAGCAGTACAGCACATGTAGTATAGGTAGAGAGCAGTACAGTATAGGTAGAGGGCAGTACAGTACATGTAGTATAGGTAGAGAGCAGTATAGTACATGTAGTACAGGTAGAGAGCAGTACAGTACAGGTACTACAGGTAGAGAGCAGCACAGTACATGTAGTACAGGTAGAGGGCAGTACAGTACATGTAGTACAGGTAGAGGGCAGTGCAGTACATGTAGTACAGGTAGAGAGCAGTACAGTACATGTAGTACAGGTAGAGGGCAGTACAGTACAGGTACTACAGGTAGAGAGCAGCACAGTACATGTAGTACAGGTAGAGGGCAGTACAGTACATGTAGTACAGGTAGAGGGCAGTGCAGTACATGTAGTACAGGTAGAGAGCAGTACAGTACATGTAGTACAGGTAGAGGGCAGTACAGTACAGGTACTACAGGTAGAGAGCAGCACAGTACATGTAGTACAGGTAGAGGGCAGTACAGTACATGTAGTACAGGTAGAGAGCAGTACAGCACATGTAGTATAGGTAGAGAGCAGTACAGTACAGGTAGAGGGCAGTACAGTACATGTAGTACAGGTAGAGAGCAGTATAGTACATGTAGTACAGGTAGAGAGCAGTACAGTACAGGTACTACAGGTAGAGAGCAGCACAGTACATGTAGTACAGGTAGAGGGCAGTACAGTACATGTAGTACAGGTAGAGGGCAGTGCAGTACATGTAGTACAGGTAGAGAGCAGTACAGTACATGTAGTACAGGTAGAGGGCAGTACAGTACATGTAGTACAGGTAGAGGGCAGTACAGTACATGTAGTACAGGTAGAGGGCAGTACAGTACATGTAGTACAGGTAGAGGGCAGTACAGTACATGTATTGCATGTAGAAAGAAGTGCACCACATGCAGTGCCCTAATCTCATCCTCCTACTAGGTAGCTACATGCAGGAATATTGCTGGCTATATTTTGAACAGCAGCTTCCCAGTTCACTCTTTAGGCTTTTGGTTGCAGAGTATTTCTATGTATTATCTCAGCCCTGTGTTTTTCCTAAAGCTTAAAGGGGTTGTCCAGAATCAGGGTTGAACCTGGATATAAGCTCCCCTTCATTTCTTTACCATATACGCACAGGACAAGGTCTGTTTGTTGTGAGCCGATGATGTAGCAGGCTTCACATCAGTATGCTAGGTGGAGACTTCTGCCTAGCAGGGAGCTTGTTGACGTCACCATACAAATGGTCAGTGTTTATCGCTGTTCTGGGTGGTTTTAGAGGTAGGTTATCACTAGTACCCGATGCTAAAACCTCCCAGAACAGCGCTACACACCATCCATTTGTGCGGGTGATGTCACCGAGCTCCCTGCTAGGCGGAAGTCTCTATCTAGCAAATTGATGTGAAGCTTGCTACGTCACCGGCTGACAACAAACAAACAGACCTTGCCCTGCGCGGTTCTCCATTCGTTCATGGTAAAGGGGTGAAGAGGAGCTTATATCCGGGTTCAGCCATGAACCCGGACAACCCCTTTAAGGTTTAAGTACCTTATTCAAATGAAGTAATATCTTAAAACATGCCCTTAGGTATCTACACATTATGCCACAATAATACACTTATTCATTTGATTGCAGCATAACCTCAATGTCGCTTACAACATACATATTTACGATGCACAATGCGGCATATTTCACGCTGCATACATTTACAATCACATCCTACCCAAGGTATCTATACCATTCCCCAGATTAGCAAGAAGCTATTTCAGGCTACCTGCAAAATTTCCTACAATTAAGCAGCTACTCTATATCTAGACGATCAACGTTACCGACTCCATGCCACAGGAACATCCAGAGGGTTTGTGAAGAGAAATAAGATCTTGTTGCAAATTAAAGTACAGCTGCGATCCTCCGTCCAGCTGTTCTTTAATTTGCAAGAAGATCTTATTTCTCTCCCTGAACCCTCTAGGTGTTCCCGTGGTGCGGAGCCGGTAACGTTGATTGTATGACTGTGAGAATACAGACCTATTCTTTTTAGGATCCTGCAGCACAAAGAACAAAGGACGGTTTTATCTAAAAACTTTTTTATATAAGTTTTATTTACTGTACATCCAGAGCCTATACACGCAGAGCATTTTACCCTCCCTTCCTTAGTGGTACTTACACAGCTGGCATGTGCCAACAGTATAGGACCCACACAGCACACCAAAATTAAAATGGTTTCCTGGGAGTAAAATATTAATGACCTATCCTAAAAATAGAGAAAAAAACTAGTGTGAGAGCAGCACAACATTCACTCCAGACCTCCATTAGGAATGCACACGCCGTAGATCCACAATGACCACTCCACATCAATAGCTCAAAAATAAGGTTGTTGGCAGCATATCCTCCATGATTCGTTATTCATAGTGGGTCCATCAAAAAGTACAAAGTGCAAAAATAGTGCAACATTTAAACTAATACATAGTCTTGAGAACCTTGCACTATTTTTGCACTTGCACTTTTTGATGGACCCACTATGAATAAAGAATCATGGAGGATATGCGTCTGTGAACCTTATTTTTGAGCTATCCTCAAAATAGGTCATTAATATCTGATTGTGGGGTCTGACTCCTGTCACCCCCGCCAACTCAATATTTAAAGAGGTTGTGGGGCTTCTGTGGCTAGTGCAGCCTCCTCTTAGGCCAGTGACCTCACATTTATTCATGACTCTGCAATTGGCATGCCATGAGGAGGCCACAGAGCCCCGATGATCTATTCTGAAGATCTGCATGGAAATAGCAAGCACATGACGTACAGCGATCCAACAGTTCAACTAAGTGTCATAGTCACCACAACAGGGTCAATAGTAATAGTGCTTCTTACAAAGCACATGTGTTTTCTTGTAAGAGGGGGGGGGGGGGGGGGGCACTTCAAGTCAGTCCTCTTATAACTTATATAGATATTTAGGGGGAAATTTATTAAACTGGTGTAAAGTAGAACTAGTTTTGTTGGCCATAGCAACCCATCATACTCCACCTTTCATTTCTAAAGGAGCTGTCAAAAACGGAATCTGATTGGTTGCTATGGACTAAGGCTACTCTCACACTAGCGTTAATATTTTCCTGTATTGAGATCCATCATAGGGTCTCAATACCGGGAAAAAACGCTTCCGTTTTGTCCCCATTCATTGTCAATGGGGACAAAACGTAACTGAACAGAATGCTCAAAAATGCGTTCCCTTCTCATACCGGAGCGCAAACCACAGCATGTTGCAGTTTGCTTTTCGTCCTGGGATGCAGAGCAAGACGGATCCTTCATGACCCACAATGCAAGTCAATGGGAAGGAATCTGTTTTCACTGACACAATCTGGCACAAGAAAGATTGGATCCGTCCCCCATTGACTTTCAATGGTGTTCATGACGGATCCGTCTTGACTATGTTAAAGATAATACAACCGGATCCATTCATAATGGATGCAGATGATTGTACTAGCAGTAAGGGAAGCGTTTTTGCTGAACCCTGCCGGATCCAGCAAAAACGCTAGTGTGATAGTAGGCTAAGCCAGTTCTAATTTAAACCAGTTTGATAAATCTGCCCCTGAATCTTTACTACAAAACTATATACCAACATGCTCAGCTCCTCCTGCTCTTTGACATGCTGCCTGAAGACTGCACTGCTTTTCATGGTGACAGGTTCACTGTACAGCGGTAATTACACTGCGCTGCTCATAAGACTGCATTCTCTTCAAACAGCTGATTGGCGTAGGTTCCGGGAGTCGGAAGCCCGCTGATGTGATATTAATGAACTGTCCTGAAGAAACTGGACAACCCCTCTAAGTATCTTTATCTGATCACATATATATGTTTTATACTGTAATGTATTGATCTGTGCTGCAGTTCCAGCCCGAGAGACTGGTCACTTACATAATTCCGATTTCTGTGTGTGATCTATTTAAATTTTCATGGATTTTTCAGAACAAATTCTCTCTAAATGTTTCTCATGGAATTTCTATTTTAGCTTCTTCCCATTGCCCCGTGTAATGTCATTATGGAAGGTCTCCAGGGAACTCTTTATGAATACAGAGAAGAGCAAAACAACAAAAACATGCCAATGTATCCTCCAAGAAATCGAAACGAAAGCACAGCATTGAATGTTTCTGTGTTTTATATCATTAATGATCAGGACGAGACACAGACAGCTGCTTCCAGCGATAGAACGCACAGACCCGGCGAGACAGTGTAGGCAGCAGTGTCCGCCATGTTGTGCCTAGAGGCAAAGTCATAAGAGTATCCTCACTGTCACTCGCAGTTACATAACGTGAAAAACGAATGTTAATACAGCTAAGAACTCATGCACACAAACTTATTTTCTTTCCCTGGCCTTTCCGTTTGTTTTGCGGTGTATGCAGAGCCATTCATTTCAATGGGTCCGCAAAAAAATACAAAGTCACACCGTGTGTATTTCCTTTCTGTATATCCGTTCCGCAAAAACATAGAACATGTCCTATTGTCCGCATTACGGACGAGGATAGTACTGTTCTATTAGGGGCCAGCTGTTCCATTACGCAAAATACGGAATGCACACTGACGTCATTCGTATTTTTTGCGGATCCATGTTTTGCCCTAATGCAAAGAAAAAACAGAACTATTAAATCCAAATATAAATGTGCACTGAAACACATTATTAGAGTCTAATTAAAGTAAAGTATTAAAGTCTCATGCTGGTCAAAAATTGCTAAAATGTGCCTAAAACAGCGCCACACCTGTCCACGGGTTGTATTGCAGATAACCTCCATTGGAGTGACAGCAGGCGCACATATTAAGCCTGCTCTGCATTGGCTCAGAGTGCCCGCTAATGATTATTGATGCAGGCCAGCCGTTCCACACTTCACTTGAGGATAACTTATACACTATGTCCCCAGGAGTGTACGCAAATCTCATGATTTTTAGAGTTACCATTGTTTGCCATGGAAGCTGTAATCACCTCTTTGCACTGAGCTCCCCCGAATGGAAACTGTACAAAAATTGTGTTTTCTCACATTGGGAACAGAAGAAGAACTTCTACACTGGGCTCCTCCTCACATCGGGCCCCATAGCAGTTGTATGCCACTGTGTGTCCCCCTTCTCTTTAATGGCAGAGAATGGAATGCTTACTGAAGGAATGAGGACTACGTCTATTGTGTACTGAAGTTAACTAAAAACCAGTAAGACTTTATAGGAAGTCTGGTACAGCTCCACATCCAGTAAGCAACAGCTATCCCATCTTCTGCCCTCACAGATGCAGAACCATCTAGGATGTGCCTCCTTCAATGTTCCAGAATGGATAATGTTTTTATAGTATGTCAGTGCTGGTGCCATAACCCTCCCGTCACTAGGTGATACCGCCTAAGACGAGAGGTTCAACTCGCCTCATATGCAATTCATTCCTCTGCAGGATGGGGTATCATCTGGAGTCCTACCCAGCGACATGACATTAAGTGCAAACACTACAGCCGTGATTCCATCTTAAAGCAGAACTGCTAGTCTCAACGCAGATCTACCTTTACATAGCTTCAGGTTATTACTCCTTGTAGCCAAAATGGCACAAAACTTCTGAAATAATACAGCCGACTCAGAGATATTTCTAGGGTACATTCATGAGGAAACTCTCTCTCCTCCTCTTGCCATCTCTCCATAGGGTGATAATTTACTGCATATGTGCATCAATCATCAGTATGAGGGGCGAGCGGGGGAGAGCTCCCCTCATAAACACATCGGCTCATAACAATGAGTCTAATAGTGCTTCTATTAGCCAAACAGCACTACTTTTTGTGCCATTTTGTCTACTAGGCCTACTGACCTCTAGTTGTAATATGCTCCCCTAACGTAGGGTAGGATATGAATCTGACACCCGAAAGAAGCATCTGAAGTTTGTAATGAACTGAGTGTAGTCAACAGGTGCTATCAGAATCCATACTAAAGACAGCCTACGGGCATAACCCTAAGAATATAACTCCAATACATTGGCTCTACAAAGAATTTTCTCAGTTACTAGACCTAGTATTAGCGGTTTATGATCCCCGACCATGGAACCATCAATATGTGATTATAGTAAACATTTCTTACACAATCCCTCCATTGACACAGCTTCAATAACATTGCCTGCTCATCAGTGAAGGAGACGGATGAATACCATCGTTTGTCCCTATACAGAATAATTCTTTCTTTAGACCCCAGGATCTGCTGCCGGCAAACAATGATTTAGGCGACCGCATCAACGACCTGTTACCCAATGAATGAGCTTTTCACCGGCAGATTATCGCTAACTAGGATTCGTACGAACGCTCGTTAGCGATAATCTGCCCGAACAGCAGGGCAGTGAAAGGGCACTTTATTCAGACAATACATGAATAAAGTCAACATAATGTGGAACAAAAATTTTGGACATCACAAGTGACTCAGACACTAATGTTTACCATATCTACAGTACCCCAGTCAACTATGTTGTCATGCGTACATCCTATGGTAACCCTTAGGCGCCTTTCACACGGGCGAGTTTTCTGCTCGGGTGCGATGCGTAAGGTGAACACATTGCACCCGCACTGAGTCCGGACCCATTGATTTCTATGGGGCTGTGCACATGAGCGGTGATTTTCACGCATCACTTGTGTGTTGCGTGGAAATCGCAGCATGCTCTATATTGTGCGTTTATCACACAACGCAGGCCCCATAGAAGTGAATGGGGCTGGGTGAAAATCGCAAGCATCCGCAAGCAGCGGCAGATGCGGTGCGATTTTCACGCACGGTTGCTAGGAGATGATGGGGATGGAGACCCGATCATTATTATTTTCCCTTATAACATGGAAAAAATAAATTTTTTCCCTTATAACATGGAAAAAAAAAAAAGGAACGGACATGGAAATAAAATACGTTCGTGTACATGAGCCCTTAACCTCACCTTCATGCTGCACTATTCTTGCCATCAAATCTACTGCTGATGCCTCCAAAGCAAGTGTGAGCATACCCTAACACATGCCAGCTTTCGACTGTTGTCAAAATAATCTCGTGACTGTGACTTCATGTCTAATCTTGCAAATTTAAAAATGACAGATTCCCCTTTGAAATATTATTTAAATTAATCTTCAGAAAGGCAGATCATCAAGGTCTTTTACTGCCTATATAACTCAATTTCTTCCAAACTGTTATCAATTAAGCTGACATTTACGTTCATAGATGTATATTTCTATCTATATTATTTACAGCTTTGTTCAAGTCTCAAGATATGAAGCATCATCCTTGCCTAAATCAAAGCGCCTGGTAAATTGGGTTGTGGTTGTTCTGAGCGAGGGAATTTGTTATGTTATTATTGGAGAAATATGAATCCTTTTGAACCTTGACAGATACTTTGTACTCTGAAGAGTTAGCATTGAAAATGATCAAGTAAAGCTGATCTCAACATAAGATTACAGAGTGGCCACCCGTGGTGGAGATCATACTTACCTTGTCCGTGACGCTGGGTCCAGTCTCTGTTGCATCCATCGAAGGGGGGACACATGACCATTGCAGCCAATCATAAGCTGCAGCGGTGACCTGCTCCCTTGCATAGTGTGGACTTTGTGGACTTGGATTTCAGGATAAATTCCATTTTCCTTGAAGCCGAATTTCCTTGTACTTTAAATTTTACACTCTGTTATTTATATCAGATGCCGCAATCATGTATGAATGTGGCATCTGAGGGGTACGATGATGTGGAGTGGCGCTCCTTGTCATTGCACCCACCACTTACAAAGAAATGCGCTTTGTGATTAAGTAATTTGTCACAAAGCAAAATTTTTTGTAAAATTCGGCAAAGCAGACGAAAATAATTTTGGAATAATTTGTTCACCTCTAGCTGTGACGCTATAATTGGCTGCAGTGGTGACATGTCCTGTGGACAACAGATATTTTCAGTGCTGCAGAGCTGGATGGGGAGAGACAGACATCAAACACAGCAGTGGGGACCAGGTAAGTATGACTACCACCAAGGGTTGGCCACTCTAGGAGGTCTCTGTTAGTCTTGTATAACCCCTTTAAGTTGTCCTCAAATGTAAAGAATAGAGCATGGTTGCTCAGTGGTTAGCGTTGGTGCCTTGTAGTACAGGGGTTCTAGGTTTAATCTGACCAAGGACAACATCTCCATGTAGTTTGTATGTTCTTCACGTGTTTGCATGGGTTTCCTCTGAGTACTCCAGTTTCTTCCCACATGCCAAAGACATACTGATAGGGACAGGGATAGAGCTGCGGTGGGGACAACAAGCAATGATAATTAATTAATAGAATTAGGGGAAAATAAAGATTTCATTTCACTAATTCATTAGAAAGTCAGCAAATATTATAGCTGATTGCTGGATATTGTTATAAATGTACAAATTAGGTTCTCATATCTGCTACAAAGCAATGCAAAACAGTGCATTAAACACAAATTAGGGCTAAAATCTGCATAAAAATAAAAAACCTGGATCTGAATATTCATGTATCTACATGTAATTTTTTTTTTATTAAAGCCCCTGAGTTATTTAATACAATGTATCTGTATAGAGCTGCCTGCTCTTTCTCCTTTTCCTTATTGCTCTGTCCACCTCAGTAATATTGCTGAGGTGGTCGCACATGCTCAGTTCCATTCTTCACCTGCTATCAGTGGTATCTATTGTTAGAAGCTTTGACAGTTACAGGGATGGAGGTGCAGCAGAAAGGATGCACTCCCTGAGAAATGACCCCCCCCCCACCCCACCCTCCCGACCGGTGATAGTAAGAGAGTTCCAGTAGAAAGGACATGCACCCTGAGAAAGCACACATCCCGTGAGTTGTGACAGAGAGAGAGCGTCATCTGAAAAGACACGTTCCCTCAGAAAGAACATACCACCTGAACCGTCAGCTTGAAATAGACCTAGCAGAGCAAGCGGAGAAGTGAATGGTTAGATCTCTGGATCCATGCAAGGTACAGGGCTGGTTCTAGCTTTCTTATTGCCATGTACTACATGATGTTTGATTTTCATTTTTGACATTAAATGGGTATTTCCATCTCAGACAATAGGGGAATATTGCTAGGATATGCCCCCATTGTCTGATAGATGCATGTCCCACCTCTGCAACCCACACCTACATCGAGAATAGATCCCTGAACGTTGTGGAGGGTGCACTGCGTATGTGCAGCCGCCCCCTATTCATTTCTATCCGGCTGCCGAAAATAGCCGAGTGCTTGCGCTGCTATTTCCATCTGCTCCACAGAAATGAATGGGAGTGGTGGCTATGCAAGTGCGGTGTGCTCCCATTATCTTCTATGGGGAGAGTGCTTGGAGGTGGCCAGATCCAGAAAACCCGGGATCCTCCGGCCACCACCTTCCTCAGCTCCGTTCTTGGTGTAGGTGCGGGTTCCAGAGGTGAGACCCACACCTATCAGACAATGGTAGCATATCCTAGAGAGATGCCCCCATTGTCTGAGATGGGAATACCCATCTCAAATGGCATGTACAATCCCTTTCTCTTAAAAGGGTTGTGCAAGTTTAAACTTTAATCAGACCTCAAAGAGTGACCAGACCCACAGTGGTGATCATATTCGATCTGGTCCCTGCCGTTTCAGCTCAATCACAGGTCCTGGGTCTCTCTGGAATCAACATACTGTTGACAGAGATCACCTGACCACTGCAGCCAATCACTGGCCACAGCTATGCCCTATCACTCATGCGCTATGTCACTGTGTCACATGAAGCATGGGTGACAGGTCACCAGTGAGGCCAGTGATTGGCTGCAGTGGTCAAGTGATACCCATCAACAGATTGTTGATACCAGAAACACTGGGGACCTGTGGAGGTGGTTGTGGAGTGATGGAGCTGTAACCCAGCGCCAGGGACCAGATACTTATGATCACTACCGCTGGCCCAGCCACTTTACGGTTGGGTCAATATAAAACTGTCAGCAATAGGTGGCGCAGAGATAGCAATTGCATCCAGGCTCTAGATTAGTCAGAATATGGTGCAGCTCTGCATTTCTTCGTAAGTAGTTGGGTTCAATGACAGGGAGAGATGATTGTGCAGCCCCCATCATTGTACCCCTCAGATAGCCGATCTGACAGCAATAATACAGTGTAAAATAAAATAAAACTAAATAAATCATATTTACCTCCGGCCTCTGCCATCTTGATTGAAGATCCAACACTAAATTTTGCGGCCTGTGATGACACCATCACGTCAGGCGGTGTTGTGACGTCTCAGGTCACCGAGCACAGGATTTTGTGCGAGATCTTCAATCAAGATGGCGGCCGGCTCTTCACGCTCAAACGAGGAAATACGGTTTTGCGGCGAATTGAGTTTTCCATGAAATTCGGATCAACACTGCTCAACACTAATTATCACATCGATAATGGATGTATGAATCCTACTGTCCACATGGCAACCTAAAGCATTGTAACGCATTGAAAACTAAAGTGCTGACATTTTAGAGTCTGAACCCATGTAAATGCCTTCATCTTAATCTCTTGTCAATAAATTAGAAAGCGACTCATTTCAATCAAGCAGATGGTGTCTGCAGAGAACATTTAAATGAATCCAGAAATATGTTATCAAACTTCAGAGAAATAACACAGATTGCATTCGCTGCAGTGATGTATGAATTAAAAGCTTTATTTGTGTATAAAGTTATTGCATTTGTACAGTTTTAGCCAGTAGATAGAAAAGAAAAAAAAATGGCTGCCATCAAAGGGTATCAACTGTGTAACATCCCAACAATATACCAGTCCAATTCCGAATGCAAACTTTAAAGCGGTTATCACCTTAGTACAATCTTCAAACCAGCACCTAGATCTGAATACTTTTTTAACTCCATATAATTAAATATTTAACATAGGCACTGAGTTATCCAGTAAAATGTATCCGTATAGCGCCACCTGCTGTTTACTCTTTTTCTTAATTTCCCTGTCCACCTCACTGAGTTGGACGCTCATGCTTATTTCCATCCTTCAACTGCCAGCAGCTGCAGCAGCCTCCTGAGAAAAGGACACATCCTCTATGCTGCCAACTTAAAAAAAATCCAGCAGATCAATTGAAGCGATGAATGTGGAGCTCTCTGGATCTATGTGAGGAGCAGGGCTGGCTCTAGCTTTGTTAGAAAGAGATTGTCATGGACTATATGATGTCTGATTTTCATTTTTTACATTAATCATGCTATAATCCCTTTTAAGGCTTCTTTCACACTGGCATTTTGATTTCCGTTTGTGAGATCCGTTCAGGGCTCTCACAAGCGGTCCAAAACGGATCCGTTTTGTCCTTAATGCATTCTGAATGGATAAGGATCCGCTCAGAATGCATCAGTTTGACTCTGTTCCGTCACCATTCCGCTTTGGAGGAGGACACCAAAAAGATGCTTGCAGCGTTTTGGTGCCCGTCTGTCGAAACTGAGCCAAACTGATCCGTCCTGGCACACAATGTAAGTCAACGGGTACTGATCCGTTTTCACTGACCCAATCTGGCACAATAGAAAACGGATCCGTTCCCCCATTGACCTTCAATGGTGTTCAAGACGGATCCATTTTGGCTATGTTAAAGATAATACAACGGATGTATGCGGTTGTATTATTTGAACGGATGCGTTTATGCAGATCCATCACGGATCCACACCAAACGCGAGTGTGAAAGTAGCCTTAAGAATGTTTCAATATGAAAGCACGTAATGATTTTCACATACAAAATGATTAATAACGTTTTAATATTTCCTGGTAAAACCTGTTTCCTGTATAAATCCATGGTTTTAACCCCAATACTTGGAAACGCAAAATAAAATAAAAGTTGAGGAAAGTTTATAACTCCAGAAACTGAGACACTGCCTGGTCACGCACATATTCAATATAAAAACTGATCCCCCTTTTCCGAGCTCTTAAGTAATCCATGCCTATTTTCGACTCCAAAAGTCACTTTTATAGGCCTCCTGCACACAACCGTATGGCTTTTTCAGTGTTTTGCGGTCTGTTTTTCACGGATCCGTTGTTCCGTTTATTGTTTCCGTTGTGTTTCCGTTTCTGTTCCGTTTTTCCGTATGGCATATACAGTATACATTAATTACATAGAAAAAATTGGGCTGGGCATAACATTTTCAATAGATGGTTCCGCAAAAAACGGAATGGATACGGAAGACATACGGATGCGTTTCCATATGTGTTCCATTTTTTGCGGACCCATTGACTTGAATGGAGCCACAGAACGTGATTTGCGGGCAACAATAGGACATGTTATATCGTTCAACGGAACAGAAAAGCGGAAATACGGAAATGGAATGCATACAGAGTACATTCCGTTTTTTTTGCGGAACCATTGAAAGGAATGGTTCCGTATACAGATCGTATACGGAACACAAAAAATGGCCCGTAAACGGAAAAAAAAAACGGTTGTGTGAAAGAGGCCTTAATGTGATTTTTTTTTTGTCAGCTTAAAAATATACACTACATGATTGATGCCAAATATTTCCCAGTCCACAGAGCTCCTGTATGAGAAAGGAAGCTAAGCTGCTGCATTAACCCTACAGCAAAGCATGCATCCCAGGAGGATCTTGCCCCCAACTCCACTGCCATCCAACCTTCTGCAGTCCCCAGCTGGTTCCCGGGCAGGACAATTATAAGTGCACCAACATACAGTGGCGTACCAAGGGGGGGGAGGGGGGGGGGCGGGCCGCCCCGGGTGCCACTCACAAGGGGGGTGCCAGGCCACCTGTCTTTAAAAAAAAATTAAATTATTTTTTATTCTTCAGGGCAGCACCGCCGATCGCCACAGGCGGCGCGGCCCTGGATGTAATTGCGGCCGCTGTGTGCTGTGGGGCAGGGGAGGGAGAGGCGTGTCCCTCCCCTGTTCTTCTGATAGGCCGCAGGCACTAATCTATCAGAGGCCTATTAGAGGCCAGCTCAGGCAGCGCGATGATGTCATTATCATCGCGACGCCTGAGCCCGGCAGCACACAGCAGGGACACAGGCCGGAAAAGGCTTGCATCGCTGCTGAGCTGATGGAGGTAAGTATTAGTTTTTTTGTTTTTTTTCCTCTTTGCGGGGGGGGGGGGGGGGCCTGGCACTATAAGGGGAGATCTGGCACTATGGGGGGGGGAGCTGGCACTATGGGGGAACTAGCACTATGGAGGGGCACTATGGGGGAACTAGCACTATGGGGGGGCACTATAGGGGGGGCTGGCACTATGGGGGGAGATCTGGCACTATGGGGGGAGATCTGGCACTATGGGGCAGCTGGCACTATAGAGGGAGTTGGCACTATAGGGGGGCTGGCACTATGGGGGGAGATCTGGCACTATGGGGGGAGATCTGGCACTATGGGGGGAGATCTGGCACTATGGGGCAGCTGGCACTATAGGGGGAGCTGACACTATAGAGGGGATCTGGCACTATGGGGGGAGATCTGGCACTATGGGGGAACTAGCACTATGGGGGGGGGGCACTATAGGGACAGCTGGCACTATAGGGGGAGCTGACACTATAGAGGGAGCTGGCACTATAGGGGGGGCTGGCACTATGGGGAAGATCTGGCACTATGGGGGGCTGGCACTATGGGGGAGCTGGCACTATAGGGGGAGCTGGCACTATAGGGGGAGCTGGCACTATGGGGGGGGGAGCTGGCACTATGGGGGGGAGCTGGCACTATGGGGGCATTTCTTACTGGCACATTATGGGGGGGCACCATGGGGGAGAGGAGCACTATGGGGGTATCTGTGGGCTTTTTTTTTAATTATTGGCACATTCTGGGGGGCACTATAGGGGAGGGCAGCACTATGGGGCATCTGGTGTTACTATAGGGGCATTATTTGGGGGCACTATGGGAAAGTGGGGGCTCTAAAGTGGTCTTTTGTATTGGAACATTATGGAGGGCACTGGCATTTGGTGGCACTAAGGGGGCATTTTTTACTGGCACATTATGGGAGGCACTATAGGGGAGAGCGGCACTATGGGGGAGTGGAGCACTATTGAGGCATATGGTGGCACTAAGAAGGGGCATTTTTTTACTGACACATTGTGGGGGAGGAGCACTATAGGGGCATCTGCTGGGGGCACTAAGGGGCATTTTTTTACTGGCATATTATGGGGGGACACTATGGGGAAGGGGGAGAGGAGCAGTATGAGGGCATTCACTGGGGCACTATATAGGGGTATTTTATACTGGCATACATTATGGGGACATTAGCTCAACTGCGGGCACTAAGCGGGGGTATTTCATGTACTGTCATATTATAGGGAAAATTAGTACTACTAGGGGGTATTATGGGGAGCTTTACTACTACTGGGGGCTATGAGGAACATGATTACTAGGGCACTATAGTAGTATTTCCAGGGGGACTGTTTCTGCAGTATAGTATTGGGGGTGGCAGGAAACTAATGTCTGTTTCTCAATCTCTGCAGAGACGGGAGATGGCAGAAAAATCATCATGGCGGTCTGGTCTGAATGGAGAAGATGAGAACGTCTACATCAAAGGTGACATCACTGGATGTAAGAGGTATGTGGCGCTATGTAGGAGAGGAGATGCCCCTTATGAACCACTGATCACCCCTGATCACCCCATATAGACTCCCTGATCACCCCCCTGTCATTGATCACCCCCCTGTAAGGCTCCATTCAGAGGTTCGTATGATTTTTACGGATCCACTGATACATGGATCGGATCCGCAAAACACATGCGGATGTCTGAATGGAGCCTTACAGGGGGGTGATCAATGACAGAGGGGTGATCACCCATATAGACTCCCTGATCACCTCCGTCATTGATCACCCCCCTGTAAGGCTCCATTCAGACGTCCGTATGATTTTTACGGATCCACTGATACATGGATCGGATCCGCAAAACACATGCGGATGTCTGAATGTTTTGTAATAAATATTATTGAAAACATTGAAAAAAAGTTTGTGCATGTTTTCTTTACTTTCTTTGGGGGGGGGGGGGGGGGGCTGGGGGTGCCAAACAAAGGGTTCGCCCCGGGTGCCAAATGCTCTCGGTACGCCCCTGCCAACATAAGTGCCTCAACTTTCTCTGCAACTGGGCCCCAATGTTCAGACTTCGTTAACTGCTAGACAGTAGGGTATAAGCTGAGTGCTAGGAGTAGATAGCAGGGAAGTGCATACTGTCTCTATCTTTCAAAGAAGAGTGTGTGTGATTACCATCACTGCTTGCCGTTACAGTTAGCGCACACCCTTCACCAGGGGTTGTTCTTAGACAGAATTACAATCTGTGCTTTGTTCCTTTTATTACATTATCTTTATGTTCTTCACCATTGTTCATCCTTTCCCCAAAAAATCTGTTGATCAGTTAACTCCTTTCTGGGGTGAGTGTGCACTGAGCTGGGCAGGGGTTTCCTAAGTCAGACCCTGGCAGAAGAGGAAGACTATCCTGCTATCCTATAGTGGTCCAAGCAAGATTTGGATGGAGGCCGGCGTCATAGTGAGGTGAGAACCACCATACAACCTGCCTACCGGGGGCTGCTAAAGGGCTGTTACATGGGAATCTGAGTCAGTAACGCATGCAGGAGTTTGGTCCATGGGCGGATGGTCAGAAAAGCACATCTTCCCTGATAACCAGTGTTGGGAGCGAATTTTCGAATTGCTAATTTTAATTGCGAATATCGCCACTTCGAGAATTTGCGAAGATTTAGAATATAGTGCTATACATTCGTATTAATGAATATTCTAGATTTGTTTTATCAGTAACCTCCCTTCTTGCTTGTCGGCCAATGAGAAGGCTGCAATATATTTGTCAGAGCTTAGCAACATCTCTAGCAATCAATAGGAAAGTTGCCTACCCCTTTACTATATAAGAACCTCCCCAGCAGCCATTTTCTGTAGTTTTATGGAGTTCTGAGAGACAGCAGTGTCATTGCTGTGCTTTCTGCTTTAGGCCTCATGCACATGGCCATTGTTTTGGTCCACATCGGAGACGCAGTTTTAGCGGCTCGGATGTGGACCCATTCACTTCAATGGGGCCGCAAAAGATGCGGATAGCACTCCATGTGCTGTCCGCATCCGTTACTCCGTTCCGTGGCCCCGCAAAAAAAATATATAACATGCCATATTCTTGTCGCCGCTTTGCGGACAAGAATAGGCAGTTATATTAAAGGCTGTCAGTGCCATTCCGCAAATTGCGGAATGCACACGGACGCTATCCGTGTTTTGCAGATCCGCGGTTTCAGACCACAAAACACACAACGGTCATGTGCACGTAGCCTTACTGTGTCATTACAGTAGATAGTTAGTTAGCTTATATATATAAATACAGATAGTTAGTGGGAGATAGTCAGTGTAGGTTAGATAGTGATATAGTGTAGCTGATATGTTCTGCTGTTCATACATAAAGTCAGGTCCATAAATATTGGGACATCGACACAATTCTAACATTTTTGGCTCTATACACCAGCACAATGGATTTGAAATGAAACGAACAAGATGTGCTTTAACTGAAGACTGTCAGCTTTAATTTGAGGGTATTTACATCCAAATCAGGTGAACAGTGTAGGAATTACAACAGTTTGCATATGTGCCTCCCACTTCTTAAGGGACCAAAAGTAATGGGACAACTGGCTTCTCAGCTGTTCCATGGCCAGGTGTGTGTTATTCCCTCATTATCCCAATTACAATGAGCAGATAAAAGGTCCAGAGTTAATTTCAAGTGTGTAATTTGCAGTTTGGAATCTGTTACTGTCAAGATGAGATCCAAAGAGCTGTCACTATCAGTGAAGCAAGCCATCATTAGGCTGCAAAAACAAAACAAACCCACCAGAGAGATAGCAAAAACATTAGGCTTGGCCAAAACAACTGTTTGGAACATTCTTAAAAAGAAGGAACACATCAGTGAGCTCAGCAACACCAAAAGACCCGGAAGACCACTGAAAATAACTGTGGTGGATGACCGAAGAATTCTTTCCCTGGTGAAGAAAACACCCTTCACAACAGTTGGCCGGATGAAGAACACTCTCCAGGAGGTAGGTGTATGTGTGTCAAAGTCGAAAATCAAGAGAAGACTTCACCAGAGTGAATACAGAGGGTTCACCACAAGATGTAAACCATTGGTGAGCCTCAAAAACAGGAAGGCCAGATTAGAGTTTGCCAAACAACATCTAAAAAAGCCTTCATAGTTCTGGAACAACATCCTATGGACAGATGAGACCAAGATCAACTTGTACCAGAGTGATGGGAAGAGAAGAGTATGGAGAAGGAAAGGAACTGCTCATGAACCTAAGCATACCACCTCATCAGTGAAGCATGGTGGTGGTAGTGTCATGGCGTGGGCATGTATGGCTGCCAATGGAACTGGTTCTCTTGTATTTATTGATGATGTGACTGCTGACAAAAGCAGCAGGATGAATTCTGAAGTGTTTCGGGCAATATTATCTGCTCATATTCAGCCAAATGCTTCAGAACTCATTGGACGGCTGTCACGACCCTTGGTCATGGTCGTGACTCCTTGGGAGCCGCATGCTGTTGCCCGCGGTTTTGGAGTTCATCAACCGCAGCTCGGGGCACTTAGTTGTTTGCCTCAGGTGCGGTTGCCGCGGACAACAAGTGTGTGTGCGGTTGCCCTTGGCAACGGGTTTTGTGTGAATGCCCGTTTGTATGTCTGTGTGCACTTTGTGTTGTGTGTTGTGCACGAGGTGATGTTTTATGTGCACCTGGACTCCTCCCTTCACCTGCGGTTGTCCGCGGCAACGTCTGGCGACGTTTGCATGCTGTGGAAGTGTCTCGGCCTGTTGGCTGTTCTAGAGGACACGGTTGCCACGCATGCCGTTGCCGTCGGAGACAGGGGAGTGAGGTTGTGTGCTTTCCCCTTTATGTGAGTTTCCCTTCTGTGTTGCTGGAAGGGTTAACTCCCTTCCCAGTGTGTGTGACTTCACTGGGTGTGTGCTGATCGTTGGGTGGGGCCTCTTGGCCTATAAAGCCTCAGTCCCTGGCTGGGCTCAGTAGGTTGCTCTCAGCCATGCTGGCTGGAGCAGCCTCCTGTCTCCTCCATCTGCCTGGTGGGGACCATCCTTCTGGTCATAAACCATTGTCAGTTAATACTATGTTTCACGGTGTTATGTCTGGTGTGTGCTGTGTCCTTTATGTTGCTGTGGACATCAGCACTTGTTCATGGGTTCCAGGTTTGTGTGTCTGTGGCAGGTAAGTGCAGGACTAGTCTCACTTACCTGTCATTTCCATATGTCTGTTGATGTTCCCCCTGTGTTGCTTGGCCGTTGAGACCCCGGCTCCTCAGTGCCTAGGAGGAGTAGGGCGTCTGACTCTGTCCCCTAGTACAGGGCCGACTTGAGGGCTCGTAGGGACTGTAAGGTTCCGGCGTATGAGTCCTCCTACCATCAAGGTCGGCTCATACTGATAGGAGACAGGGTCAGCGTTAGGGACGCAATAGGAGGTGACCTGCTCCCTAACTCTGTGGTCCCGGCCAAGGGGTAACCCTATCATCTCCTGGCACCGCACGGCTAGGGGTTTCCCCCACCGCCAGCCGTGACAACGGCGCTTCACAGTGCAGATGGATAATGACCCAAAGCATACTGCAAAAGCAACCAAAGAGTTTTTTAAGGGAAAGAAGTGGAATGTTATGCAATGGCCAAGTCAATCACCTGACCTGAATCCGATTGAGCATGCATTTCACTTGCTGAAGACAAAACTGAAGGGAAAATGCCCCAAGAACAAGCAGGAACTGAAGACAGTTGCAGTAGAGGCCTGGCAGAGAATCACCGGGGATGAAACCCACCGTCTGGTGATGTCTATGCTGTTCCAGACTTCAGGCTGTAATTGACTGCAAAGGATTTACAACCAAGTATTAAAAAGTGAAAGTGGGAGACACATATGCAAACTGTTGTAATTTCTACACCGTTCACCTGATTTGTATGAAATACCCTCAAATTAAAGCTGACCATCTGCAGTTAAAGCACATCTTGTTCGTTTCAATTCAAATCCATTGTGGTGGTGTATAGAGCAAAAAATGTTAGAATTGTGTCGATGTCCCAATATTTATGGACCTGACTGTACATGCGACAGACATAGTGATGTGATAACACAAGTTCACAACAATACTTAGTGCACCAATCAGTAACATGTAGTCAGACCTGCTAAAATGAGAAGTTGCGCATATTGCGCAAAAATATGTGCATCATTAATTGCCGATTTGCGCAATTGCGAATATATTGGAGCACTCTAATGTGCATATAAAGCTATTGTAATGTTCTGACATTCCAACTATATTCTCCAGTCTCAGGAAACTTCTAGCAACTTGAAAAATGTAGCAACAGTGACCCACGCCTGTATTGCACGCGCAATGCACACATATTACATTGCCGATTTTTGCCGTCAAGAAAATAATCGCAAATTCTTGAATTTGCGAATATATATGACAAATATTCGTGAAATATCGCGAATTCGAATATTGCGCCTGCCGCTCATCACTACTGATAACTAGTAAACTAGGAAACCTTGAAAAATATAGCCAGACATAGGCTGGAGAAGAATTAGAATATGCACATGATGCCCGTTGACCCCTTAGTGACCAGCCTGTTTTGGGCCTTACTGACTTAGCGTTTTTCTTCTTTTTTTTATCGTCACGTATCAAGAGCTATAACATTTTTATTTTTAAGTCTATATAGCCTTATGAGGGCTTGCTTTTTGCAGAACAAGTTGTAATTTTTAATGGCGCCATTTTGGGGTACACATAACTTTATGATGAACTTTTATTAACTTTTTCTGGGAGGGAGATGAGAAAAACAGCAATACTTCAACTGTGTTTTTACGTTATAAATTTTACGGCATTCTTTTTTCGCTATAAATAACATAATATATTTATGCTCTGGGTCAGTACGATTACAGTGATACCAAATAAAGTTTTTTTTACATTTTACAACTTTTTTGCAATAAAACCCCTTCAAGACCCATAACTTTTTTATTTTTATTTCTATGGAGTTGTGTGAGGGCTTGATTTTTGCGACACGACTTAAATTTTTCATTGGTATCATTTTGTAGTAAATGGCGCTTTCTGATTACTTGTTATTTAGTTTTTTCAGTGGCAACTAAGAATAAATAATGTCCATTTTTAAAAATAATATTTTTTTACAGCATACACCATAGGGGATAATTTACATGATATTTATGTATTCCAGGTCATTACAGATGTGGCAATACCAAAAATATGGGTAAGATTTTTTTTTGCAATTTTTTTAATTGAAAAGCGTATTTTCTATGGAAAAAAAGCATATTAATAAATAATAGTCCAACAAAGGGGACTATAACAGACAGCTTTTTGATTGCTTTAAAAATGCAATGCACTATCCCTATAGTGCATTGCATTTTAATGGCAATGCTATTCTGACATTGACCAGCAGGCTGTTCCTCTCTGGCAATTACTGGAAATTGCTACATCAGACCCCAGGCAGCCTTCACACACATCGGCACCCCATGATCGCATTTGTGGGGTGCCGATGGGAGACAGAGGCATTCCGCTCCCTCTGTCAGCACTTTACATGCGGCGGGTGCCATTACCCACGGCACGTAAAGTGTTAAACAGCCCAGTCTGCACTCCTGCTGGTCCGGCAGGTAGAGCAGGGCTGCGGCTCTCATGTGAGAGCCGGGTCCCTGCTCCCCACTGCACTGGGGACCCGTGCAGAGCTTAGACTGGGCCGCTGTTAAAAAGCGAAGGCCCAGCCTAAGGCCCCTTAGTGACCGCCATAAAAACACGTATGGGTGGTCACTAAGGGGTTATGAAGCAGAGAGCAAGTCTTCATGCGCCCTATGGAACAGACCTGGAAGCCTTCAAACTGGAGTATAGGTTGCAGCCTGTTAGAGACATTCTAAATGGCTGTGGCCAGGACCGCTGGAGGAGGAGCCCAGACCGTTGGGACAGCAGGGAGGCCAGCTGGGTGAGTAGCGCTATGTCTGTGTACCCAAAGAGAAGCAGCGAAGCTGCAATCACTGGATATAACTGTACTGTAATCACTTTTAGAGCCTGCAGAATCCAGCATATGGTCACTATTATGTAGTAATAATGCTCTTACTACAGTGGTTTTTATTCAGTACAAGTACAGTGATATTATCAGCTATTATCAGCCACTATGTGGTGGTTATTTTTTAATTTTATTTTTCTCAGAAGTGGGACAGGACATATACATGTATCACTACAGACTTTACTATCACCAATGGGTCTTGCAATGTTAGAAAGTGTTAAAGGGGTTGTCCGGGTTCAGAGCTGAACCCGGACATCCCTCCATTTTCACCCCGGCAGCCCCCCTGACATGAGCATCGGAGCAGTTCATGCTCCGATGCTCTCCTTTGCCCTGCGCTAAATCGCACGGGGCAAAGGCATTTTTAGGAGTTCGGGGATGTACCGGGGCTCTCCATGGGGCTGACAGGAACCCCGGTGACATCACTGGCACTGAAGTAAAATGGCTAGGGCAGAGCTAAAGCCCGCCCCTCAGAGCCGGTGACGTCACCGAACACACTGCCGGGCGGAAGTTACCGCCTGGCAGTGTGTTATTGAAAACAAAAGAGCCCGTGCCCTGCGCGATTTAGCGCAGGGCACAGGAGCGCATTGGAGCATGAGATGCTCCGATGCTAGGCTCAGGGATGCTGCCGGGGTGAAAATAAGGGTATGTCCGGGTTCAGCTCTGAACCCGGACAACCCCTTTAAGTTTAAAAATTTGTCCAGGGCCCAATAGGACCCTAATGATGCTCCTGCTGAGCACTGTTCTTGGTTATTTTAGGCAAACTTTGATTGCACGGTTCGATACATAATGTATGCTACTCCAGGAATTGTTTTAATATGATTTAACTTTTTATTTTAGATGCCTGGTGACTATTGGATGAACTTACTCTTATTTTCCAGTACTGAAATTGTGGATTACATATATAACCATTAGGAACCCTGCTGTGGATTTGTGATTGCCTGCATTACAAACTGGTTGTTTAGCCACATGTGTGCAGTAGAATATATGGAAAATTAATTGTCACAGATTTTTCATTGTCACGGAGATCGGTGAAACTGGCAACACGTGGTTTGATCTGACATGTTTTCCGTTTGGATCAAATGGCGTCCGTGTTGTTTCTGGTGCTCCTTATTTCCCCAGGTGTGGCTATTAGGGTAATTTAACCTTCTCTATTTATAGTTCTGTTTGGACCTTTGGATAGATTGTGGTTGGATCTCGGCTGAGTTCCTGGTGCTTTCATTGATCCTTTGAAGTTAAGTCTTTCCTTTCCCTTTTGTATTTAGTTTGGGTTCTGTGTATTGCATTTCCCTATTATTTGTATTAGGCCTAAAGGAAACTCCTGTTCGTCCTTCCTTTTGGAGGAACAGTCTCGTCCCTGCCATTAGTACCAGGGTCCTATAGTGCTTGATAGGACTCTAGGTATTCCTGTGTATGAACTCACCTACCTTTGGGGTCTGTTCATACTGGTAGTCAGTCAGGATTTTGGTTAGGGTTTTTACTAGGAGGTGTCCATTTTCCTTCCCTAGTTCTCAGGCCTGATTCCCTGTTCCCCCTTCCCACCTTTGCTCGGTGTGGTGTTTTCCTCCCACACCGAAGCGTGACATTCATATTGCCTCAATCAGAGAGATGAAGCTTCCATAAGAGTATTAAGACTGATTTTTTAGCATGAAAAAAAATCTTGCTTAAAGGGAATCTGTTACCAGCAACCTCCCTATCCAACTATTTTGTTAGGCCTCTTTCACACGACCGTTTTTTTTTTCCGTTTTGCGGGCCGTTTTTTGCGGTCCGTATACGGTCCGTATACGGAACCATTCATTTCAATGGTTCCGCAAAAAAAACGGAATGTACTCCGTGTGCATTCCGTTTCCGTATTTCCGTTTTTCCGTTCCGTTTAAAGATAGAACATGTCCTATATTTGGCCGCAAATCACGTTCCGTGGCTCCATTAAAGTCTATGGGTCCGCAAAAAAACGGAATGCATACGGAAATGCATCCGTATGTCTTCCGTATCCGTTCCGTTTTTTGCGGAACCATCTATTGAAAATGTTATGCCCAGCCCAATTTTTTATATGAAATTACTGTATACTGTATTTGCCATACGGAAAAACGGAACGGAACAACGGAACGGAAACGGAACCACAACGGAAGCAAAAAAACGGAACAACGGATCCGTGAAAAACGGACCGCAAAACACTGAAATGGACATACTGTCGTGTGAAAGAGGCCTTAGACACATAGCTGGGGTTCACATTAATAAAACACAATTTTTCTTTTGTTGATCTGATCATAACCTTAGTTATGATACTTTTTCTAAATATGCCAATTGGGCCAATGGTGAAATAAGGGCATCATTACTCTTTTTGTACAAAAGCACTGCACCTTTCTGTGGCCATCCCCTCGCTCATTATTTTGCCAAAACCAGCCCTCCAATTCAAAGCTGCATGGAAGGGGCTGGCCACATAAAGGTGCAGAATTTGGGTGCAACAAGAACAATGTTGACATCCTCACTGAACTAAATACCTAATTTGCATATTAAGAAAAAGTATCATAACTTGGGAACTGGGCCTCGGATCAAAAACAAAATACACTGACCAAAAATATAAACACAACACTTTCGGTTTTGCTCCCATTTTGCATGAGCTGAAGTCAAAGATCTGAAACATTTTTTACAGACACAAAAGACCCATTACTCTCAAATATTGTTTACAAATCTGTCTCAATCTTTGTTAGTGATCACTTCTCCTTTGCCGAGATAATCCATCCCACCTCACAGGTGTGGCATATCAAGGTGCTGATTAGACAGCATGAATATTGCACAGTTGTGCCTTAGACTGCCCACAATAAAAGGTCAAGCAGTTTGATAGCGAGATTGCTGATGACAGATTCCCTTTAAAAGTGACTGCTGTCTTATAGTCTGCAGTCAGGGCGGTCCAGCAGTGGCAGACCTCCCTGACAGCTTCCTTAATGATAAATGAGAGAGCTATGCATTTGAACACTTCTCTCTCCCTGCCTGACACCAATCCATGTGATCAGTGCAGACAGGAGAGGAGACTGAGTGATCATTCAGCTCATGGAGAGGACTGTGAGAAAGACAACCCCTTCCCATGCCGAAGACCCCAGGCATCAGTTTTATCTTAATTCATTCTGAATGGATAGCATTCCGTTCAGGATGCATCAGGATGCGTCAGTTCACTTCCTCTTACGTTTTTTGGCCGGAGAAAATACTGCAGCATGCTGCAGTTTTCTTTCTGGCCAGAAATCCTTGCTGGAATGCCGGATCCAGCATTAATTTCCTTTGAAATGCATTAATGTCGGATCCGACCCCAAGTGTTCCAGAAAAACGGATCCGGTTTTACAGTCTGCGCATTCGAAGACCTTTAAAAATAAGAAAAAAAAACGTAATAAATATCTGATCCGCTTTTCCGGATGACAACCGGAAAGACGGATCTGGTATTGCAATGCATTTGTGAGATGGATCTGCATCCGAATCCGTGTCACAAATGCCTTCATTTGCGTCCAGATTGCCGGTGTGAAAGTACCCTAAAAAGGAATTGAGAAAATAACTACATGACGTACAATAATGCCCATTGTACTGAGCCATTTCTATCAGATGAGTAAAGCTACAGAAATTTTGACTAAACTGGAAATTAGACTGAAATTCTAAGAACCCTCTTTAACATTGTTATCCAATCAGATAATAGCAAATGCTGTATCTAACTAAAGGTATGTTTCTTGTACAAACAGGAACATTCCTTTCCCATGGTGCCACAGCTTATTTATAAATGTTTGGATTTCTGAAGGTGCCTGTGTTTTATTAGGTTAACCGGAATGATTTATAAGTTGATTTTTAAGATGCTGGCGTTACATAACTACCTGCGTGGAGCACCGGGAACTTCATAAATACCAAACAGTTAAAAAGTCCCATTGTGCCAAATGTTCCCCAGAGAGGCTAAACAATCACCTTCACAAGAAATGTTTGCTGCTTCTAAATCCTGAAGCTTCCTAAAATGGCATCTCTATGGCTCTGCCCTAGATTTTTTGTTAACGTCCTTCTTATTGTGACCTGTAGCTCATTTTTTGTCATTCACTATATACTTTTAGCCTTGTCGTCAAATGAGCCCAATGATGCAGGAAAATGTTTACACCAAGGACATTTCTTCCTTACCGGATCAGATTTCTTAAATGTTTTATATGGAGGCCCGTCTGGAAGATAGGGTATGAACAGCTGAGATATCAATTATTTATCATGGCAGCATTCCTGCAGCCCCATGGGTTAAGGTTCTTGGCAAAAAACAACAACATAATATGAAAACAAGATTGTTTACTAGATCGGAAAAATTTTATGTAATATTTAGTTCCAAAGTAAAGAATGTCGGACACCTCTTCAAATAGAGCATTATCCAATACTGATGTTACAATTACAGGAATAGCAGTTGTACAGAGTGAAGATGTGAACAATGCAAAAAGTCTATTATTATAGCATAACAGCAGCTTCCATCCTTGTTCATGGTTGATCAAAAGTTCACATATAAATAGTGTTCACAATGGAGGTTATTGGGCACATCCCATTTGCCGAGCTACCAGTGCAAATCAGAAGCATGTGAATCAGCATTACCATTTCTTAAGGGCTGAATATAAGTATGATACATATTGTGTAGGATTAGAATTACATGTACTCAAACAATAATGGAAAAGGGAAAAAACTGGGCCTCAACATTGTCTGGGCCTCAACATTGTTCATAGTCTGTCAGTCATAGTTAAAGTTGAGCAAATTAATTCTAAGTCAAATTTGACTAAAATTGTCCAAAAATTCACATCTAATCCGAATTTTGGGTAATTTGATTCAGCTGAATTTCTCAAAATAATATAAACTATTTTTAAGATCAGAAGCACTTTGATTAAGGTCGAATTTATTTGGACACAAAACAAATCACCTGACGGGTTCGGCTGAATTGAATTAGAATCAAATTTCAAAAATTTGCTCATCACTAGTTATAGTCAAAAATGAAAATGGTATCTTGGTTTATCCTTCATTTGTCTCAATTTAGTAGAATTTTGCTTTGCCTATTATATTGTTCAAGGGATATTTGATTCAGAAGCATTTGTCAATCGTGTAAGATCAGTGTGAATTTAACTGTTGGAACTTCTTCAGATGACCAAAACAGGAGACCTCATTTTTCCCAGCCACAGGACCATGTCTATGAAGATTTTGAATGGAGTGTGAATGGCACTGACAGAAGCAGATAAATGCTTTTGGCTCAAATGCTCCTTTGAATCAGCGATTCTTGTAGCCACAGTAAGGTCTGCGCAATATATAATCTGTCAAAAATATATCCCTAGTTGGCCCTTACCATTGAGTCTTACATCGCCTTTTGAGAATCATTGTCAAGGGTGTCAAAGAAGGTTGTTGGTGCATTTTATAGGCTTATGCTCACAGGCTTTTATACAGTAACAATGTGCTTCCAAAAGTAAAGGGGGAATTTGTCAAGTGATGTGCACTAATTTTATGGCGTAGAAATGTTGAAAATCATGAAACACACCATATTTGCACTATAATTTGAGACTTTTATTGCCACTTGTCAGTTTTGGAAATAAAGATTGGATGACAATGTAATTCGGAAGGATGTTGCCAACAAATTTCTACTTATTATTGTTAAAGAAAGAAAAAGGTGAAAGTTTTAGTCCAAATCTTCACCTGTTATAGATTCCATTTCTGTCTTTATGACAGCCCAAGATCATCCAAATATATTAGGAGCCTTTTAATGAGTTAAAACTCCTGACTCACACTGCATAAACCATCTGTATGTGCTGGGTGCAGAATATTAAGTGCACTGTATGAGATGTAGCTTTACACTGCTTCCCCTGCCCCCTGCTTGTAGGAGTTAACAGTAAGAAACCAATTACAAGCACAAGACAGAGAAGATAGGCTGAAGCTGAATCACAACAGAATACAAGCACAGCAGTCGCAGATTGATGAGACTCTACCTCCTTTGCCAGAAGCATATATATAGCTGTATAAAAGGACTGTAGCAGAGGGGAAGAAGGATGCATGCAACCCATAAATGGCACATCAAGCTAAATAGAAAAACACAAGCCATACACAAGAGCCTCTATAATATTTTTTTATAATAGCCCATACAGGATTACAGGATTAATATTCACCTGGGTAAAATGTTTCCATAAATAAAAAAAAATAAAAAAAAAAAAAATATATATATATATATATATATATATATATATATATTTTTTTTTTTTTATAGAGATAATATATAAGATAGATATACTGTACTGTATATTTAAAGCACTTTCAATTCAGGTAGAATAAATTCATACCAGAATCAAATGTCTTGGCAGATTTGGATGAATTCGACCAAAACAAATTTTTGGAAATACACTCACCTCTAGTCTGCACCTCCTGTCAAAGAAAAAAATGCTAGTGTGGATGTACGTAGACAGAACATAGTGTAATTACCTACATTTGTTGGCTAATGCTCTAACATCTTAATAACTAATGTATAAAGATTTTTATGTTTGAGTAGAAATTCTTTTTAATACATTGCATTATTACAGCACAATTCACAAAACAGGGTTAATAGGCTCACATGGCCCTTCATTTCTAAGTTCTCTGATTTGATTTTCCTAAAAGTATTTTCTAATGTCAGCAAATCATATTCAATCAAAAATAATGATTGATTTTTAAAGTTCAAAGTTTTTTTATTATTTTGATCAAAATAAAGCAAGACAACTTACAGCGCAACAAGAATCTTGTGGTGGACACAGCCACTGGAGACAGATAATAATCATGGTAAGTCATTATCAATCATAAAGTATACTATCGATACAAACAATTGAAGAGTAGAGACAGAACATATAGGTTAAACCTATGTCAAGCATCAAAGATGTCTAGAATACTAGTATTGCCATACTAAATGTATATCTGACCACAGTTCCATTACTGTTATTAGCAAATTTACACTATGCTCCTTAATAAACTTCCACAGCTATTCTGCTTATATCAATTATTGGTCATGAATTCAAGTATTATAGCATATTAACTACAATCATATAAAAAAACAACAAGGAAACAACCTGTCTGTCAACAGGATCCAACCAAGGAAGGAACTAGGGGTTACGGACCTCATAGATTTCTCAAGACCTTCACTTTCACTCTTTGTAGGATTTTTTCCACAGGCAGGAACACTTGGACCTGCTAGCCGGCTAAGTGGAAGATTGAGAGTAAATCATCCAGGGGCCCCACGTGCCCCTATACTTTACAAGGGAAATCATTGAGGGTGTGATCATTTTTTCGTAACTATGAGTGGTGTTCAAATTCGAAACCACTTCTGAGATGTCAGGGGGTACTGGACTTTTCCAGTGTCGGGTTAGAATCAGTTTAGCATTAAGCAAGACATGCCCTACTATGGGTCTATAAGTTGGATGTATATGATGAATGCCCAAAAATAAGAGGGCGAGTTCAGGAGACGGGGGTATTGCAAACCCAGATAGATCTCTTAATAACGCAAACACCTGTCTCCAGAAATCAGTAATGATCGGGCATGACCAAAGGACATGGAGCAATGAGCTACCGCCCCACATCCCCTCCAACAAAGTGGAGAAGTAGAGGGGTATAGTATATGGAGTCGTTGGGGGGTGAAATACCAATTCAATAGTGTCTTAACACCCGCCTAATAATGGTTAACACATTTGAATGTAGAGGATAGGAATGCGACTGTGAGGTGGAAAGGGTAGGGAGATTAGCTTTTATTAGAAAATCCCCCACTAGCCCCGCATAGTCATTTTGGTAGGGTTACCGTATCTTTAAGATTATAAAGGGTGTGATAATAGGCGCGAAACTGTTCTGCAATGTCTCTAGGATCCAGTAGTTTAGCCTTAGACAACGGGTGAGTGAGAAACGGAATTCTTGTCTTAGATTGCTGCTTTTTAACTTGATTGGCTAAAAGCTTACCAGCTCTATTTCCTTGAGCATAATATCTCGAAATTCAATCTTAGTAGGGATTTGGAGTAATTGTGGGACAAAAGGCCATGATGATTGATTTTTATTGTTAAAATAATTTAGGTACATTTCACAGATCCTTATTGGTAGTCAGTGAATGAGAACCTCCATATAGGCTGCATTATGGAAACCATATTGAAGAGGAAGAAGGAACCAAGATCGTAGACAACCCATATAGTGCACATCCATTAAGACAGGTATACACCTGGTATATCTAAGAGCCTATACATTAATTTTTATTAATAACCCATGCTTCACTATATAGGCAAAAATAATGCTGGGTGTTTCTTTAATCGTTTATTTGGAAATGGGTACAATAGGTTGTCTGCACAGTGTAAAACTTAACAAGCAATCCCTCCACAGCAGTTAACTAAACTGGTAGGTCCCAAATAAACTAATTCTCCTTAACATGCAATGTGCAAGGTAAGTATCTCTGTGGTATAATTGAAACACTGTTGCTTTAAAAGTTGTATAAAGAAAAGATTGAATTCACCCCAAGGTTCCTCCAGTTTTTTGCTCATATATTTTGCTCAATGATCACTGATTTCATTTTCATAACCGATCCCTATCTCCATCTAGAAACAGTTGCAGTAATCCAAAATTCTGGGCTCGGGCTCAACAGAATACTTCATGCTAATCATCATTCCAATCCTATTAGGTTTTAGAAAGAAGCCTGATTGATTACTGAAGAGGCTTCTGTCTAATATGAAAATTTTGATCACATATTAGTATGCAGCCTTGAATCAAATGCATTTTGATACATTTCAGGCATATGGAACAGATTATTTGAGAAGATAACATAAGGTATGTTCATGGACTGCATGATTTTAAGAATTTTATTTATTTATTTTATTCCCTTTACAGAAGCAACAACACACATTTCAAGGGCAAAAGTACAGGTTGGGATTAGGTACAGTATATTATAACAATACCAAGTAACAATCCATATTATTGTTGTACTGGCATACAACAGTAGGCCCTAGACAGCAATGTACTGCAAATAGAGACCGACCACGCAACTGCTGTAAGGCCTACGGGTTGGCATGAAGTCTCCAGTTCCATAATAGGGTTTTCCTCCAGAGACAATAGAACACTTCTTCCCTCAACCTACCAATATAGAATATGCCAAGAAGCATTTACAATGCATTCAGATAGTCTTCAGACCCTTTAACTTTTTCAAATGTTATCTTGTTGAAGCCTTTTACTAGAAAAAAGCTTTTACTCATCATTCTGCACTCAATACCCCATAATCAAAAAGTAATGACAGAATGTTAGAAAACTGCTAATTTATTGAACTGCAAAAACTAAAATCTTGCATGGACATAAGTATTCAGACCGTATTCAGTACTTAGTTGAATCTCCTTGGCAGTGATTGCAACCTCTAATCTTCTTGGTTATGACGCCACATGGTTTGCACACCTGGATTTGGGGATCTTCTGCCATTCTTCTCTACAGATCATCTAAAGCTGTGTCTGGTTGGATGGGGACAGGCATTTTAGGTCTCTCCAGAGATGTTCAATTGGATTCAAGTCAGGGTTCTGGCTGGGCCACTCAAGGACATTCACAGAGTTGTTCCTAAGCCACCTATGTGTTGTCTTGACTGTGTGCTTATGGTTGTGTTGGAAGGTGAACCTGCGGTCCAGAGCACTCTGGATCAGGTTTTCATAAAGAATATTTCTGTACTTTGCTCCATTTAGTTTTCCCTCAACCCTGATAAATCTCCCTGTCCTAGCCACTGAAAAACACCTCCATACATGCTGCTGCCACCACCATATTTCACTGTAGGGATGGTATTGGCAGGTGATTAGCACTGCTTTGTCTTCTCCATATGAGGCTAATAACTGAGACAAATAAGTTTAATCTTGGTTTCATCAGATCAGAGAATCTTGTTTCTCAGTATGAGAGTTCTTTAGGTGCTTTTTTGCTAACTCCAGGTGGGCTTTTATGTGTCTTTAACAGAGAAGAGGCGTCTGGCCATAAAACCCATATTGGTACCCATATGGTGATAGTTAACCTTCTTGAAGCTTCTCCAATCTGCACACAGAATCTTTGGAGCTCAGTCAGAGGGACCATGGAGTTCTTGGTCACCTCTTTTACCAAGGCCCTTCTCCCCTGATTACTTAGTTTTGTGGGGCAGCCAGCTCTAGGAAAAGTCCTGGTTGTTCCGAACTTCTTCAATGTAACAATTATGGAGGCTACTGTGCTCTTGGGAACTTTTAATGGAGCAGAAGTTTTTTGTACCTTTCTCCAGATCTGTGCCTTTTCACAATCATGTCTCTGAGGTCTACAGACAGTTCTTTCCATCTTATACTGTAGTTATTTTTTTTTTTTCTCTTATATGCATTGTCAGTAGTGAGACCTTATATAGACAGGGTGTGCCTTTCCAAATCTTGTCAACTGAACTTAACACAGGTGGACTCCAGTCAGGGTGTAGAGACATCTCAAAGATCATCAAGAGAAATGGCAGGCTCTCACTGCTAAATTTCAAATCTCACAGCAAAAGGTCTGAATACTTATGTCTAGAGATAAGTGATTCGAATGCAACGAAGTGGAAGTAGATCTGAATTTCAGGAATTTTTCGATTCGCCTAGAAGCCGAATTTCCTCGTGCTTCGTGTCAGCGAATCGATTAATCCTGAAATTCAAACTTACCATCTCCATTTGCGCTCGAAGAGCCACCAGCCTCCATCTTGCTTGAATATCTCAGCCGAAATCCTGTGCGCCGCGAGATTACATCATCACGCTGACCAAACACTGTTTGTACACTCAGATGCCGCGATCATGTACGAACATGGAATCTGAGGGGGTAGAATGATGGGGGCAGCGCTATCGCAGCTTACATAAAAAGCGCTTTGTGGCGGTCATTTGTCACAAAGCAAATTTTTGGGTGAAATTCGGTGAATCTGACGAATTAAATTTTCAAGAAATTCGCCCATCTCTACTTATGTCCATGCAAAATGTTAATTTTTCCTTTTTCAAAGCATTTGCAAAAAAAAATAGTTTTCACTTTCTCATTATAGGGTATTGAATGATGGAGAAAACATAATTTTTTTTATTTTTTTATTTTAGCACACGGCAGCAGCATAAAATATGAAAAAGTTAAAGGGTGCCTGGAATTTTTTTTTTTTTAAATTGTCTACCAGTAAGAAAATTGATAAAATGAATTAAATCTATACATATAAACTCCACCTCCATTCCAGGACCTCTGTTTTGGTGGTCCTCACTGGCACAGGCATAGCTATAGGGGTCTCAGCAGTTACAACTGCAACTGGGCCCCTAAGCCAGGGGATCCACAGGTCCCCCCTTGCTAGTGAGTCATCAATATAATTAGGTACTGCAGCAGAGGCATGGGAACAATGTCTTCCTGCCCCGCCATTACCTCTGGTAGGCTCCAGGCCCAGTCAGAGGTTGACGCAGGTGTTGCGATGATGTAATTATCATCGCACCACCTTAACAGGGCAGCCTACAGCTCAGAAAACATGCAGGAAGAGGCCTTCACAGCATTGCTGACAGCGGAGGTAAGTATCTGTGTAAGTATCTGAATATGGTCTGAGGGCACTATGGTGACATTGGGGGTGGGGAGAACACTATGGGACATCTACTTGAGGCACTATGGTGACATTAGGGGTGGGGAGAGCACTATGGGGGTATCTACAGGGGGGAACTATGGGGACATTATGGGGGGATAGCACTATAGGGGCATCTTCTGGGAGAACTAAATAGGGGCTGGCACAGATGAGGGGGTGGGGGCATGTTATTGGACTGATATGCATAATGGGGGGCACTATGGGGATATTGACTCTACTAGAACCACTAAGAGGGAAATTTTTTTGCACTGGCTCACATTTTAAGGGGACATTTTTTGCACTGGCACGCATTAAAAGGAAGCATTGTTTGCACTGGCACACATTAAACAGGGGTATTTTTTGTACTGGCGCACATTATAAGAGGATATTTTTTGCTCTGACATGCATTATAAGGGGGTATTCTTTGCACTGGCGCACCTTATAAGGAGGTACTTTATCTTGGCTCACATTAGAAGGGGAGATTTCGTATGCTGGTGCACATTATTAGCTGAATTATTAATACTGGGGAACTATAATGAACATGATTACTAGTATTTATTTATTTTATGCGCTTATATAGCGCTACTATATTCTGCAGATCTTTACAGACATTAGTATCACACTGTCACCAATGGGGCTCAAAATCTAAGGTCCCTATCAGTGTGTCTTTGGAGTGTGGGAGGAAACCCACACAAACATGGGCAGAACATACAAAGTCCATGCAGATGTTGTCCTTGGTCGGATTCCAACCTAGGACCTCAGCGCTCCAAGGCACCAGTGCTGCCACTATGCTGCAGTATGGGCACAATGGGGGAATTATTAATATTGGCCAGTGGCATACGTCCAAATAGAGGCAAACCCCGCCACTGCTATGGGGCCCATGAGCAAGAGGTCCCGCTGCTCTGCCTCCATTGCACTTCCTAGTTTGTGAAGGAAAAGTGCTGATTGGAGGAGAAGTCTGTCAGTCATTGATCTGCAGTACTGTGCAACTCAGTGACTGAAAGCTGCTCCATCCACAGGACAGAGAAGTGCTGATTGGTCTGTTGAGCTAAAGATCCGACCTGTGCAGAGAGAAGGACAGGAGCCCAGTACAGCAGTCAGTGACCCCGAGGAGAACGTCACCAGTAGCCTCATCGAAACATCAGCTATCTATAAACTATATATGAAAGAACTGACATGGGCAGGAGTTGCAATACACTGTATTATATAATATTGCTTGTGTTGGGGTAGGTTATAATCAAATGTTATCATGTACTGCACACTAAAGGAACAGAGAGGGTTTTGGTGTGTGTGTGTATCCACATATATACAGGTATGTCAGTGAGAGTTCCCATTCTGACCTCCGCTCCTCTGACAGGATCGCACAGCATTATGTAAGTGTAACAGATTCCAGGACTCTCAGGCCCCTTTCACACGGGCGAGAATTCCGCGCGGGTGCAGTGCATGAGGTGAATGCATTGCACCTGCACTGAATCCTGACCCATTCATTTCAATGGGGCTGTGCACACGAGCAATGTTTTTCAGGCATCACTTGTGCATTGTGTGAAAATCGCTGCATCTTCTTGAAGGACCTGCAAAAGGACCTTCGCTGACACCATTGCTGTAGGGAAGTAAGCAGAGACCAGCAGGGAACACTGAAATTGTGGCACTGGAAAGGTTGGGATTGAACAGATGAGAACAGAATGCAATTATTTTTATCAACTTTCCTGCTATTAGACTTTTTTTTTTTAACCGTAGACAATCTGGACCTATTACCTCACTTCCTTCCCAACAATCTGCTGTTCATCTTCCCGTGTAAATCCACCTTTAGGCTCCATTCAGATGTCCGTATGAATGGGTCCGGATCCATTCCGCAATTTTGCAGAACAGTGCGGAGCCATTCATTTTCAATCAGGCCGCAGAACGGAAGTGCAGATGCGGACAGCACACAGTGTGCTGTCCGCATCCGCACTTCCGTTCCGCAGCCCCGCAAAAAAATAGAGCATGTCCTATTCTTGTCCGTAGACGGACAAGAAAAGGAATTTCTATTGAGGTGCCGGCCTTGTGCTGGATCCGGCATGTTCATTTTCCATATAATACAACCAGATCTGTTTTGAATGGATGAAGCCGATTGTATTATTCAAACGGATGTGTTTTGCTGTGGTTTAAGGTACTTTATGTATGGAAGGTGTGTATAAATCAGGGCTATGTCAGTATAACCAGTCTATTATACAGTTTTCTGTGTGTAATGTGCACACAGTAGTTTTGTCTGTGTAATAGAGCTGTGTGTGCAATGTGTATATAGAAAACTATCAGTGTGATGGGCATGTGGTAGAGCTGTTTATGTAATATGTATATAGTAGTGTCAGGTGGGTGATGTGTATGGCAGCGTCAGGTGAGCCCTGTGTATTGCAGCATCAGGTGGGCTCTGTGTATGGCAGCATCAGGTGGGCTCTGTGTATGGCAGCATCAGGTGGGCTCTGTGTATGGCAGCATCAGGTGGGCTCTGTGTATGGCAGCGTCAGGTGGACACAGTGTATGGCAGCGTAAGGTGGGCGCAGTGTATGGCAGCGTCAGGTGGGCGCAGTGTATGGCAGCATCAGGTGGGCGCAGTGTATGGCAGCGTCAAGTGGACGCAGTGTATGGCAGCGTCAGGTGGACGCAGTGTATGGCAGCGTCAGGTGGACGCAGTGTATGGCAGCGTCAGGTGGGCTCAGTGCTGTGTATGGCAGAGTCAGGAGGGCCCTGTGTATGGCAGCGTCAGAGGGGCCCTGTGTATGGCAGCGTCAGGTGGGCACAGTGTATGGCAGCGTCAGGTGGACTCTGTGTATGGCAGCATCAGGTGGGCTCTGTGTATGGAACCTTCCGGTGGGCGCAGTGTATGGCAGCGTCAGGTGGGCGCAGCGTATGGCAGCATCAGGTGGGCGCAGTGTATGGCAGCGTCAAGTGGACGCAGTGTATGGCAGCGTCAGGTGGACGCAGTGTATGGCAGCGTCAGGTGGGCTCAGTGCTGTGTATAGCAGCGTCAGGTGGGCCCTGTGTATGGCAGAGTCAGGAGGGCCCTGTGTATGGCAGCGTCAGAGGGGCCCTGTGTATGGCAGTGTCAGGTGGGAACAGTGTATGGCTGCATCGGGTGGGAGCAGTGTGTGGCAGCGTCAGGTGGGCGCTGTGTATGTCAGCATCAGGTGGGCGCAGTGTATGGCAGCGTCAGGTGGGCGCAGTATATGGCAGCATCAGGTGGGTGCAGTGTATGGCAGCATCAGGTGGGCTCTGTATATGGCAGCATCAGGTGGGCTCTGTGTATGGCAGCATCAGGTGGGCTCTGTGTATGGCAGCATCAGGTGGGCGCAGTGTATGGCAGCATCAGGTGGGCTCTGCTGTGGCAGTGTCCCGATGGTTACCATGGCAACCGGACGCTAAGCCTGATCAGGCTTACTGTGAATGACAATACACTACAGTTAATTATACAGTGTACTGCAGTGTATTGTAGAGACAACAGACCCACTGAATCTTCAAGAACCGAGTGGGTCTGAGTCAAAATAGTGTAAAAAAAAATGAAAAAAGTAAAAAAAAATCTAACTTTAGCCACGTCCGTAACAACCTGATCTATAAAAGGATCACATACTTTTACCGCACGGTGAAAGCCATGAAAAAAAAAATAAAGAAAAGAAAAACTATGATGGAATTGCAATTTGACCACTGCACTTCCAACAGAATCGTATAAAAAGTGAATAAAAGAGTCATATGTACCCCAAAGTAGTACCAATCAAACCGTCATCTCATCCCGCAAAAAATTAGCCTCTACCTAAGACAATCACTCAAAAAATAAAAAAGACATGGCTCTCAGAATATCGAGACACTAAAACATGATTTTTTTATTTAAAAAATGCTCTTATTGTGTAAAACCAAGATATATTTAAAAAAAACTGTCATATTAGGTATCGCCACATCCGTAACAACCTGCTCTATAAAATATCACATGTGGTCCGTGTGTATATGATTGGAAGAAGGTTACATGAAGACAACTGGTACTCAGACGATCTGGTTATCCAAACATCTATTTACATCTGTTTTGGGTATTTTTGATGGTGAGAAAAGCCAAATGTTTTTTTTATGTAAAAAATACTATTATCCCAAATGGTAACTTGGTGGATTCTGTTTTCTATCAATAGGGTCAGTCACATACTTAGATGAGCAAACTAGTCTGATTGTTCAACTGAAGTGTATAATCATTTCAGATACCTCTAAATGTACAGACCCATACAGAACCAGTCCTGCTCCTGCTCAGTCCTGGTAACAACTGTATCCTTTCTAGGCAGCAATGTGTAAAGTTTTAAAATGAATATAAGATGATGCTTCAAAGAGTTGAAAATATTGAAGAAATTCCAAAAAGTGCCCCATGGTGTGTTTCATAGATCTTTTGATAATGATTAATTCTATAATTTTAGATCTTAAATAAGAACTGCAGCTTCAGTAATGAATTATACAGTAAGAGGGTTCATGAATAACAAAGAAAATGGAGACAGATTGACTCAGGCACCATTAACAAGACATTTGTTAGTGAGCTGGAAAAGGAAAGTATAAAATTCCTAACAGTAATGGTCAAAAACAATCATTCCTTTCTACTAAATCTAACAGTGTTTTCAATCTTTTAATTTCATTTAGAGAAAGCGAAAAGTTAAAATAAAGCAGTAAAGCTGAGAATAAAACGCAACACAAAATATACAAACAACATCTGTGTGACTTTTAAACCATGCAGACCATAACAAAGTAATTCCAAAAATTGTTTTTTGGCCTAACCATGGACAAAATAGCTCAACCCTACAAAATACACAAAACATAGATTTTAGGACTTCTTCATGCTTCTGACATCTACATACGGACACCACCACTAGCTGCACTGAGCAGTAATGTGGGTGCTCCAGTCTTCTTTGGCATACAACTACCGATTCAAGTTTCCTGATGCAGTTTTGGAATCTAAAAATAGGAGTATATCCAAAAAAGATGTGAAATCGTATCTGCATTTTATACTTATACTCTCTTTTATGATTCGCTCCTGATTTTGGCTTCCAAAAACTGCATCAAGCAACCTGAACGTGTAGCCATGCCCTTATAAAATAACCAGCTCATGGAGTATTAATTTATACAGAAACTGGTCTGTCCACAAAAATCTTTGAAAATGTCCCTTTCCTACACATACTATCATAAAGTTTCCCTATTTCCAAATTGTAGAAAAACATATATGTAAGATTTTAGCATGCAACCGAAGCAGGACTTCTCTTCATGTATAAGCCTACTATATTGATTCTGTCATGTATAGAAAACAATAAGGTGATGTTTTGATCAGAAAGAAACTTCATAAGTAATTCCAAAGAAACAAATTGGGTGAATGCCTTCATTTTTCTGTTCCCTCCAACACATTTAAGAAACTCCCAGCAGCAATACATCAAGTTTGAAAAGTTCTTAAAGAAGTTCTACAACTACACCTTTGACAATCCCTACTTGTTAGAAGGGTCCCTTGAATATAAGATGATCACAAAAAGTCCCCTCCAATGCAAGCCAAGTGATCTGATGTTATATGGAGGGCAATCTCGTACTAAGTACTCATAGCAAGTATTAATTTTCCTCTCTAGTCAAGAAATAAGGATCCTGAACAGGTAACGCTAATCAATTACCCCATTCCCTAATATTTTGTATGAAAGTGGGTTTTCTAAAGTGTACATTATCTTTAATTCTTGCACCCACCATCACATATCTGTTTGTCATTGGTGCAATTTAGGTGCATTATCCAGCTCCATATGAGGAGAGTTTTGGCTAGGTAACAAAGCAGGCTCACTGCCACAGTGACCGGGATCAGAGATAACACTGATGCTGGTCATTTAATCGATCAGATGCAGCGGTTTAAAGCGTCAACAACATTTAAAGGGGGTTAGACAGAGGAGGGGGTTCCCTCTGTTTTCTGATCAGAGTTTCCACAGCAAAATAGAGCTGCTATGACATCCTGGGGACTAGTGAGGACTCCCAGTGCTGTTATAGTGAGCACGACTTGACAGACAGCTTGTGAAAATTCCAATAGTATTCAATTATAGTCTATGGTATAAGTAACCAGGAGATTGCATATTCATGTCTCCTAAGGGGACAAAAATGACAACAAAAAAAGGTAAAAATAAAAAAATGCAAATGCAAAAAACACAAAATTTAAAAAAATAAATCCCCTCCTTGCTATATTTTACATATTAAAAATGTTTTACTAATATTTGCCACTTCTGAAAATGCCCATACTATTAGAATATAAAAAATATTTTCCTGAGCGGTGAATCCCAAAATGGAAAGAAAATGTAAATAAAATAGAAAATATGCATTTTTTTTTGTTACATTGCTCCGCCGCAAAAAAATAATTAACAAAAAAGTGATCAAAAAGTCATATGAACCCCAAAAAGGTAAAAACTACAGCTCATCTCACAAAAAATAAGTCCTCACACAGCTCTGCAGACAAAAATATATAAAGTTATGGTTGTCAGAATATATTGATGCAGAGAAAATAAAACATAATAAAAACTATACAAATCTGGTATCTCCATAATTGTGGAATTGCCATTTGTTCCAGCTTCACCACATAAAGAATGTTTTCCCATTTCCCAATACAAGCTATGGTAAATTATACTTCCATGCTAACAGAAAACGTAAAAAAAAAAAAAAAGTATGACTCTTAGAAGTTGGGGAAACAAAAATCAAAACGAAAAAAAAAAAGGGCTGTGTCCTGAAAGGATTAAGTGACCCTCCAAGAATTTAAAAGTTTTAATATGTGGCTGATTATGCTGATTTTCTTTTTCGATATATTATAGGGTTGGACCTCTGTCCTCCTTGTTCCTTACTCTTATCCCCATCTGTCTGCACTGCTAACTAGAAGACATCTGATGGATAAAGGTGGGGCTCACTGCATACCCTTGGAGTTCAGCATATTTCTTAGAAAGCCAAACCATAGTTCATGTAACTTTTCTTTACTATTACTGAACTAACTTATAAATCTTGTCTTGTCCTATTGTGAATTACCCTCAACCTTAGGGCTTATTCAGATGCCCGTAAGTGTTTTGCGGTCCACAAATTGCAGATCTGCAAAACATGGATACCGGCAGTGTGCGCGCCGCATTTTGCAGACTGCACATGGCCGGCCCTATAATAGCAATGCCTATTATTGTCCGCAATTGTGGACAAGAATAGAACATGCTCTATCTTGTTTGCGGGTCCGAGGAATGGAACTACAGAAGCGGACAGCACGCGGTATGCTGTCTGCGTCTTTTGTGACCCTATTGAAATGAATGGTTCCACACCCGTTCTGCAAAATTGCAGAACGGATGCAGACCCATTCATATGGTCGTCTGAATGATCCCTTAAAGGGCTTATCCCATCTGGACATTTATGGAATAATCATAGGAAATGCCATAAAGATCTGATAGGTGTTGGCCCCTCTCCTACCTCTCATCAATGGAAAGCATGACTTGCATGTATGGTGTCCTCTCCATTCACTGCTATTGGACTGCCAAATATAATTGAACAAGCACGCTTTGCTACCTTCAAAAACCCCATGGCATTGAATGGAGAGTAGCCACCCCTCCACTCAACCCTATGAATCTTCCAAAAAAAGCCAAGCCAGCTCTCACTTATTATTCAAAAGTCATTTTTGAGAAAGCATCAGGTCACAGAGGAAGAACCTGCTGCTAATGATATGCTATAAATGTGCTGATGGAAAGATTTCTTTAACTAATGTATCAGCCTTGCAAAGCCATAATCGAAAGCAAATTGAGTGACATTACAAGCACATGCTGTACTAAACACTGGCAGTCAATACTGCTGAATCCAGCTGTCCTTTTTTGGGTCTAATTCATGCTGCATTTGTTTCCTGTTATAACAGTTTCTATCATTTTTCTTTGCCATTTACATCAATTTCTATATTTACCGACATTTTCATTCTATAAAGTGCTATAATCCATCAGAGCCTAGCCCGACAAATGCAAGAATGATGATCTGTCTTAAGACAATGTTTTCCTAATCGACACTCTACACGATCAATTACTGCACAGTCCGATACTAAGACTGAATGGCTGCCTGGTAAGATACAGATAATCATTCAGCTTTACTGCTTTTTTATATAATTATTGTTGCTTTGTTGCTGCAGTCACATATATACTATAACATGTATGTTAGCTATACATCCTTGTCACCTAAAATGAGTACATTTCCCACAATTTGTTTTGAGTCCAATTCAGTTAATCGCCCATCAAATTTGATTCAGGTTTAAATCACTTTAACCCAAATCAAAAGTGCCACAGTTGCCCTGAAAAGTCCTGTATAAAACTCTGGGGTCTTCTAGGACTGTATCCAACCTCTTTCAAGCTCTGTAACACCAAAAGGTCATTAGTAATGTCACAGTGACAGTGACATATCTGGCTATGGGTAGGCAGCCAGTGGTAACAAGCCCGTCTAATAGCACACTGCACTGCCAGTATTTTTTATATTCCTTTTGGTGTCAGAAGCTTCTTCTGTGTCTTCTTAGCTGTGAAATGATGGCCACCATTTTGAGCTACTTATGAGTGAAGAATACCAAAACATTTTTATAAGGGAAAATAATAGCATTCTTAATACAGAATATAACTAAGTAAAATGTCCATTGAGGGGTTAAAAATAATAATCAAATTCTTACTCACCCCATCCACTTGGTCGTTTAGCGGATCTCCACTCCTTTCTTCAGGACCTGGGTAAAGGACCTTTGATGACATTGCTGCGCTCATCACATGGTCCATCACATGTGACGGACCATGTGATGAGCAGTGACGTCGCCACAGGTCCTCCTGGGCATTCAAAAAGAAGACAGAAGAGAAGCTGGGCTGCGCGAACAAGTGGATGAGGTGAGTTAAATTATTTTTGCTTTGTTTTTTAACCCCTTCATCCCTATTTTACTAATCACTCTGTATTTAGAATGCTATTATTTTCCCTTATAACCAAGTTATAAGGGAAAATAATAATGATCGGGTCCCCATCCCAATCGTCTCCTAGAAACCATGCGTGGAAATTGCACCGCATCCGCACTTGCTTGCGGATGCTTTCGATTTTCACGCAGCCCCATTCACTTCTATGGGGCCTGCGTTGCGTGAAAAATGCACAATATAGAGCATGCTGCGATTTTCACGCAACGCACAAGTGATGCGTGAAAATAACTGCTCATGTGCACAGCCCCATAGAAATGAATGGGTCCAGATTTCCTGCGCGGAAATCTCACCCGTGTGAAAGAGGACTAACAGATTCAATGAATATAGTACTGATTCGCTCATCTCTACTCGGGAGTTTTTTTTATTTTTTATTATCACAAGCACTTCCAAGATACTAACCCTGTGATTTGAGTGCCTCTCATTTTTACTCTGGATAAGACACTGATGGTCACTCTGCCACAACATATCGGCTATCCAATCAATCATTGAGCTTCCAATGCAACCGCTGAGCATGCTAAACTCTGGAGCGCAAAGTACATGGCCAAAGGAAAAGTAAACTCTGCGTATTTTTACTAAAGCAGAATTACGCACAGCGCACAGAAAATCAATCTGCAGCATTTTACAGTAGCAGCAAAGTGGATGAAATTTGTACAGTGCTGCATGAGAAATCCACGTTCACACGAATGTGTGAAGCCCATGCCCGTGCTGTGGACCGCAAATTGCGTCCCGCAATGCACGGGCACCGTCCGTGGGGCATCTGCATGGGGATCGTGGACCCATTTGCTTGAATTGGTCCGCGATCCCTCCGTTCCGCAAAAAGATAGAGCATGTTCTAACTTTTTTTAGGTGCAGAGGCACGGAACCCCAGGAAGCACTCCGTAGTGTTCCATTCCGTGCTTCCATTCCGGATCTCAGTATTTGCTGACCCATTGAAGTGAATGGGTCCGCATCCGTGATGCGGAATGCACACGGAACGATGCCCGTGTATTGCGGATCCGCAAACGCGGTCCGCAAAACGGCAACGGGCAGCACGCGTTCGTGTGAACGAGCCCTAAACCTGTGGTGTGGAATTAAATCTGCAGCATATCAGTTGACAATGTATAGGTTGAAATCTGCTGCAAAATCTACTGCTGAAAATGTGATTATGCCCAAACACTGTATCATATGCTAGTCTAAAACAAAACTTTGTTGGAGTAAATTGTGCCAAATTTATTAAAAGATGCCAACCACGTAATAAATTTGGCACATTTGATCTGTTCTAAAGTCAGAAAATGATATTGCTAGATTTTCTGGCTTCAGAAATAATAAATGTAATGAAAAGTTATTGGCCACACTGCATTCTTTTTACTATGTGGCAGGGAAGTCCTTAAGCCCTTTGAGATGCCATGGCATGTGTGCCATGGCATCCCTTGGAATCCTTTAGTTATGCCACAAAGTACTCGTCAAATATATCTTGCTGCAAAAGTTATTGGCCACACTGCTAGAAGTCACATTACGCATTGTTAGCGATGAGCAAAGTTCTTAAAAATTTGATTTGGCTGCTTCTCAGAATTTTACCAGAAAATTCTCTTAGTGATGAATTACTTTGTCACAAAGCGCATTTCTTTGTCAGTAGCGGGTGCAGTGACAGCGAACGGCGATTTAGCGCCCTTGTCTTTGAACTCCTCAGTTATCACATTCATCACTGATCGCGGCTTTTCAGGGGTTAATCAGTAAAAACATTTTTTATTGTACTCACCTTATCCATTTGAGAGCGAAGAGTTCGCTGTGACCGTCTTGCTTGAAGATCCACCATGAAATCTTGCACGGTGTTCTGATGACGTCATCACTCTAGCCAGCGTGGTGACGTCATACATCACTGCGCACAAGATATCATGTGGGATCTTCAAGCAAGATGACCGCAGCGGCCTCTTCGCACTCAAATGGATGTGAATATGATTTTTTTTACCGCCATTTCAGAGAAAATGTAATCGTTACCATGAAGCACTAGGAAATTCGGCTCCTCGGCAAATCAAATTTTTGGATTGGAGTCCATTTTGGATTCTTCAATTCGCTCAAAAGTCAACACTACTCATAGTAACCAGAAAAGTCGATGCCCGGACTTCTGCAGAACTATAAAAACACAGCATAATATTTTCTCTTCAAATTATGGTCAGTAGTATAGGTTTTATTTTCAATAGATGTTGGACACATGTCCCCATAATCTCCTTCCAAGTGAGCTGTTTGGCAATGTCACAGTTATCATGCTTGTAGATGTAGACAACTGCAATGCATGAAGTAAATTGCTGTCTCTATTTATCAAATCCCAATAACACTAAGCAAGAACGCCAGGCCATCTGTTGTTCTGTAGTCCGCATTCCTTTCTCAGCATCATGTATTTGTTTGTCTCCATATGAAGGGCTTTATTGTCTAATAACTAAAAATAACATTATCCCAAATGGTGCATTAAATGAGTCCATGTCTGAAAATGTCATTCATGCCATTGTCCTAGAGTCCCACTGATTTAAAAATGTATTATATTATAATAAACAAACAGTAGCTAAAGGGAAAAAAAAAGTCTGTTATAAAAAACAGCCATTAGAACGGTGTAATATGATATACCGTAAATATTGTAGACCAGGAATGGCCAACCTGAGGCTCTCCAGCTGTTGCAAAACCACAACTCCCAGCATGCCCAGTCTGCCTACAGCTATCAGCCTACAGCAGGGCATGGTGGGATTTGTAGTTTTACAACAGCTGGAGAGCCGCAGGTTGGCCATCCCTGCTGTAGATGGTCTTTCAGTTAAAAGGCTCAGTATCTATTTTGCTTTGTCTGTCACCAGGAAATTCACTGTTAAACCAGACTCTTGTAAAGACAGCTCATCTGAATGTAATGAGAGTTTTTACTTAGCAATTTAGTCCCTTATTCCAGAGTAAAGAAAGTACTTTTAATTCATGTGCAAATCAGCAGTTAGGTGCACTGAGGGCGGTTCCAAGTCACTCTTTCCACCTTTGCTCCTCCTGCTTCCTTTGCCAGCCCCTCCCTATCCTTCTTGATTCCCAGGGCCATTCTTGCATAGTCATCTCGCCTGATTCTGTCAATCAAGAAGGAGAGGGAGGGCTGCCAGGGGAAGCAGGACACTTACCTGCTCATCTGCATATGGATTGAAAGTACTTTCCCTCCAGAATTAAGCATGTGATCGCTAAATGACAGGTATCATGATATTAACCCCTTAAGGACCCACGCTGTACATGTATGGCACTGGTGGACATGACTCAAGGACCAGCACCATACATGTGTAGCGGGCTGATCGGGCGGGTGCGTCCACCCGATCAGTAGCACGGACCCCGCAGTTACTGACAGCCAGGCCCTGCTGCATATGCCGGTATCAGTGAAAACACTGATGCCGGTGTGTTAACCCCCTGTATGCCGTAGTCAAAGCTGACCGCGGCATGCATAGGGGTTGCAGAGAGTACAGGTGCCCTCTGCTTCCCCATCAGGTCCCCGCGCTGCAGTGGCGGGGACCCTTTGGCAGAGAAGGCAAGCTCGATGCCTGCCATAGGCATCAGAGCTTGCGTTCTATGGAAGCCTGTGAGATCCAGCCCTTAGACTGGGTCTCACAGGGAGGCTGTCAGCATAAAAGCTGACAGCCAATGCATTACAATAAAGGTTGTATTGTAATGCATTGTAGAGGGGATCAGACCCCAGAAGTTGAAATCCCAGAGTGGGACAAAAAAAATGGGGTTTTCATAACAAAAATAAAGTTTCAAGGTAAAAAACAAAAAATATTCCAAAATCAAACACATAAAATAGTAAAAAAAAATTTTTAATAAAAAGATAACAAAAATATCACATGATCCACCTCTTCACCTGAATGCTGTAGAAAAAGTTGAATAAAAACTATGCTAAAGCAATCATTTTTTTGTCCACTTACATCACAAAAAGTGTAATACCAAGCGATTAAAAAGTCATATGCACCTCAAAATTATACCATTCAAAGCATCATCTCATCTGGCAAAAAATGAGACCCTAATTTAGGCAATCGTCAAAAAAATAAAAAAAACTGTGGCTCTCAGAATATGGAGACACTAAAACATGATTTTTTTTGTTTAAAAAATGCTGTTATTGTGTAAAACTTAAATAAAAAAAAGTATACATATTAGGTATTGCTGTGTCCGTAATAACCTGCTGTATAAAAATATCACATGACCTAACCCCTCAGGTGAACACAAAACAAAAAACTGTAAAAAAAAGCAAATTTTTGACACCTTAAATCACAAAGAATGTAATACCAAGCGATCAAAAAGTCATATGCACCCTAAAATAGTACCAATCAAACTGTCATCTCATACCCAAAAAAAATTGCCCCTACATAAGACAGTCGCCCAAACAATAAAAATAACTATGGCTTTCAGAATATGGAGACACAAAAAAAATTGCTTTATTATGTAAAACTGAAACAAACAGCCAAAAATAGAATTCATATTTAGTATTGTCATGTCCGTAACAACCTGCTCTGCATTGTAAAAAACAAAAAATAAAAATGGTGCCAAAACAGCTATTTTTGGGTTACCTTGCCTCACAAAAAGTGTAATATAGAGCAACTAAAAATTATATGTACCCTAAAACTAAATTGTACAAACAAAATTGCAACTTAAAATTATCCCAGTGAAATCTGCCTTCCAAAAACCATATGGCGTTCCTTTCCTTCTGCGCCCTGCCGTGTGCCCGTACAGCAGTTTATGACCACATATGGGGTGTTTTTGTAAACTACAGGAATAAGGTAATAAATATTGAGTTTTATTTGGCTGTTTACATTTGCTTTGTTAGCAGAAAAAATGGATTCAAATGGATAATCAGCTAAAAAAGTGAAATTCGGAAATTTCCTCTACATTTTCCTTTAATTCTTGTGGAACACCTAAAGGGTTAACAAAGTTTGTAAAATCTGTTTTGAATACCTTGAGGGGTTTAGTTTCTAAAATGGGGACATTTATTAAAGGTTTCTATTATGTAAACCTCACAAAGTGACTTCAAACCTTCAAAGTGACTTCAAAGTGGGTTTTGGAAATTTTCTGAAAAATTTCAAGATTTGCTTCTAAACTTCTAAGCCTTCTAATATCCCCAAAAAATAAAATGTCAAATGATCCAAACATGAAGTAGACATATGGGAAATGTAAATAACTATTTTAGGAGGTATCACTATCTGTTTTAAAAGCAAAAATACTGTTCGGTTCCCTCACCGTGCCTGCGCATAATACTGAATGGCGCAAGATTTCCCCAGGGCACAGGGCAGGCAGAAGGATGCGATCATGCCTGGCCCTGTCAATTAACACTTGGAAGACGTGACTAGAGGTGGGAGACGGGAGCCTCTAGGTGCAGGAACAGCGCCCCCCTGCTCCTAGAGGCTCATTTACATAATATAAAAGTAAGATTTCTACAGTAACAGGGGCACGGATAATCTTTAGAATAGCAGAGTTAGGTGCAGCTGACATTAGCACATCACAAATGTCAGCCAGTTTAATACTGAAAATTCTAGTGACAGAAACCATTTACGGTAAAAAAAAAAAAAGTCAGGGTCCTGAAAGGGTTAAACTGAGCTACTGTATCTCTACAAGGCATTGGTTGAGTGAATGGTTCAATGAATTTGATATTCCCTTTACCTGATAATCCCTTTTTTTCTAAGAAAGAAACACCTTAAAGATAAGTGCAATTGTTTTATTATTAATTATGTTCTCTGGATGGATATTGCAGCCTTCATTATGGTAGTAAAAAAAAAATAAAAAAAAAGAGAAAAGCATTAAAAATGAGATGTAGACCTAAGTGCTAGATGTGTGTTAATACAAAGCAGAGTGTGGCTTTTAGTAAGAAACATTTGGACGATGAACTGCCTTTAAGCAAAACTGTACATAAAAAGCTGCGTATTAAGATTTTACATTAATTATGCAAATTATGAAATTAAAAGCTTAAGTATGCCAAGTTCCATGAAGTGTTTTTTTTTTTATTTACTGGAGATTAGACATTATAAATTAATAAGACCAAGAATTATTTTTAGAGAGAGAAAAACAACACGCATATGAGTTATGTTTTCCTGGGATCTTTACTGTCAAAAAAGTTTAATTTACGGAGTCAGAAATTAGTAGCTTAGCATGTAAGCTGGGTCAGCTCTTGTTCAGGATCCTTTTGGTCACTCACTTAAGAATGGAATAATTAAACAGGCAGACACAGTGGTTACTGGAACAGTGACCTTCACTGAACTGGGGGCACCGAGCTTGGTGGTTACAGAGTTCTTACAAAAGGCACTTGTCTTAATAGTTACAGTCTCCTATGAGGCAACAAGCTTACTGGTTACAAGAGTCTCTTTCTAAGAGCACAGGCTTAATCGGAGTCCACAGGCTTGGCAATCACTCATGAGCAGATTTACAAAAGTTATAGATGGTGTAAACTTAGACAGGCTGTCTAGCCCTGCATCACATTTAGCACAGAGGATCAGGCTGGATGATAAATTTGGTTCAGGGCTAGGCACTTTTGTCTAATTCTATATCAAATATTGGTTGGCTTACTTTGATACAGAATTTTAAAGGAGTTATACAAGTTTTCAAACAGCCCCCCATGTGCCAGGCCCCTCACAAGTAATATACTTACTCCGCTCCCTGCGCTGCTCCTGGTCCCGGCACCGCTGCTGCTGCTTCTCTCTGTACACGGATGAAAACATCCGGTGTTGCAGGGGGGCCAGCCAATGGCAGGCAGCAATAGGGACAAGTCTCCCTAGTATCGCAGGTGACGCTAGGGAGGATCATCCCCATCCCTGGCTGCTCCCCCTCCGACAATGGATGTTTTCATCCGTGTACAGGGAGAAGCAGCAGCGGCGGTGCCGGGACGAGCAGGGGCTGGGAGCGGGGTAAGTATATTACCTGTAAGGGGCCTGGAACATGGGGGGCTGTTTGAGAACTTGGATAACCCCTTTAAGCCACTTGAAAGCACCAGCTACACCTTGAAAATAGCTCTCCATCCCTGGAGTAAAAGTCGCATGTGCATGCTAAATGGCTGACGGATAAACACTGGGCCAGGACCCAGGTGAAAAATGCACGTACAGAATATAGAAAAATTCTGCTAGAAAAATTAAAACCAGACTTTTTATTCCACAATATAAACATAAAATGCCTGAAAAAGCACATGGTGATGGATCATGTGACGGATCATGTGATGAGCGCAGTGATGTCTCCGCAGGTCCTTTTCCTACTGCACAACAAAGATGAAGACAGAAGAGAAACCGGGCAGCGCGAACAAGTGGATTAAGGTGAGTTAAAATGATTATTTTTTTTAACCCCTCCAGCCCTATTGTACTATGCATTCTGTATTAAGAATGCTATTATTTTCCATTATAACCATGTTATAAGGAAAAAAAATATGATCGGGTCCCCATCCCGATCATCTCCTAGCAACCATTCGTGAAAATCGCACCGCATCTGCACCTGCTTGCGAATGCTTGCGATTTTCACGCAGCCCCATTCACTTCTATGTGGCTTGCGTTGCGTGAAAAATTCACAAAGTAGAGCATGTTGCGATTTTCACGCAATGCACAAGTGATGCGTGAAAATTACCGCTTGTAATGGATCTCCTGGCACCCCGACCAGGTACCTCCGTCGATGGATGCTTTTAGTGCTTCCCGAGGACTCCAAGCACTCCACTTGACACCGTAAGCACTGCAGACCCAACAAACCGCCGAAGCTTGGTTGAGGTCTCACCGTCCCCTACCCACCCTGGACCTACGACAAGGCTCCAGGCTCCAGTGGGTGAACCTTTCCTAAATCCAGAGAGCAGGAACAGCTCTTACAAGAGCTAGGAGTTAAAGCCAGGGGAGTATACAGCGCATAGCAATCCCCATACACATGAGACGAGGTTCTATGTTGAATGTAAAACAGGAACTCTTTATTGAACACACAAGCATTGACTTATACACATTTTCCAACAAGGTTACCACCCCTGTGGACCTAGTTGGGAACTGAGAACATGACCTAGCAGCCAATCCTTTACAGCTTTACAGTTTAAACACTCCCAAACAAAATCCTCCCCTCTGCCTGTGATACAATTACCTTACACAATGGGTTTATGTAATTATCACAGGCAGGAGAATACATAGTTTTAAACAATGTCTTCTGTCCTGGAGACAACCGAGGAGTAATTCAATTATCTCTCAGGACAAAGGGAAATCGCTAATACACACGTGGGGACAATAGGACAGACATCACTATTCAAATATACAATGTCCTAACCATTACAGTAAATATAGACATTTAACATATCCCCAGATGGCTTGGATCTGAGTGATCAATATATCCAAACAGCGCTCAGATGCCACAAACACAGTCAAATCGCCATGGAGTTTTAGTTTAGCATGGGCTGATAAGAGGGCCCATAATCCTGGGGCAAGAGGCTGCCTACCAGGCTTCTCCAGAAAACAGTGGCGAGGTTGGTTTTGCCACACCACTCATGTGCACAACCCCATATAAATGAATGGGTCCGGATTCAGTGTGGGTGCAATGCGTTCACCTCACGCATTGCACCCACGCTGAAATCTTGCCCGTGTGAAAGAGGCCTTACAGACCTTGTATCACAGTTTTAAGACCTGCAATGCTCCTTAGAAAACAGTAGATGCAACCAGCTCACAATCGCTATATTTATGAGCAACCCAAGAAGGATTAAGGGGTTACCCCACAAAGCCCAATTTTCTCATTTATCACCACAGGATTGGTGATATAGGTCTGATTGTTGGGTATCCCATGATTACTAGTCTCGACTCCTTCATTCCTCCTCCTCCTCACTGCATGACCACAATGAGGAGCTTGAATAGAGCTATAGTCTTGTATGCATGCTACCACTCTATTCGGTGTCTATGGGATCACTTGAAACAGCTAAAACTAAGCATATATCCTGTAGAGGAAGTGTAATCTTGTGAACACCAGTTCTCCACTACTCTAAATAAAGTAAAAGACAGGATAAGCGCTCCACTGACAATCAAATCCACTGGTGAGTGAAACTGGTGCAGGAAGGAGAGGTGTCACGCTTCGTTATGGGAGAGAAGCACCACACCGAGCATAGGAGGGAAGGGGGGGGGGGACAGGGAATCAGGCCTGAGAACTAGGGAAGGAAGATGGACACCTCCTAGTAAAAACCCTAACCAAAATCCTGACTGACTACTAGTATGAAGAGACCCAAAAGGTAGGTGAGTTCATACACAGGAATACCTAGAGTACTATTTAGCCCTATAGGACCCTGGTACTATTGGCAGGGATGAGACTACCTGTTCCTCCAAAAGGAAGGAAGAACAGTTGTCTACTTCAAGCCTAATACAAACAATAGGGAAATGCAACACACAGAAGCCAAACAAAATACAAAAGGGAAATGAAAGACTTTACTTCAAAAAGGCTATGGAAGAACCAGGAACTCAGCCGAGATCCAACCACAAACAATCCACAGACACAGAAGCTATAAACCACACAGCATAGTAGGAGAAACAACTATAAATAAGAAAGGTTAAATGACCACATAAGCAACACCTGAAAGCAAGGGGTGTGGCCATTACCAGAAACAACACAGACACCTATTGATCCACAAGAAAAACCTGTCAGATCAAACCACGTGATGCCAGTCTCACAGATCTCCTGCCACTCACTGTCATCGGGATGTCCGTATGTCTCGGGACTTACAGTTCTATATCACACCAAATAGAGGTAAATGTCAAGAGGGGAATAACCCTTTAAAGGGAGTGCATTTGGTAAGAAGAAAGACGAGGAGACTATTAGGAGAAACATTATTTCCATGTTGTACAGTTGGATTATTAGAACACCCTATGTGACAAATTGGCAAATATACAGTATAAATGACAAATATACTGTAGCAGTATAATGTATAGATGAAATGGTAACTTAGTGACAAGCATTGTTCCCTTACAGCACTATAGTCCTTGGTTCCATAAATAATATCTGCATGGAGTTTAAATGTTCTCCTCATGTTTGAGTGGGTTTCCTCTAGGTTAGTCAGTGTGTTTGAGATAAGAAATTTAGATTATGAGCCCAATAAGGGACAGGGACTGATGTCTATACATCACTGAAGAATATGTTAGCGTTATATAAGAAACATAAATAAGTATGTCTTCCATGGCCCTTGACAAGGAAATTAGGTAAAGAAAATGAACACATAGACTCCGATTTATCAAGACCATTGTGCTATGTCGCTCTTGATATGGCCTGCACTGCCAGAGGAAGCATTTCATTTTTTATGAGACACAAACTTTGTCACAAATGAAATGCCTCCTCCAGCAGTCCGAACTAAAATCTAGATTTCAGTCATTATTTATGCCGGTATAAACTATAACTGAGTTTAAAGAGTTTTGCGGCTTATTAACACCAAAAACTAGTGTGGGCTTTGAGGGGGGAAGGGAGGGGGAGTGATAAATCATTCCCCCATAGTATTACTTTATCTGCAACAAAAGACATGACATGACAGTCCACAATTTCATTTTTTATACCAAAACCTACAATAAAATTATTAAATAGAAAAAAATACCAAATGCCACAAAACCATGATCAAACAAGATAAAGGGCATGTTTAAAACAATGATAGCAAAATGACTAAATATAATTGTGGAAGTTTGTGCTTGAACGTCTTCTTAAGAACTTAAAAGAGAGAAAACTGGGAATGTGTCACACTGTAGCCAACAGTATAATAATAAAAAATATTTGATAAGTTGGCATTTCTAAGCTCAGCAAAGAGATAAAAACACATCAGGAATATCTTAACTTCTTTCAGTACGTTAGGTGACTTCTCTTACTTTAAATTCAATTCTGCTAGGAACAGAATGAAAAAAGTTTTTGTTCTAAAGTTGTGTATATCAGGATCAGGGACCGTAATGTGTTAATGAGTAAAGACATAAACCATACAGTAGTTTGGCCCTTCTTGGACTGGTAGGGTGCCAGGGTAGCATATTTTATGGAGTATTGTAAACTACATACTTTTAGTGCTCCTAAGTCTTTGCCCCTTCAAGAATTCAGCAATGTATCTGCGGCTCTTCCGAATTTTTTAATATAGTTTTCATTTGTCATTGAGCCAAAAATATGTTGTTTAATCAAAGCATGCTTTATGCATGAGTTCTGAAAGTTCTATAATTTTGTCCAGTTACAAACCCCTCCCCCTGTGAGCAAATATTTATTTTGTTTTCATTTTTTTGATAGTCGCATTTCAAGAGCTATAACTTTCAATTTGCTTTGTTCACTTTGCAAAATAAATAACTTGATTACTTTTTTGTTTGGGTCAGTGTGATTACAGTGATACCAAATACATATAGTTTTTTTTAAAGTTTTACTACTTTTGCATAATAAAAACAAAAAATGTTTTATGTATCTTCTTATCTCAAAAACTATGGTGCCCATATATTTTTTATTTTTCATTCCGCAGAGATGTTGGAGGCTTAATTTTCACAGGATGACTTGCAGTTTTCATTGTTATTATTTTAGGGTAAATAACATTTTTTAATCCAATTTTGGTGGCGAATAAACAGAAATTCTAACAGTTTTTATGATAATTTTATAGTGCGGGTCGTTACGGATTTGGTGATGCCAAATATGTGGAGGGGTTTTAATTTTTGCAATTTTTAACAGCATTTTTTTCAAGGTATATTTCTTAACGTTTTTTTTTTTACCACTACTAGCCCCACATGGGGACTTACAATCGTTTGATCGTTTCTAGAATACATTGCACTATTTATACTGTCAGTGGGATGACAGGCAGTATCAGGCTGAACCACTGGCACAGCTGATAGACATACTCTGCAAACAGACCTGGGGCTTTAATTAGGCCCACAGCTGCCATGTAAATATATCATCTCATCTGCAGAGTGCCCATGCCTGAGAGAAAGAGCTCTCTCCCTCTCAACCACTGAGATGTCATGGTTGCTATTGACTGCAGCATCTAATGGGATAAAGAGCCCTGATCAGCACTTCCAGGTAATTAGAACAGGAGCCTGACTGTTATATGAAAGGCGAGCTCCTGCTCTCCTGCTTATTCTAGGCCACCACCTGCTTAGTACTTTATAATGGAACCTGTCCCTAGACATACGTTAGCCATGCCCGAAAAATAACTTCTGCCATCATAAACACCACTGTACGTATAATAGCATATCCCACATATAGCTACTAGGGATGAGCGAATCGACTTCGGACGAAACATCTGAAGTTGATTTGCATAAAACTTTGTTCTAATATTGTACGGAGCTCCTGCTCTGTACAGTATTAGAATGTATTGGCTCCGATAAGCGGAAGTCATTGCTTTGTGAAGTCTCACGAGACTTTGCGCAATAACTTCATAAACTAATTTGTACTGTAAGAAAACATTTCCCAAACGCAGGTTTGGTTCCAAGTGGTAACTTGATAACTTCTGCTCATCGGAGCCAATACATTCTAATACTGCACGGAGCTCCTGCTTCGTACAGTATTAGAACAAAGTTTTATGCAATTAGACTTCGGATGTTTCATCTGAAGTCGATTCGCTCATCCCTGATAGCTACCACAAAGGCAAAAATAATCATATCACAATTTAGTGCGCAAACAGTAGTCAAAACCAGTAATAGACTCTGCCCTGTAGAAATCATACTGTAGACCTTAAAATAAGTGACTCACCAGGGAAGTTTCTCTGATTGGAGTCATTCAGTTTCTATTTCTATCTTCTCTATCTGGCCCAGACCGACAATACAATTTCTCCTGGAAATGATTTGTCCCTGCCATAACTAGTCTCGGACAATAACATGCCTCCCAAATGTCCCTCTTTTGGAAAGACAGTCTCTTTCTTGACTCATGTCCATCTGTCCATCTTTGCTCCAATATCCCTCTTTTTGACCTGGGAAATAAAGTGCATTAATATATTTACGGTACTACATTTCTACTTATTAAGCTATTTATATAGATTCTACCGGTATATTAGGCTAGTTTCACATTAGCGTTTTTTGCTGATCCGTCATGGATCTGCAAAATTGCTTCCGTTACAATAATACAACCGGTTGTATTATGTCTTCTATAGCCATGACGGATCCATCTTGAACACCATTGAAAGTCAATGGGGGATGGATCCATTTTCTATTGTGTCAAAGAAAACTGATCCGTCCCCATTGACTTATATTGCGTCCATCTTGCTCCGCACCACCACCATGCATTTAACCATCAATAGTGTGGTTATTTTTTGGCTATATACTACATATGGGGCAAGCTGTCACCAAGTGCATTTAACCCCCAATAGTGGGGTTGTTTTTTGGCTATATCCTACATCAGGGTCAAGCTGTCACCAAGTGCATTTAACCATCAATAGTGTGGTTATTTTCTGGCTATATACTACATATGTGGCAAGCTGTCACCAAGTGCATTTAACCCTCAATAGTGTGGTTGTTTTTTGGCTATATCCTACATATGGGGCAAGCTGTCACCAAGTGCATTTAACCATCAATAGTGTGGTTATTTTTTGGCTATATCCTACATCAGGGGCAAGCTGTCACTAAGTGCATTTAACCATCAATAGTGTGGTTATTTTTTGGCTATATCCCACATCAGGGCCAAGCTGTCACCAAGTGTATTTAACCATCAATAGTGTGGTTATTTTTTGGCTATATCCTACATCAGGGGCTTGGCTGTGCTTGCTATTTTATTGAGGGGTGAAATACAATTGCCAAAATAGCAGTACCCTAAATCTGGTGTTTCAGCTGTGGCCAGCCAATTGTAATACTGTCTGCTGTCTGGCAAAGGATATATTTTTGTTCAGGGTTGAAATACAATTCCCAACTTAGCAATTTCCTAAATTAGTGGTTTCTGCTGTATCAGGGCTACTTTAAATCTATTCATTAAAAGGGTATATAAGATTCAAGGTTCAGATAGGGTCATTCTCAATAACTTCACTCACACGCTACTGTGCATTTCCAAGTCTAATTCTGTCTGTAAACGTATACCTTTCACCCAGCGTATAAATAATAGGCCTCAAATTTACATTCATCTAAATCTGTGTTTATAGCTGTGGCTGGTCAAGTTATTTAGTGTCCGTCGAATGTCACACGGCAGCGTTCAGCTCTCCATCTCACAAACATTTGAGAGAAAGCGTAAATTCCCACCTAGCCACCCTCGATCCCTGGCCCTGAATGCCAGCATTTCTAAACTACTGGCCTATGAAATGCTGTCATTTAGGCTGATGGACACAGACAGCTTCAAACAGCTCATGTCGCTTGCTGTCCCACAGTATGTTGTTCCCAGCCGGCACTACATCTCCAAGAGAGCCGTGCCTTCCCTGCACAACCAAGTATCCGATAAAATCAAGTGCGCACTGCGCAACGCCATCTGTGGCAAGGTCCACCTAACCACAGATACGTGGACCAGTAAGCACAGCCAGGGACGCTATATCTCCCTAACTGCACACTGGGTAAATGTAGTGGCGGCTGGGCCCCAGGCGGAGAGCTGTTTGGCGCACGTCCTTCCGCCGCCAAGGATCGCAGGGCAACATTCTTTGCCTCCTGTTGCCACCTCCTCCTACTCAGCGTCCTCCTCCTCTTCTTTCACCTGCTCATCCAGTCAGCCACACACCTTCACCACCAACTTCAGCACAGCCCGGGGTAAACGTCAGCAGGCCATTCTGAAACTCATATGTTTGGGGGACAGGCCCTACACCGCACAGGAGTTGTGGCGGGGTATAGAACAACAGACTGACTGAGTGGTTGCTGCCGGTGAGCCTCAAGCCCGGCCTGGTGGTGTGCGATAATGGGCGAAATCTCGTTGCAGCTCTGGGAATAGCCGGTTTGACGCACATCCCTTGCCTGGCGCATGTGCTGAATTTGGTGGTGCAGAAGTTCATTCACAACTACCCCGACATGTCAGAGCTGCTGCATAAAGTGCGGGCCGTCTGTTCGCGCTTCCGGCGTTCACATCCTGCCGCTGCTCGCCTGTCTGCGCTACAGCGTAACTTCGGCCTTTCCACTCACCGCCTCATATGCAACGTGCCCACCAGGTGGAACTCCACCTTGCACATGCTGGACAGACTGTGCGAGCAGCAGCAGCAGGCCATAGTGGAGTTTCAGCTGCAGCACGCACGGGTCAGTCGCACTTCGGAACAGCACCACTTCACCACCAATGACTGGGTACTCCACCAACATGGCCAGTGGCGATGACGCCGTTATCAGCGTTACAATACCACTTCTATGTCTCCTTGAGAAAACACTTAGGGCGATGATGGAAGAGGAGGTGGCCCAGGAGGAGGAGGAGGAGGAAGAGGGGTCATTTTTAGCACTTTCAGGCCAGTCTCTTAGAAGTGACTCAGAGGGAGGTTTTTTGCAACAGCAGAGGCCAGGTACAAATGTGGCCAGCCAGGGCCCACTACTGTAGGACGAGGAGGATGAGGAAGAGGTGGAGGAGGATGAGGATGAAGCATGGTCACAGCGGGGTGGCACCCAACGCAGCTTGGGCCCTTCACTGGTGCGTGGCTGGGGGGAAACGCAGGACGATGACGATACAATGACAGCTTGTCCTTACCTCTGGGCAGCCTGGCACACATGAGCGACTACATGCTGCAGTGCCTGCGCAACGACAGCAGAGTTGCCCACATTTTACCGTGTGCGGACTACTGGGTTGCCACCCTGCTGGATCCACGGTACAATGACAATGTGCCCACCTTACTTCCTGCACTGGAGCGTGATAGGAAGATGCGCGAGTACAAGCGCACGTTGGTAGACGCGCTACTGAGAGCATTCCCAAATGTCACAGGGGAACAAGTGGAAGCACAAGGCCAAGGCAGAGGAGGAGCAAGAGGTCGCCAAGGCAGCTGTGTCACGGCCAGCTCCTTTGAGGGCAGGGTTAGCATGGCAGAGATGTGCAAAAGTTTTGTCAACACGCCACAGCCAACTGCACCACCACCTGATACGCAACGTGTTAGCAGGAGGCAACATTTCACTAACATGGTGGAACAGTACGTGTGCAAACCCCTCCACGTACTGACTGATGGTTCGGCCCCATTCAACTTCTGGGTCTCTAAATTGTCCACGTGGCCAGAGCTAGCCTTTTATGCCTTGGAGGTGCTGGCCTGCCCGGCGGCCAGCGTTTTGTCTGAACGTGTATTCAGCACGGCAGGGGGCGTCATTACAGACAAACGCAGCCGCCTGTCTACAGCCAATGTGGACAAGCTGACGTTCATAAAAATGAACCAGGCATGGATCCCACAGGACCTGTCCATCCCTTGTGCAGATTAGACATTAACTACCTCCCCTTAACCATATATTATTGTACTCCAGGGCACTTCCTCATTCAATCCTATTTTTATTTTCATTTTACCATTATATTGCGGGGCAACCCAAAGTTTGATGAACCTCTCCTCTGTCTGGGTGCCGGGGCCTAAATATATGACAATGGACTGTTCCAATGTTGGGTGACGTGAAGCATGATTCTCTGCTCTGACATGAAGCCAGATTCTCTGTTACGGGACCTCTCTCCTCTGCCTGGGTGCCGGGGCCTAAATTTATGACAATGGACTGTTACAGTGGTGGATGACGTGAAGCCTGATTCTCTGCTATGACATGAAGCCAGATTCTCTGCTGACATGAAGCCAGATTCTCTGTTACGGGACCTCTCTCCTCTGCCTGGGTGCCTGGGCCTAAATATCTGACAATGGACTGTTCCAGTGTTGGGTGACGTGAAGCATGATTCTCTGCTATGATATGAAGACTGATTCTCTGCTGACATGAAGCCAGATTCTCTGTTACGGGACCTCTCTCCTCTGCCTGGGTGCCGGGGCCTAAATTTATGACAATGGACTATTACAGTGGTGGGTGACGTTAAATATGATTCTCTGCTATGATATGAAGACTGATTCTCTGCTGACATGAAGCCAGATTCTCTGTTACGGGACCTCTCTCCTCTGCCTGGGTGCCGGGGCCTAAATATCTGACAATGGACTGTTCCAGTGTTGGGTGACGTGAAGAATGATTCTCTGCTATGATATGAAGACTGATTCTCTGCTGACATGAAGCCAGATTCTCTGTTACGGGACCTCTCTCCTCTGCCTGGATGCCTGGGCCTAAATATCTGACAATGGACTGTTGCAGTGTTGGGTGACGTGAAGCATGATTCTCTGCTATGACATGAAGACTGATTCTCTGCTGACATGAAGCCAGATTCTCTGTTACGGGACCTCTCTCCTCTGCCTGGATGCCTGGGCCTAAATATCTGACAATGGACTGTTACAGTGGTGGGTGACGTGAAGCCTGATTCTCTGCTATGACATGAAGACTGATTCTCTGCTGACATGAAGCCAGATTCTCTGTTACGGGACCTCTCTCCTCTGCCTGGGTGCCTGGGCCTAAATATCTGACAATGGACTGTTCCAGTGTTGGGTGACGTGAAGCATGATTCTCTGCTATGACAAGAAGACTGATTCTCTGCTGACATGAAGCCAGATTCTCTGTTATGGGACCTCTCTCCTCTGCCTGGGTGCCGGGGCCTAAATATATGACAATGGACTGTTACAGTGGTGGGAGACGTGAAGCCAGATTCTCTGCTATGGGACCTCTCTCCAATTGATATTGGTTAATTTTTAGTTATTTTATTTTTATTCATTTCCCTATCCACATTTGTTTGCAGGGGATTTACCTACATGTTGCTGCCTTTTGCAGCCCTCTAGCGCTTTCCTGGGCTGTTTTACAGCCTTTTTAGTTCCGAAAAGTTTGGGTCCCCATTGACTTCAATGGGGTTCGGGTTCGGGACGAAGTTCGGGTCGGGTTCGGATCCCGAACCCGAACATTTCCGGGAAGTTTGGCCGAACTTTTCGAACCCGAACATCCAGGTGTTCTCTCAACTCTAGTAGAGATGTATGTCTAACAGTGGAGGCACAGACTGGTGTGGTATGGACAGGATACCTGTACAGGCAGACATGATGCAGTGACGCCATTCCACCGGCCTGCACAGAGTATCCCCGATTCTCATAGACTGTTGCCCTAGATGTCCAATGCTAGCAACACCTGCTCATTTGTCATTATTTTTAAAAAAAATAGTATTTAGCCATTGTTGGTTTTGACATATTAGAAATTTTTCATTAGCTTTTGCTGGAAAATATTGATAGTTCTTTAAACTGTGATGCGCAAACAGTTGTTTCTCTTAAGTTGGTATTTGTCAGATAAATAACCTTTAACTATGTTTTTGCAGATAGTGTTAGGGCCGTTTCACACTTGCAGTCTCTGATTTGAGTTCTCTGATTTGATTTGAGCCTCTGATTTGAGTTCTCTGGATCCGGCATGGTTGGATGTCATCGCAATGCCCACTGGCTCCATGTACTACAATGGGATCCGGAGAAGATCCCGCAACTACTTGCTAGCCAATGGGGCTGGCAGGCATTGTGATAAAATCCAGCTAGGCTGGACCCAGAGAGCTCCTGCAAACTCTCTGCTGGAACGGCCTGATGGAGAGCTGACACATGTGTGAAAGAAGCCTTAGAAATAATAGATACCTTGTGGCTGCTCAAAGCTAATATTGAAGGCCCAGCCTTTACCCTCGTTCAGAAGTATATGAAATCGGCTAGAAATTAGCAAAGTTTTAAAAAATTTGATTCGCATAATGAAGTGCGTTAAAAATCAGCTACTTACTGGCTGCAGGGAGCGTCTATCTCGGTGTACAACACATGCATAGATAGTCCACTGTGATAGTGAAACAGTTACCGTATGTCAGTATGACAGGCAGGTGACAGGCGTCACTCTTAGGGCTCAGGCACACGACCATATGTATTTTTAGTTACCGTGTGTCAGTATGACAGGCAGGTGACAAACGTCACTCTTAGGGCTCATGCACACGACTGTATGTATTTTGCGGTCTGCTAAACACGGAACCGCAAAAAATAAGGTAGAAGCCCATGTGACATCCGCATTGCATCCATTTCTTTTGTAACAACGTCTATCCTTGTCCGCAAAATGAAACTGCCATGTGTACATATATATGGAAACAGAATGCACACTGAGTCATTTTCGTTTTTTGGTGGCCCCATTGAAGTGAACTCCCCAAAATCAATAGTATCAGATCACTATTTCCCCCCAATTACAGGATGAACTGTATCTACTTATGTATAAAAGAATGTGAACCCCCCAAAATCAGTAGTATCAGATCGCTATTTTACTTCAATAACAGAATCAAGGATTAATGGAATTACTAATGTATAAAAGAATGTGAACAACCTAAAATCAGTAGTATCAGAATGATTTTTATCTCCAATTAGTGCAGCAAGGTGTGATAGAATAGCTTCTCTATTAGCCAGGCTTTACACTCTTCTATTGGCCCCTGCACTCTCCCTATAGTGTGGATAAAGCCTCCCTATTACATCCCTACACTATCACTAACCTGTCCCTGAACTGTATTTTGTAAAGAAAGTCTATTCTAAACACTGTCCCTAGTGCTTGTAACGTCTCTCCATGCACTGTAAAATGGAGGAGACCGGGCAGGATAAGTGCTTTTATAGGGCACTGAATGCCGGGCATTATGGGCGTTCCCTCCTTCCCAGGCTTCTTACTTTCACTTTAACATTAAACATGCCAAGAGTGTGCAAAGCAGTAGTCAAAGCAAAAGGTGGCTACTTTGAAGAACCTAGAATATGACATATTTTCAGTTGTTTCACACTTTTTTGTTATGTATATAATTCCACATGTGTTAATCCATAGTTTTGATGCCTTCAGTGTGAATCTACAATTTTCATAGTCATGAAAATAAAGAAAACTCTTTGAATGAGAAAGTGTGTCCAAACTTTTGGTCTGTACTGTATGTCAGTGTCCATGTCCTATGGACTACATAGGAAAAACAATCAGAGAAGTTAGGCGGCAGATATGCGAGCATGTGAGCGATGTGGTTAAAAAGAATATCACCCCGGTTGCGTCACATGTTAACGATGTCCACGGCGGTAACCCCAATTGTCTGAAGTTTTAGATCCTGGAAACCATCCCTTCATCCCCAAGGGGTGGAGACTGGGATCGTAAAATTCTCCAGAAGGAATGTGTCTGGATCCACCGTTTCAAATCCCAGGCACCCCTTGGAATCAACGACAGATTTACTTTTTCTTGTTTTCTATAATTTGTGGGGGAGGATGTGTTCAATCTGATCTCTCTGATCATGAATAAGCCTGCCCGGTAAGATAAGGACGTTCGGATATATTGGCAGGATACGGGAAGTATCCGAACACTGACTGTTTGGCGTCAATTATCAAACGGACGCCTGGTGCTGCCCAATATCTAGGGCCTGCACCTAGGTGAAATGTTGTGTAACATGTTTATTGTTATTTTTTCGTTCACACCAACGTCCCGCTATCCCCTTCCTTTTTCTTAAGGGCACTCTAATAGAACGTATGCCATCTACATGAGTGGTTACTAAATGCACCTTCGTGATACACCCTACAATCTTGACACTACAGCCATCTGCATGCTAGGGTTCCGGAACTGTATTAAATATTCTTTTGAACTGGGCCCCCAAACGTAGAGATATCTTTGTATACCTAAATCTATTTTTATCTCTTTATATTTAACAATTTGAGCAGTTGGCTAGTGATGATAAGGGATATATAAATGATCGATGCGATATGGAGAACCCTAAGTGATGTCTCCGGTATTTTAGCAATGGATACAACAAACCAGGAACTCTGTAGCCGATGAATCCACTGGCGTTCCAAGGACTGTATATGATGTGCGCCTGCGGTCCACAGACCGGAAGTGACGCATTAGGGCGCACCTCACAACCGGAAGTGACTTGTTCGGCGTTCTGATGAGTGCCAATTTCAAACAGCTGGTAATGGGGTATTTAGGGAAGTGAGTACCTTAGTGTGTGATCATCTGGAGGAACGGGACGGTACCAGAACGCAAGGAAGTGTGAGTAAGGACCCTCTGACTTAATTTGGCAGGTTGTAACCTTGGTCTGCAATGGAGCATTATATTATATATTTTTACAGTTTTGGACACTTTGCTGGTCCACATCCAGATGGGCTCCTGATATATCGGACCGTATTGGATGCTGAGTAAGTGCCATAGAGAAATAAGGGGGTGTAAATATAAATAAGTATTAATTAATCTTTTACCCTGATATACATCTACCCTTTATCTACAGGTGGGATATATCTGTTGGTCCCCTTGGTCCTGTGCACATATCATTGTCTGCGTTATCTGGTCCTGCATCCTCCATTTGTATAATAAGTATATTAATATTATCTTGATTTCATTGTGACGGTTTACCCATGACTGTTTATTTACCCCCTGATGAACCTTAAAAAAGGGGAAACACGTCGGAGTTTGTGTTAATAAGCCTGGGAGCGTACCGATATCTTGACTCCCCTAGAGGGGCTTTTTGTATGGTGCTATAGGTGAGACTTACACCTTCACACCGTATGTTTTTTCATCTACATGGTCTGTTGTCTATACAGGTGAGAACCTACCTGTGACACAGATTATACCCGTCGCCTAGACGGGGTACCGGGATATTGGCTATTGAGAGGAGGGTGTACATAGGGCAGCCAGTCCAGGTACGAGGACAGGGAGTCTCCACCACCAGGGGACGTCCCTGGGCTGAGGCTTTATAAAGGGTGAGTGCAGGGATAGGATAGACACTCCAATACTCCCCAGTACTGCCCTGTGTACACCAACCTTCATAACAACATCAATGGTTGGGTACCCTGTTTAAGCATTTATTATCTTTTGATTATCATCTGTTTCACAGATTTTCACTGGTTAATCACGGATGTGGTGTTATTTTATGAGTATAATTAAGTAAAAGCTATGTTTTAAAAGGGTCAAATTTCGCTGGAACCCTTTATGAGTTTGGTCGCTCTCCTCTGTACTTTTTCTAACTCTAGGGCATCCGTTTTATGAACTGGTGCCCAGAATTGAATTGCATATTCCAGATTAGGCCATACCAATGCTTTGTATAGTGGCAATATTACATCCCTGTCCAGTGAGTCCATACCTCTTTTAATACAAGACAAAATTCTGTTGGCCTTAGTGGCAGCTGACTGGCATTGCATGCTGTTATCTAGTCTATGATCTACTAATACACCCAACTATGTTTGTGTGCTTGAGGAGTAGCATTAACCCCTTCTACCCCGGGAAATTTTCACTTCAAGGGCCGAGCCATTTTTTGTAAATCTGACATGTGTGACTTTATGTGGTAATAATTTTGGAACGCTTTGTTTATTAAAAATCGCTTGATGAAGGGAAAGGGGTACTTTTTTTTTACTTTTTTCACTTCATTTTAGGGTCTGATCTCTGTTTCAATGTAGTACAAGATTTGGGGAGTGCTATCTCTTCTTGGGAAGAAAGTGTCTTAATCAGCATCAGAAGACTTATAGGTCATACATACTACTCTGGAATTCTGGGAAGAAAGGGATACAAATGAGCTCTTAACAAGCTCCGCCAGATGTAAGGCAGCTATCCTATAATTCAATGTTTGACCCTTTAAATAGGCCTTGAGACATGAGATATTAAATAAGCCAGCACCTCATCTGCAGAAAGCTGTTTCGGGGTGATTGCCCCTCATCAGTGCAGAGCAGAGAGTACTAGCTTAACTGGGTGAGCGGCCTGAATCAGGATTTGGGGGGTACTATCTCGCTTTGGGGAGAGCGCCTTAATTGGCGTGAGGAGACTTATAGGCCATACAAGATCCTCTGGAATTCTGGGAAGAAAGGGAAGCAAATTAGCTCTTAACAAGCTCTGCCTCTAGTGTCACTCCTCACTCCTAAGGTGTCTCCTCACCCCCACCCCCACTGACCAACTGTTTGAGAGGAAAGCTATTTGAGAAGGCAGGATAGATTGTCATTAACCAAAACGTGTAGAACTCCTTTAAGTAAAAAGATTTGTATGGTTAATGGATAAAGCATGAAGAGGAAAAATAGAACCTTTAGACGGAGCTTTCAGGTTATAATTCTAGTTAATTCATATGTAACATATGGGTCTCATTTATTAAAAACTGACCTTACTCAGACAGGAATTGATCAGATGCATATTTTATTTGTCCAGTGAAGTTTGAAACATGAAAGTTGATTAATTCTGTCTCCCCGTCATGCACTGCCTTCCCTGCACTAAGCATAAAACAGTGTATTGTTCTTTTCAATTACTAGAGTGAACTGGTGTCCCATTTGTATTGATTTCCATTTGTGCTCATTTTATATATGCTTTCATTATGTTAGGTTTTCAGAGTGTGTCCCCAAAAAATGTTAATAGTTCAACTTATTTCATCAAATTTTACATAATCCTTCTAGAACCTTCAGCCTTCTAACCTAGATAAACAACACTTCTCCAATGGATAGACAGCATCATGTCTACGGGATCTGTTGATGCTCATCTCATAGAAATCCTCTGGCACAGGTCCTGACAAATATGGTCAGAAAGTCGAGACAGCACTCAGTGGTATAATTCTGCAGTTATTGGTACTTTATGTGTACTGCTACATTGAGAGGCAAAGACAACATCTCAGGTCTGTTATCACTCTCTGTCAGACATGTGCCTCCTCTGATGCATCTATTCCAGATACCGCCTAAAGAAAACTGATAACACCTCCAAACATTTCCCAACGTAGCAGTGTGCATAAAGTACCACACATTGTACAGCCAATGTTGTGTAACTGATTATGTGCACCAAATGTCCTGTTGGAGTCTCTATGCTGGAGAAACTTAAAGTAAGCATGAGGTTCCACACAATTATAAAGAAAAAGGTTAATTTTTTTGTGGCTAAGCTTTTTGTAGCCAGGGGCACAATGAAAAAAGACATGAAAGTAGTCATACTAAAAGGCTATTTAAAATGTTAAAGAGCTAGAAGAATTTGAGAATATACATTTATGACACTACTTGACACATTGAAAACAGGACTGAAGGTGTCCAATAGATTTTTGGCTCATTACAAGATCTAAACAATCTGCTATAGATATACATATTGGAGACAACTCTATTTAGAGACCATAAAACTTTCACACTGCTTATCTGTAAGATAATTAAAGACTCATTCACATGATCTTTTTGATATTCAGTTGTTTTTCAAATGTCCATTCATTACACCAGGTCTCTGCTCTTTTTTATTATATACCTGTATATATAGTTCTAATCTGCAGACACTCTTGTAGTACGCCTGGCGAAGAGACCAGAGCTGTATTAAAAGCTTGCTATTAGTGTTAAGCAAACCAAACCATTTGAAGAGGATTTTGGTCTGAAGTTTAGGAAAACTTTGATTTGAAACGTATCTGAACTTTTTCCTAAAAGGGCGGCTGCATGCGTTTCAAAATTATACTAAGTTTAGAGGAGACAAGACCAGGAATGCTGGATCAACCATAATGCTGTGCAGCCAGCCAGTCTGCAGATAGCCATCTCCTGTGATGTCACAGTCCTATAAAACCCTCATCCCGCCCGGTCTCTGCCATTTTCCTGTGAGCTGAGCATAGGGAGAAATGTGACAAGCGCTCATGCGCTAGGGACAGTATTGCTGAAAATGATTAATAGAACAATATTGAAGAAGAAGAGTGCAAGGAGAGTACAGGGAGACTGCAAGGATACAAAGCATCAGTTTTATTAGTTTTTTCCTACAGTTACTTTTTCCTATGTCAGCCGTAAACTAAAATATGTAATTCAATACCAATAAGATGGAAGCTTTTATTATTCCAGTGCCAGCGGGACAACCAATACCATCCAGTCTGCACCCCTTAGTAGGACCAGGGACAGGATGACCATCCTCATCTTTTGCTGGCTTTACTTCTTCCAAATCATCCTTCAAAGTCTCCATGTCCTAGAAGCCAGTCAGATGCAGAGAAAGGAAGAGAAGGATTTTCCTTATGAAATATTCTCATCGATATTAGATGATGTGGAGAAGGAGGAAAAGCAGATGACAGAAGAAGGGCTCCCACCTGTAGGGCAGGAGAGCACTGGGGTTGGAGAAGTGGGTATGCCAGAGCTGATTAATATTCTGTGTTTACTGTCTAATAACCTGCAGGAGATTGCAGGCCAGAACAGCAATAAATTGCATATTGTGCTCCTGCCTAAACAGCCAATCCCCATACCAGCAGCAGCATTAAAGGTGCCATGCAGCCATTAACAAAGGAAAATGGTAAAGCTGATCAGCACTTACTCGGTGCATGCTGCACGGAAGAAGGATAAATCTCCACAATCAATTCAACAATAAATCCCAGCAGCTGTGTCTTAGTGATATGAATTTATTTCGGCAAGCATGCCTTCATCAACAAGTTGTTGATGAAGACATCTTTGCCGAAATAAATTCCTATCGCTAAGACACAGCTGCTGGGATTTATTATTGAATTAACAAAGGAAGACCGTCTATATAGTGCGGTCTTCATTATTAAATGAAAGGCAGTTGTGGGCTAATTGGCCGTGTGGTTCTTCACCGCAGCATGCCTGCAACCCGCCCGCTCCGTTTGGCCATACCCTAAGGCAGAGTGGCCTGAGTATACCTGATTTATAGCAATTAATGCCAATGGAACAAATCAAATTTATTTGTGGACTTCTGTGAATTTTTTTCAAAAACTTTGCTCATCTCTAGTGGTAAGCATCACATATTTTTCTAACATTTGATGTAATGTACTTGCATTGTAACATCATTGCTTCTATTTGTGTTGCCCATAAAAAGGTTTATACCAGCAAGATTTTGTTTCTCTTAATAAGAGCACTAAACTACAAAAAGTAACTGTAATTGCAAAATGATACTTCTGAGTGCTGTCTGGACTTTCTGACTACATTTGACCTAGATGTCAGACTTATTTCTCTATGTTCCATCTATAAATTTTCACTTGAATTGTGCTTGTATTAAGCATACAGTGAAATCTTGAACTCGACCATTATTCTTTCTGGTCTATTTATTCAGCGTATGCCACAATACATATCAAGACAAATAATATGCTTTACAGTTGATGACTTCTTGGAAAATATTGTAAGTATAGATTAATTCTACTCGAGCTTAGATAATGGTTTGCTGGGGGAAAAAAAGATGCAATTTTGCTAATTATGTAAAGTAACAGATGTTTGAATGAGTAAGTATTCCGGTTGCTGTAGTAACGTCTCTGATACTTACTGACCTTTCATGTTATTAGTAATTAGTTCTTATAGAGATTTAAAGAAGGAATTATTTAATGCATTACCGTGAAAAAGATTGTGTGTAATGAATGCCATGTAATGCTTCAAAGGGATGGAGGATTAGAGAACACAGATGGATGGTCTCTTATGCAAACAGATACATAACATTGGCTATATCCATATAAGGAAAAAGTACAATTTATTTGGAAATTCCAATTCCATCTTGGAATCAATTCCAAGGGTATATCAACAGTTTTCTAATGTTTCTATTACCAGATTTTTTCCGTTTAGAACCTGGGTTGGTTTAAGTGATAAGGAAGGGGGGCTAGCATTGAGCCTAGTTGTTTTAACGCTATATATGACCATCATAGTACTTGTGTCTTGCAGTATTTAGAAGTTTCCCCTCTGTAGGATCCATCTCTATTTGTCAGTTTTTTTCTTAGCTAGGGGAAACTGGGTGGAAAATAGCTGCTATGATGTCTCCCATACATGGTACACAAAGAGAAGAGGAGATTCTACTCTCATAATACTCTGTAGCAGAACTGAGCAGTGAACTGTAGCTCTGAATCCAACATTGGGGTGAGATAGAAAAATTACAAGAGCTTTCAGTGTTGTATCTCTGTGTGTCTATTGGCCCACTACTCTGGACTTTCTTCCGCTGTTTGTATTCAAAGCGGCAGCTGTGACGTGCAGGTTTATGCCACATGGTAGAAGACTGCTGAGAACAGTGATTGGCTGCAGAGGTTATGTCTCGAATACCTGCATGCTACTGATGCGGCTTTACATAAAAACAGTGGGAAGATGGATGGACAGGCAGTGCAGAGAAGAGAAAGCATTTTGGGGTGTGGTACATAATTATGATCATCTTGGAGAACCCCTTTACGTTATGTCTGTGTAGATAGAGCTCTATGTGCCATCAACAAGCATCAATATTCTCTAATGCTATAATATTCTCCAATGTATTCCATACGTAAAGTAGTGGAGAATTCTCCTGTCCTCGAAGTACTGGTTCTGGAAGCCAGGATCTCACAAGATTCCCAAGTAGAACATGCATAAAAACAAAGGTTGCTAGGATAACTACTGTTACTATTGATTTACTAGTTTATAGCACAGAGCTATCCTATAAACTAGAATCTTGAAAACCTGAGAAACAATAACCAGTAGAAAAGCAAAAAGTGATAACACCATTTATCATAAAAAAAGCTAATCAAGAATATCCAGAAAGATGATTTTTTTTTCTTACAAGGATGCAAAAATAGGCACTGCATCTAAACCGTTTCTGTTTCGAAGGTCACATTCCCAGAATGCACCGATCTCAAGGCCCACAATTAAACATAGAGGGCTATTAACATTTGGGACATTTAAAGAAGTTTGAAAGTTTATGATATAAATGTCTAATAGGTGCTGGTTTTCCAGGACTCCCACCATTCACACTCCAAAAGGGAAGACACCATGATGCATGCATTGAGGTCTCTCCATTGTAGTTTATGGGAGTTTCATTTTTCCAATAACTACAATAAAGATAGTCACACACAATCATGCACACTCCTTCACCTCATAAAACCAGTCCAAATGAGAACTCAGATGGCACAAAGCCCCTTTAACTTATAACAAGATGCCAATATTATTAATTGCATATGGAAAGTGCATTGGGCATGTTACAGATTTAACATTGAAGGATTTGAAGCTTTAAATTTAAGCATCTGAACAGGCAACCAATCCACCAACTCTCACAAATCAGTGGGTGTGAACCCACCGTGCCATGCATCCTACCTCCTATAAGGGCATTGTCTAGGTGAAGCCCTTGTTCTCCACGGTACCCCTGATGGTGGGGATAGGCTTTCCCGAGAGGAACACCAGGTCACTACCTCTTGAGGAGGATTGGCACACGAGGCAGCAGGTCCAGGCAGACCAAGAGGTACCTGAGCAAGGTACCAGAGGTACAGAGGTAGTCAGCAGGCCGAGTTGTAACCAGGAGCAACAGTGCAGGAGTGAAGGATGAGGCAGAGGCAAAGTCAAATAAGCAATAGGTCAGGGCAGGTGGCACAGGTACAGATCAGGCAGTCCAGATCGGCAACAGGAGAGTCAAGGCAAGCAGGCAGGGATCAAACAGGTAGCGGAGTCCAGGAACACAAGCACAAGTCAGGTACACAGAAACACAAACAGAGAAGGGGGCATCTACGAAGGGGCCTGAGCCACTTATATATACGTGCAGGAGGGCTAGGATTGGTCAGCGAGGTCACATGATCTAACCCATAAAGCACGGGAAGTGACACGCGCCAGCTCCTAAGGAAGTGCTGCAGGAAAGAAGCAGCAAGCATGCCTTGGCCAAGGCTGAAAGGAAACTGTGGAGCAGATACCAGAACAAACAGTACCTGCAAGGACAGAGCCCAGGACTGTAACGGTGAATGGGGAAGCACAGGCAGCAGATTACTGCTGAACATGGTGCCCAGGACCACGGCGGTAAGCAGGAGAACAGCGGCGCACAGTAGCCGCTGTTACACCAACCTGCCACTTGTCTTAGAGAGGGGTATGGCAATGTAAGTATCAAACTGACTGGTTGCTATAAGCAATTTCTCAGTTTTTTCTTTAGTAGTTTTTTTCCCCCAATAATTCCCTATTATGTGTAGCTAGGGATTCTTGTATGTTGCATTTTAGAATGTCTATAAAAATTGTTTGTCCAACTAAGACAGACAGTAATAATTTTTTTCTATCCAGTGACTCCATGGCTTTTACAGTAAAAGCTTTATGTTTCTGTTCTTTCAACTACGAATGCTCGTATTCTCTTCTGCCTAGTTTATGATAATTGAACTCTCAAAAATTTAGACAATTACACTTTAGGGAAAGGTTTATAGTAGGCTAATCACTGATGAGCCATTGGTGATATTGCTCATAGAATTTAGAAAACTACGAGCAAAGGCAAAAATAGTTATCATGTGACAATATTGTGACCAAAAACAGGTTTAACCCCTTAGGCCCCTTTCACACTGCGGGTTTTCCTCGGGTTCAATGCGTGAGTTGAACGCATTGCACCCGCACTGAATCAGGACCCATTCATTTCTATGGGGCTGTTCACATGAGCGGTGATTTTCACGCATCACTTGTGCAGTGCGTGAAAATCGCAGCAAGCTCTATTTTGTGCATTTTTCACGCAACGCAGGTCCCATAGAAGTGAATGGGGCTGCGTGAAAATCGCAAGCATCCGCAAGCAAGTGCGGATGCAGTGCGATTTTCACGCATGGTTGCTAGGTGACGATCGGAATGGGGACCCGATCTTTATTATTTTGCCTTATAACATGGTTATAAGGGAAAATAATAGCATTCTGAATACAGAATGCATAGTACAATAGCGCTGGAGTGGTTAAAAAAAAATTAAAAATAATTTAACTCACCTTAATCCACTTGCTCGCGCAGCACGGCTTCCCTTCTGTCTTCTTCTTTGCTGTGTACAGGAAAAGGACCTGTGGTGACGTAACACTGGTCATCACATGGTCCATCACATGATCCATCACCATGGTAAAAGATCATGTGATGGACCATGTGATGATCGGAGTGACATCACCACAGGTCCTTTTCCTGTACACAGCAAAGAAGAGAAGCCGGGCTGCGCGAGAAAGGGGATTAAGGTGAGTCACATTTTTTTTTTTTTTTTTTTAACCCCTCCAGCGCTATTGTACTATGCATTCTGTATTCAGAATGCTATTATTTTCCCTTATAACCATGTTATAATGGAAAATAATACAATCTACAGAACACCGATCCCAAGCCCGAACTTCTGTGAAGAAGTTCGGGTTTGGGTACCAAACATAATGATTTTTCTCACGCACGTGTAAAACATATTACAATGTTTTGCACTCACGCGGAAAAATCGTGCATGTTCCCGCAACGCACCCGCACCTTTTCCCGCAACACCCGTGTGAAAGAGGCCTTAGTGACTAATAATGTACTGTGTATGTCATGATGTGGTGTTAGTTACCGCATCATGACGCGCACAGTATGTCATGAGATGAAAGTGTCCCTGCAAGTACACTTGCGGTAACACTGGCATCTAATTGGGTGCTACGGACAGCTGAGCTGTCTGGGCACCCGGCAGGGGTCCAATCACAGCAGTCCCTGCCTTTGGATCGCTGCGATTGGTTAGTCAGATTTGACTGACCAATCGCAGCGTTCAGCAGCGCAGCTCTTATCTCCTCAGTTAGTGTTGAGGAGATCAGGGCTGCGCTTCTGTGTTTACTGTGCCCCGATATCCCCCCCTTCAGGATGGCCGAGCATCCAGGTAATAATGAGGGGCTGACCCCCCCCCACCCCTCCCCTTCCCCATAATGCTCCAGGATGGCCGAGCGGTAGTAGATTGTCAGCTGTTACCTCCCCCCTCATGTGCTGCACTGCAGTTGCAGCTCCTTGATTGATCATAACAGAGGGAAGGAGCTCCCTCCTTTCCCCCTCCCATCGGGCCGCTGCTCTGCTGTGGCAGTGTCTCGCTTGTTACCATGGCAACTGGACGCCTTACACAGTCATCCAGGCTTGCCATGGTATGTAAGCCTGACAGGGTCCTGCCAGAGGCTTACTGTGAATGAAAATACACTGCAGTACACTATACAGTGTACTGCAGTGTGTTGTAGAGCCGTTAGACCCACTGGATCTTCAAGAATCAAGTGGGTCCGAGTCAAAAAAGTGCAAAAAAAAAGTGTTAAAAAAATGAAAAAAGTAAAAAATAAATTAAGTAAAAAAAATCTAACATTTTTCCATATATACACACATTTATAATTGGATAAAAATTAAGAAAATAAAATACCCTAAACATGTTTGGTATCGCCGCATCCGTAATAACCAGCTCTATAAAGATATCACATGACCTAACCCCTCAGGTCAACACCATAAAAAAATAAATAAGTGGCAAAAGATACGTTTTTTGTCACCTACCATCACAAAAAGTGCGACACCAAGCAATGAAAAAGGCATATGCCCCCAAAGATAGTACAGATCAAACAGTCACCTTATCCTGCAAACAATGAGACCCTACCTAAGACAACCGGCCAAAAGATAAAAAGCTATGGTTCTCAGACTATGAAGACACTAAAACATTATTTTTTTGTTTAAAAAATGCTATTATTGTGTAAAACTTAAATAGATAAGAAAAGTATATCACATGACCCAACTCCTCAGGTGAACGCTGTAAAAATAAATAGATAAAAGCTGTGCCAAAATTACAAATTTTTTGGCCAACTTGCACCAAAAAGTTTAATAATGAATGATCAAAAAATCTTATGTACCCAAAAATGATACCAATAAAAACGTCAACTCTTCCTGCAAAAAATGAGCCCCTGCACAAGATGATCTGCAGAAAAATTTGGCGTTCAGAAAATGGAGACACAAAAACATAATTTTTATTTTCAAAAATACTTTATTATGTATAACTGAAACAAACAAAGAAAGTAGACATATTTGATATAATCTCATCCGTAACAACCTGCTCTATAAAATTAACACATGATCTAACCTGTCAGATGAACGTTGTAAAAAGCAAAAAATAAAAACGGTGCCAAAACATCCATTCTTTGGTTACCTTGCCTCACAAAAAACATACCCCAATATGTACCCCAAAATAGTACCAACAAAACTGTCACCTTATCCCATAGTTTCCAAAATAGGGTCACTTTTTGATTTTTTCTACTGTAGGGTGCATCTGGGGAGCTTCAAATGGGACATGGTGTCTAAAAACCAGTCCAGCAAAATCTCCTTTCCAAAAACCATACGGCACTCCTTTTCTTCTGCGCCCTGCCATGTGCCCATACAGCAGTTTACCACCACATGTGGGGTGTTTCTGTAAACAGCCGAATCAGGGTAATAAATATTGAGTTTTATTTGGCTGTTAACCCTCGATGTGTTAAAGAAAAAAAATTATTAAAATGGAAAATCTGCCAACAAAGTAAAATTTAGAAATTTTATCTCCATTTTCCTTAAATTCTTGTGGAATACCTAAAGGGTTTTCAAAGTTTGTAAGATCAGTTTTAAGTAACTTGAGGGGTGTAGTTTCCAAAATAGAATCATTTATGGGTGGTTTCTACTATGTAAGCCCCACAAAGTGACTTGAGACCTGAACTGGTCCTTTTATTAAAAATTTTAACAATTGCTTCTAAAATTCTAAGGCCTCTTTCACACGAGCATGACGGATTGGCTCTGGATGCATTCAGGGTGCGTTCAGTGAAACTCGCACCATTTTGCAAGCAAGTTCAGTTAGTTTTGTCTGCAATTGTGTTCAGTTGTTCAGTTTTTTCCGCACTTGATAAAAAACTAAATTTTTTACAAACATCTCCTAGCAACCATCAGTAAAAACACATTGCATTGCTTGCGAATGCAATGCGTTTTTCACTGAAGCCCCATTCACTTCTATGGGGCCAGGGCTGCGTGAAAAACTCTGAATATAGAACATGCTGCGTTTTTTAACACAGTGCAGAACTGATGCGTGAAAAAAAAAACACTCATGTACACAGACCCATTGAAATGAATGGTTCAGCATTCAGTGCGGGTGCTAAGCGTTCACGTCACGCATTGCACCAGCGCGGAAAACTCGCTCATGTGAAAGGGGCCTAAGCCTTCTAACGTCCCCCAAAAAAAAAATTACATTTACAAAATGTTGCCAACATAAAGTGGACATATGGGGAATGTTAAGTAGTAAATATTTTATGAGTTATCATTTTCTGTTTTAAAAACAGAGAAATTGAGATTTTGAAAATTGCTAATTTTTCAAACTTTTTGGTAAAGTTGGTATTTTTTAATAAATAAAGGTGAAATATATTGACTCAAATTTATGACTTGAAAAAGGCTAACACGCAGCCGAAACGTTGCATCCGGAATAAATTCCACTTTTTGCACCTTTTTGGACGTGCTGTCTCCGTTTTTTATTTTTTATTTTTCTGGATATCTACAAGTTGTTCTACTAGGGGCTTTTTACCACCCCTCCTGGAGACGAGCACCCAATACATCATTACCAAGGAGTGCTGTCCACCCATATTTTTTCAAATTTATGACTGTCATGAAGTACAATGTGTCACGAGAAAAAAAAAATCTCAGAATGGCTTGGATAAGTAAAAGTGTTTCAAAGTTATTACCACATAAAGTGATACATGTCAGATTTTCTAAAATAAGCCTGATCAAAAAGGTGCCAAATGGCCCAGTCATTAAGGGGTTAAGGGGGCATAGCATTATAAACTTTATAAATTAGACAAACTAAATTCCTTAAAGTGCTATTTTCATCTGTGTTTTTTTAGTAGAGAGAGCAATGAACCAATCTTATTAAAATCCCCGATCCTTTTTTCACCCGGCCTCTGCTGTCAGAGTAGGGTTAGAACACACCTGTACATATTAGATTGTTGGCCAAATTAGTCGACTGAAAACATCTTTTAACAGCTTTCTTTCCTGACTTCCCCAAAAGTAGATCTGCTGAGCGTGCTTGTTTTTTTCATAAGGAAAATGGAGATACCCCAGACACCGTTGGCAAAGGCTTTCTCTTGAGGAAACAATAGATCAGGCATGTTAGACTGCCCCTAAAGATTTCATCAATGATGAGATTAATTGGAAGAAGTAAATATATCTGACTACAGTGTACTTATTATTCAGCTGAATTTTCGGAAAAAGCCATTGTGTATGTACATAAATAATAATTTATTTCTGATCACAATGTTACCTGCACCATCTATTTTTTTCAGCAGCTCTCTGCCGGCGCAATACAGGTTTTTGCTTGTACAGTGAATCAGATGCTGCTTTCTGAGCTTGGGAAGCAGCAGAAGATCCACTGCACAGGCACTGAGCCTGCTCAGAGATTCTGCGCCTGCGCAGTAGATCTGATCCGAGCTCATCAGATCCACTGCAGGGCACTAAGACAATTTTGCCTACTTGGGTGTGACAACGGTACCTGCCTCACTAAATGGGTCAAGGAAGAGGGTAGAAACCAAGACAGCTGGCCAGAAGTACTAATGCCATAGAGCATAATTACATTTTGGTGAGTTGTCCAGAAGTAGTAATGTCTGTTAAATTGCATTATAGTGAAGGCGCAGAACTGCACAACATTTGGAGAACAGGACAATTTTAACGGACAGCTGGTCAGAGGTAGTAATGCCCTACAGCAAGATTACATTTGGGGGAACGCACGGAACTTAAAGACAGTTACCAAAACTAAAGTGTATGTCAACAACTGCATTGCCAGGAACTTGGCCAGATGGGAGTTTAGTTTCACACAAGAAAATTGCTGGCCATTCCCCGCCACTGTTATCCAAGCTCAGACTGGCCTGCAGGGGTATAGGTGAATCCCCCAGTAGGCCCCTGAGCAAGGTGGGCCCCTAGTTTCCCACCTTCAGCACAAGTGGCACATAGCATTTACTGGCACATACACATAGACTTAATGGATGCAAAGGAAAACAACATGGTCCAGCTTACCATAAAAACCTTTGCAGCTTTATTTGTTCCAATAAAAAACTATAATCCATACACGGTTCACATGCAAAATCCACAATGTCTATGCGTTTCAGACCTCTAAATTCCGGTCCTTACTCATGACATAAGTAAGGACTGAAATTTAGAGGTCCGAAAAGCGTAGACATTGTGGATTTTGCATGTAAACCGTGTATGGATTATAGTTTTTTATTGGAACAAATAAAGCTGCAAAGTTTTTTATGGGAAGCTGGACCGTGTTTTTTTCCTTTGCATCCAGTTTGTGTACAGCCGAGTCCGGGCTGGGCCCACGCTTCCAGGGAAATAACAGGTGAGTGCTGTCTTTTTTTCTTGTATTTTGGAATTTACAGTAGACTTACTGCACTACATACATATATTGAATGTACAGCACCTCATTCAGCCTATGTTCACATAAAAAACCTGATAGATTATTAAAGAAACTTCCCAGTTTGTTATTATAGACACAATTAGAGCTGAGATGACTTCTAGGTATAGAGGGAAGCTGCCAGTGTCCTCTTCTCCCCAGGACCTGTCTTCTCAAAGTTGCTGCAGAAACCTCCATATTCAATCATCTGGTAGCATCTTGCTGTTGTTTGAGCAGGTCATATTTGAATATATCTGTACAGTGGGCCCCCAAAATAAATTTTACTGGTGGACATAGGCACCCCAGTCTGACACTGCTGTTATCAGACTGTGATATGTCATTATGGGCTCCCGCCCCCCCTTCAAATAATTCCCTCCCCTGATTTGCACCACTGTCGCCACAGCTAATGCCACCACAGTGTCAAGTCCTATTACTAGTACAACCACTAACACAGCTATGCATCGGGTCCTCTGCCTCCACCTGAGCCTCCTCCTCATGGCAGTCCAAATGCTGACACTCCTCATACAAGTCATCAACAGGAAGACTATCTTCTATAGTGTGTGGCATGTTAGGTAAAAAAAGGCACCCCACTCAGAGCCGGAAGTGAAGACAGAGATGATAGAATTGAAGGCTCTTCTGCTGCCAGAAGTAGAACGACCAGGAGGAATGTGCTGACCATGGCTCAAAGACACAGTGGTGGACTCTATGTTCACAGTGGTGAACTATGCCACTACTGCTGTTTGCACTACTACTGCTACTCACATTCTCACTGGCGAATGACAAGGTATGGGTCTTTCATTTTCCACTCTATCGTGCACTAGACATTTTATTATGAGGTTTAACAATGGCAAATTACAGGTTTGGTACACTCATTATTAAAGGGTATCAACATTTCAAGTCCTTTTTCAATAAATAACAGAATGAGGTGCAATTAAACGTTTTCCCAAAATGGCAGCTGCATGTGTTACAAAGTGAAATTAAGCATAGAGGAGACAAGTCTGGGAAAGCAAGATCACCCATAATGCCGTGCAGCCAGCCAATCCGCAGATAGCCATGCCCTGTGATGTCACAGCTCTATGAAACCCTCGTGTCGAATGGTCTCCGCCATTGTCTTGTTAGCTGAGCATAGGGAAAGACGTGGAAAGCGCTTATGCTCTAGGGACAGTGTTGCTGAAAACGATTAATATAAGAATATTGGAAAAGGAGAGTGCAGGGAGACTTATTCTGCATCAGTTTTATTTATTAATTCCTACAGTTACTTATTCCTACATCAGCCATAAATTAGAATTTGTAATTCAATACCAATAAAATAGAAGACTTTATTATTACACTGCCAGTGTGCCAACCAATACCATCCGGTCTGCACCCCTTAGGGGGGCCAAGTCTTAATGATAACCATTCTTATATTTTTCTGGCTTTACTTCTTCCAAATCATCCTTCAAAGTCTCCATGTTCTTAAAAATGTCAACAAGATGCAGAGAGAGAAGGAGCTGGATGTCCCTGATGACTCATCGATATTAGATGATGTAAAAAAGGAGGAAAAGCAGATGGCAGAAGGGCTCCCACTTGTAGGGCTGGAGAATGCTGGGGTTTGAGAAGTAGGTGCAGCCCCTGTTTAAAGGTGCCATGTAGCCATTAACAATGAAAAAGGTCTTTAATTATTAAATAAAAGGCAGCTGTGGGCTAATTGGCCACGTGGTTCTTCACCGCAGCATGGCCACTCAGTGGGACCATACCCTGAGGTGGAGTGGCCTGGGTATACCTGATTTATAGCGATTCCTGACAAGTTTAATTTGTAACGCATTGAATTTCTTGTGGAACTTCGGCGAAGCTGCCGAATCAAATTTTTTTAAAACTTCACTCATCTGTAGTGGTTAGAATCACATTATTTTCCAACCACATTTGATGTAGCGATACCAAAATACTTATGGGTCTCCAAATAGGTCAGACAAATTGCGCAATGGTGTAACATCTTGTATGTAATTTAGTAAGTACAAGAAAGAAAGCAAAGTACCCCCCATCCTGTTGCACAATTTCTGCCTTATTCATTTAAAAACTAAAATCCATTATATGGTAAATACCATGACAAAAAAAGTAATTAAGTATTCCCTCTTGGTGACAATGTCACGAGATCAGATATGATCACCAACTGAAACCCCTCTTACTGAGGAGCTGTAAATTATATGAGGAGGGGGTCGGGTGATGGATGACAAAAAGAATCTCATATATTTACTACATGAGGCACACACACAATATAACCCATTGTCTCGAACTCTATTAGATTAAGCCATTCTAAATCCTAAACCATTACTTCTCCAACGATAAAAAAAAAATTGTTCTTTAAAGGAGAACCATCAGGAGATGTATATGAAGGAGGATTATTGTCGCCTTTGAGTGTTATTTATCGAGTGGCCAACTAAAAGGTTGACACTGGCTCTTGGCTACACACAAGATGTGTGAAACACCTCACTACATATCACGCTGCCTCACATAATTTAGCAGTGATGTATTTGGAGAAATTATTCTTGTAGAAACCTAAGGAAAAATAACTTAATTCATGAGATTCTTTTAACTGACTGAATTATCATAAAAAAAGGAAGAAAAAACAGCTATGGCAATTTCAGCTCTGACTCATCCGTAGATTGATTACATCCACAGGCTCCATAGCAGTCGGCTGGTCTGCCGCTTTAGTATGAATACCCTAGGCTATGTTTTAGTAGTATTGCCACAATTTTACTATACAGTATGTAAAACACAATGATACAGCCATGAGTTGTGCCAAGTAATGTCAGCTCTGTATCATCCTCATGTCCAGGCCTGTTGCTTAAAACAAATGACCTGTAGACTCCTAGCCAGGCTGTTCTTCACCCAAGACTTGCTAACGCCACTTGTTACCCAGCACCCCAGGCATATGTCCCCTTTCCTGGGAAAGTGGTTGAATGAATGCTGTTTTTATATAAATTTCATATTTTTTTTTTTTTATGTTGAATTCAAATGTCATATAAATCAGTAGTGTTGGGGCGAATATTCGAATAGTGAATATTAATCGCAAATATTGACACTTCGCGAATTCGCTAATATTTAGAATATAGTGATATATATTCGTAATTTCGAATATTCTACATTTTATTTTCATCAGTAACCTCCTTTCTTGCTTGTGGGCCAATGAGAAGGCTGCAATGTCATTATCTGAGCTTAGCAACAGCCGTAGCAACGAATAGGAAAATTGCCTATCCCTTACTATATAAGAACCTCCCCAGCAGCCCTTGCATGCAGTATTTTGCAGATCTGAGAGAGACAGCATTGTTATTGCTGTGCTCTCTGCTTTCCTGTGTCATTACATTAGATAGTTAGTTTGCTTATATATATAATACAGATAGTTAGTGGGAGATAGTCAGTGTAGGTTAGATAGTGATATAGTGTAGCTGGTTCTGCTGTCCATACATACATGCTACAGACATAGTGCTGTCATGTCACAAGTTCACAACAATACTTACTGCACCAATCACTAATAAGTAGTCAGACCTGTTAAAATGTGAAGTTGCACGTATTGCGCCAAAATATTCGCATTATTAGTGCCGATTTCGCGAATATATTGGAGCACTCTATCTGCATATAAAGCTATTGTAATGTTCTGCCGTGCCAACCATTTTCTCGAGTCTCAGGAAACTTCTAGCAGCTTGAGAAATGTAGCTATAGTGACCCACGCCTGTATTTGGCGTGCATTACGCGAATATCCCATTGCCGATTTTTTGCGATCAAGAAAATTACCTCAAATTCGCAAATATTCTACCAAATATTCATGAATATTGCCCCTGCCGCTCATCACTATAAATCAGTAAAATATTAAATAAAAGGGCTTTTTTCTGTTTAATGTACAGTGTGGTCACCCCCATCTCTTTCAAGGTGTGACCTACAAAAGTTTGTGGAAATCTAGTCTGCCTGTCACGACTGTGACTGATCCAGACAGGTCTGGGAGGAGAAGGTCGCAGCGACTTGCTACTCGCGATAGCTTGTGAGTTTGCTCCGTGGTTCAGGGTAAGTCATTTTGCCTTGTGAACCTTTTTGTCCTGACTGGGAGTTTGTAGGCATCCTTCTCAGGTGAGTCCTGTCTGCCACTCCCAGCTACTATATTAGTTTCAGTTTCACTTGCAGTCATTGCCAGATATAGTCCTTACTTCCAGTGCTATTCTGACCTTTGGAGGAGATCGTTTGACGGTATTGCCGTGGAGCTCTGGTCTGGCGTGGACTGTCGTTGTTGGGATCACCTTCTCTGCTCGTGACTGGATAAGTCTATGTTATAGATTGTTTGTTTGTTTGTTTGTTTGTTGCTGTCTTCCCCTGTTGTTCTCCTAGACGTGAGTGATGGTGACTAGTGCTCCCATCTGCCTTTCCCCAGGCTAGTCTTGTTAGGGTGACTAAGGGTTTAGGCATCCTGCTCGCCGCACGGGTTCACATCCCGTCTAGGGTATCAGGGCAGACAGGTGCCAGCTTAGGGTTAGTCAGGGGTGACCATTCTATTTCCCATCCGTAGATAAGGGTCCCCCTTCCCCTCCGTCTGGTGCGACACGACTGCTGCTGGGATAGCGGTCGTGACACTGCCATATGTTGATGGCTTTGTCACTAGGATAGACATCTTTAACTTGGGACCTCTATCAGGTTGCACAACTGTTTTCACTAAATGGACCCTATGTTGCAAGTAGAAGTCTGTTCATTATGGTAGCACCCACTATATGCGAATACCTATTACCACCTCCCAGTTTACTACTGCCCCCTTTTGAAATGCAGACAAGTCTGAAGTAATTCCCCATAGAATTGTTCGGAGCAATTCTCATTTTAGGCCTATTGAACAAGATACTTCACCCACACAAGTCTTCTAGGGACGTCTGATTGGCAGGGAGAGTCCAAGATCAAAAGCATGTTACCATTCAGTTCCTCAATCTACACCCTGAGGTGCAGTTTAGCAGTTGTATTTCTACTGGACCTTTAAAAGCAGCTTATAGGGGGTCTCTCCTGGTGAGAGATGTCCTTTAACATTTATAGTATCCATAGGTCTTCCTAATAATGTGAGCTTCTTTTAACACAGCAAAGTAAAACGAATGCTTGTGAGATCCCATTAGCTTAATAGGATTGCAAAGCGAGAGGAAGAACAAAGTGCCATTTCCTCACATGGAAAGCATAATCCAGCAGTTTTGATTTAATTAAGACATGGTTTAGTGTTCTGGATTAGACACTTTTGATGTAAAGTGGTAATAATGGCCAATAACACATTACACAGAAGAAACATTTATACAGACATAATTCCATATTGTCACCCACACGACCTGTCTAATGACATGTTGTAGAATACTGCAGGTAACCATCATATTAAGACAAAACCTAAAAGACCTCGAAGTCACAAGACTGAAAAATAACATGCTCTTTCACCAGACTCCTTTGATTAGATGCTCATGGTAATGTGCTCCACGTGGTGGTACCTGCTGTAGGCCACTATTTATAGGCTTGAACTATATGCTAATCCACAGCCTTTTAGTTTAGGTGCCATCATACAGTTATGGTTGCCACTTAGGATGTTTCTTGGCCAATCAAGTCTTAAACTAAAGGAGGGTGAGGGGAACTGTTTTGCATGTGCAATTACACCTGATAAGGGAAATGTCCATAATCAGTTTAGGATGCCCTCAGGGCTGAGATAGGGTTAGATCTTCCTCGTGTTCTGAAACTCCTGCATTTGGCATAAGGAGAGACTTTTCCACTCTTGAATACTCTTCCTAGCTTGGCAACACATTCACTTCAAAACCACCTTTACTAGAGATGGAAAAATAGATTTTCCAGGTTTTAGATTTTCAGTGGATCACACTGATTTCCATTTTGGAACAAAGTTTATAAAGATTGTCTAATTTCTAATGTGTTCATATTATAACATGACAACATTCATAGACAATAAAATACTATATTGATATCATACGTGGTCTTGATATGTCCTATTTAATAAGAGTTATTTGCAACTCTACATGACATGTTTTATTAATCTGGATGCTAACGGGAGTGTTCGCATTAGCATTAGAAATTCCGTTCTACTGTTCTGTTATAACAGAGTTATAGCAGAATTTTAGAATGGAATGCAAAACGGAACCCTAATACATTTCTATGGGCACAAATAACGGTTTCATTTTGTTCTGTTATACATGACGGAAAAAAATCCTGTTGACAGGTCTTTTTTTTCGTCATGTATAACATAACAAAACGGAACTTTTATTTGTCCCCATAGAAATGCATAAGGACGGAGCATTTTGCATTCCGTCCTAAAATGTCATTATATTCTGTTATAACTCTGTTCTAACAGAACACTTTAACAGAATTTCTAACGCTAATGTGAACCCGCCCCAAGGTGTTAGCCAAAGTCTTGGCAAGGAGGTTTAGGCACAGTGATTTTATGCCTGGGAAAAGCACAGATATTAACCTAAGAAGGTTATACACAAATTTACAAGTTAAGCATCACAATGCTGAGAAAGATATTTTGGCCTCCTTAGATAATGAAACATCATTTTACTCTGTGGAATGCGAGTTTATGTGGGGGATATTGTGGCAGATGGGATTCCACTTGCTTTTTGACTTGGCTTGGTAAGCTATACCATGCTCCTACGGCCTGGGTCACAGTCAAGGGATATCTCTCTGAGCCTTTTTCTCTTCGACGATGGACTAGACAGGGGTGCCCACTGTCATCCCTGCTTTTCGCCCTAGTCATGTAACCATTGTCCACTATAATTAGTAATCTGGGAGAGAAAGCGACCGCGAAACACGTGTTGGGATCCAGGACTACTTGGTCTGTATTTATTTGTATTGCATGTATTTTCCCTATGTCATGTTTTAGTTGAGGCACTATGCACTTTATATATGCTGACTGAGGACTGTGACTGATCATTGTATTGCACAGCCAGGGATTTTTTATTGCAAAATTATATTTATTATAATGGAACAGACCGTTGGAGATCATCCTGTGTGATGTAATGCTGCTTATGTATACGGATTTCTATGTTTTATACAAGTGTTTGTCCAATAAAAGACTTTGTATTTCTATAATATATGCTGTTCTGAGTTTAGTTTTGGGTTTATATTTGATTGGTTTAGGACAGCAACTACACCGGGCGTTTATTCGCTTGCGATTTTACTTGTGTTTATCTAGTAGCAGGATCTGAATTTTCACTCTGTTTTTTTGCCTTCCTCTGGATCAGCTTGCAGGATGACAGGCCGAACTGGATGGACAAATGTCTTTTTTCGGCCTTATGTACTATGTTACTTATGTTATGTACTATGTTCTGTCAGGCAGCACATAAAAAAAAAATAACCCCAAAGGTGTACATAGCTTTTAAGTCTACCGAGCTCTGTGGGGCTCATTTTTTGCATGTAGTTTGTAGTTTTCAGTGATACCATGTTCGGCGAGTTTTAGATCACTTTTTGTTAAATCTTTTCTGCAAGGTTAAGAAACAAAAAAAATGGCAAATTGACCATTCAGATTTTTTTCTGTTACCATGTTCACCGTACAGGATAGATACATTTATATTTTCATATTTTGAGACATGGCGCTTCCTATGATCTTTATTTTTTATTGTTTATTTATTTTTTTGTTTTATTCTAAGGAAAGGGGAGTGATTTAAATTTGTATACATTTTTTAAATTTCAAACTTTTTCCTTTATTTTGTCCCTTTTTTTAGGCCCCCAACATGCAATCATCAGACTCCCATCAAAAATGGAATTTAATGCATTTTTAGATAGAAAATTCAGTATATTCCAATGTAGTGCTGCCACCTGCAGGCCTACATTAGAAAAAAACTGCGATCATCATTGGATCCTGCAGAAGCATATGGCCTTTTACAACCAACGAACGGCTCCCGTGATGGAGGAACCGTTTCAGCCCCAGAACCACAGCACTACTGTTTTTTTCCAACACTCACACTCACATTTGACCATGGCATCTGAATAATTAAATGTTTGCAATTGGCGTTATCTCTGATTGCAGGCATTAGCCCCAGGCGTCTGCTGTGTGAAACAGCAGGCAGTCAGCAGCTATGGCGCATGCTCTTCTCCAGAGCGGGTGCCATCTTTGAAGATTTAGTATCTGCCGTACATGCAGATGTCGTGAAGGGTTAAAATACTGCCTGGGGTATCATTGAAAACTTTTGCTTATGTTCAAAAATCAATAAAAATAATCTATTAGAAAACTCTACATGCCATTTTACTATGCGATGCCTATTAAATATGAAGATACGTTCAAATTCAACCATCCTCTTGTATTTTACAGCCAAATGCACTCAAAACCTGGCAATTCAGATACAACTCCAGTTAATACCCAGTATGTCACATCTTCCTTCGCCCCTCTATGTCTAGGGTCAAGGAAGCTCAGTTATAGGGAGTTGTTTATTTGGGTTTTCACATGCTCATTTTCTTTACACAATTTCTATTACTTAACCATGTAGACCTGATATTTTAGTAAGGAAAGACAAGTATTTTCTGACCACCAGCTCCTGGGTGACAAACAGCTCCCTGTATCTCAGCTCCCAGTAAGTGTTTAATGGGGTTGAGAAATAGATAACTGGAAAGATGCCTTAACTATTAGGTAGGTATAAAATAATTAATCAGTGAACCGAGATCCATAAATATCATCATTACAAATAAAAATGATATGGCCAAACTCTCCCTGTCTCTAATATCTGGTTTCTTAGCCTTCCTGCAGGTGTCAGCATTAGCCAGGCATAAACCACTATACAATAGACTAAAACAGCCCGGCATCTGCTGATGCTATAACATGGTGTACATTATAGAAACCACGTAACTAAGTAAAATTGCTAAAAATACAAAAAAAAAAGGTAATCTAATACCTAACACAGGGAAGGAATTCCTAAATATAAGACAGTTTTCACTCTATTTACTTGTGGAGCATTAGATGTCTTTCAATTCTGACAAAAAAGGAATATAAAAAAGGTACAGTAAGTTATTTAGTACTTACTTGGTGCGATTGCGATTTTCTAATATCCACAAGCCAAGTTCAAAGATTCTCCAGACTGGGTTTTTTTTTCCAAGTAAAACTTCAGTAGGAAGATTTATGAGAAAACATTGCAATACTGTTGTACGATCTTTTCTTCGCGATATAAGATTAATTGGTGTTGTTGTTCTCAATTTCTAGAAGCTTTTCAGAGGCGAAAAGCTAAAATCAAGAGAGGAGTATATCCCATGCTGACTGCAAAAAAAATAAAAATAAGCCATCATGTCATCTCCAGGCTCAGTGCCTTGCTGTAGTTAAGAAGCATGCACATGAAATGAAGATTACCACTTGCACTTGTCTGGACTGCTGCTAGCCTACATAGACTTATATGGAGGCTGCATCTTTCCCAGCTGTAAAGTATCCGCCTCTCTTTGGTGAAATCCCTTAGGGTATCCCTTCATGCTGTTTTGATCTCCCTGCTTTCCCATTCGATTATCCCTTCTCTCCCACTCTCTGAGTAGTTTCTCCTTCCTCCCAGCTCCTTTTCCTTGCATTTCCCCTATCGCTCACTGATCACTTGCCACTGATTTGCTGGCTCCATTTGCCTGCCTGGTGTGTTTTCTCTTACTGTCACTCACAGCAAAATCTGTTGAGCTCCTCGCAGACACAAAGCCTGACAAAAGTATCTAGATTTTAATCAGGTCAACGCTATGCTATCGAATCAGAATCACAAAGTTTATCCTTTAAGGTAAAGATAAAAAGAAAAGCAAAAAGAGAACAACAACAACAACAAAAAATATATATAATAAATAAAAGTAACTTTTATATAAAACAGCAGTGATGTATTCTGCTTTACACAGACAGTGATTCTGTTGTAAATAGTTCCCCCCCCCCCGGTTCATTGCCTACAGGATTTCGAAACCGACAGCATAGCTGTACGCGATTGTCGAATTGCATTGCAAGCCCTATGGGGAATGCTGTGTACATCTGCCCAGAGAAATGTTACAAAACCAGGGAATAGCACTGTGAAAACAGTTTTGTGCAAATACCCATTTAAATCATTTTCGGTGTGAAATTGAGGAAATTACATTTTTCTAGTATTCATCCAGGAATAATACAGTCTGCTATATGCAATGAAGGTTTTTAGAGAGTCTCACCTACACGGCTTGTAAATGTAACGCCAGTCTTAATCTTCTCCTAAGGATTTCAGCTGCGCTGGACAGCAGTGAAGGTTTTCATACAGTCTGCAGGGTTGGACTGTATTATCCACTCCACATACATGTGTAATACGGTACTTAGCACAGCACTTTAATGAAAGGAATATCCTATAGTATGTTGTGGTGCCTTAAGTGATCTCTTTACAGTCATTGAAACGCGTTGGCAGGTGTCCTTGGAAAGTCTCAGTATTATTACCTTGGTTTAATTATATATTAGCACAAAGGAGGTTAAATGAATTGCAGTAACACTGCGCTGGTGCCCAGCAGAGAATCTAGGAATTGCCCACTCATCAGTACAGTAGTTCTGTAGACTTAAAGAGAACCTGTCACCTCTCCTGACATATAGCATATGTAGTTCAGCACTCCGATACCAATAGGATGTGGTGCTCGTGTCTAGGAGAGGCACTCTGCTTGCATATGAAGAACAGAATGGCAGTTCATTATCGATGCTATTATGTATTCTTTATTGTCAATTTTTTTTCTGTGACACGTTTCGGCTTAAAAAAAGCCTTCTTCAGACATATGTGGTGAGCATGGTGATGTCATCGCGCACATCACAGGTCCTTTGGCAGGTCCTGCTGAATACCCCTAAATAGCCATAATTTTTTGCATTCTGTCATAAGAATGCTATTATTTTCCAATATAACCATGTTATAACGGAAAATAATAAAATTGCCCAAACTCTGACTTTAGTGAAAAAGTCTGGGTTCGTGTCCGGGTACTATGCAGTTCGTGTTCACTCATCCCTATTCGTGCCAAATTACTTTATCAGAGATAGCAGCGTACAGCACTTGGCTATATCCACCAGTGCCATGGAGTATGAATGGAGTGGTACGCGTATGCTTGACCTGCTGCTCCATTCTTATGGGGGCACAGAATCCCCATTCTTACCAATGGTTTGGCGTTCACAGATCTAACAGTTATACATTATACAGTGAGTAGAGGATACCTTGCTTAACACCTTTGTATGATTTACTAAATATATATACAGTACAGACCAAAAGTTTGGACACACCTTCTCATTCAAAGAGTTTTCTTTATGTTCATGACTATGAAAATTGTAGATTCACACTGAAGGCATCAAAAGTATGATTTAACACATGTGGAATTATATACTTATCAAAAAAGTATGAAACAACTGAAAATATGTCATATTCTAGGTTCTTCAAAGTAGCCACCTTTTGCTTTGATTACTGCTTTGAGCACTCTTGGCATTCTCTTGATGAGCTTCAAGAGGTAGTCACCTGAAATGGTCTTCCAACAGTCTTGAAGGAGTTCCCAGAGATTCTTAGCACTTGGCCCTTTTGCCTTCACTCTGCGGTCCAGCTTACCCAAAACCATCTCGATTGGGTTCAGATCCGGTGACTGTGGAGGCCAGGTCATCTGGCGCAGCACCCCATCACTCTCCTTCATGGTCAAATAGCCCTTACTTAGCCTGGAGGTATGTTTGGGGTCATTGTCCTATTGAAAAATATATGATGGTCCAACTAAACGCAAACCGGATGGAATAGCATGCCACTGCAAGATGCTGTGGTAGCCATGCTGGTTCAGTATGCCTTCAATTTTGAATAAATCCCCAACAGTGTCACCAGCAAAGCACCCCCACACCATCACACCTCCTCCTCCATGCTTCACGGTGGTACCAGGCATGTAGAGTCCATCCGTTCACTTTTTCTGCGTCGCACAAAGACACGGTGGTTGGAATCAAAGATCTCAAATTTTGACTCATCAGACCAAAGCACAGATTTCCACTGGTCTAATGTCCATTCCTTGTGTTCTTTAGCCCAAACAAGTCTCTTCTGCTTGTTGCCTGTCCTAAGCAGTGGTTTCCAAGCAGATATTCTACCATGAAGGCCTGATTCACACAGTCTCCTCTTAACAGTTGTTCTAGAGATGTGTCTGCTGCTAGAACTCTGTGTGGCATTGACCTGGTCTCTAATCTGAGCTGTTGTTAACCTGCAATTTCTGAGGCTGGTGACTCGGATGAACTTATCCTCCGCAGCAGAGGTGACTCTTGGTCTTCCTTTCCTGGGGCAGTCCGCATGTGAGCCAGTTTCTTTGTAGCGCTTGATGGTTTTTGTGACTGTACTTGGGGACACTTTCAAAGTTTTCCCAATTTTTCAGACTGACTGACCTTAATTTCTTAAAGTAATGATGGCCACTCGTTTTTCTTTACTTAGCTACTTGTTTCTTGCCATAATACAAATTCTAACAGTCTATTCAGTAGGACTATCAGCTGTGTATCCACCTGACTTCTCCACAACGCAACTGATGGTCCCAACCACATTTATAAGGCAAGAAATCCCACTTATTAAACCTGACAGGGAACACCTGTGAAGTGAAAACCATTTCAGGTGACTACCTCTTGAAGCTCATCAAGAGAATGCCAAGAGTGTGCAAAGCAGTAATCAAAGCAAAAGGTGGCTACTTTGAAGAACCTAGAATATGACATATTTTCAGTTGTTTCATACTTTTTTGATAAGTATATAATTCCACTTGTGTTAATTCATACTTTTGATGCCTTCAGTGTGAATCTACAATTTTCATAGTCATGAAAATAAAGAAAACTCTTTGAATGAGAAGGTGTGTCCAAACTTTTGGTCTGTACTGTGTATATATATATATATATATATATATATATATATATATAGTGGCAGTGGAGCTGCCATAGAGCCATATGAGGGCCATTCAAATTGTGTATCTCACCTAGAGGAAGCTCGGTGAGAACAAAAAAGTCTCGGGAAATAGGTTTTCCCCACTGTCTAGATTTAACACAATATACACTAAGAATATATACAGTGGTCTGAGGTTACAGATTACAGGTTATATGGGTACAACAGGGTTAAGCAGTGTAAAAGTCAGTTACCGAGTATGATGAAAGTTCCTTTGAGGTGTTCTTTGCTGGAGTCCACATGAAGGACCGTGAGCTCAGCTATTTCCTGGGTCCCTCTGAACACATGTGTAGGATGTAACCCCTCTTCAGAAAAAGACGCGCCTACTTGCTGGCACCATACTTTTAACCTGTGGCCAGCCCCTCCCCTCCTAGCCTCAGGGAGGGGTCCACTCTCCCTCTTCTGGGCTGGCAGCAAATGACCCACAAAACCCTTTAGGGTTCATAGCTCCAGACCAGAGGGTCACAGGGAGATGGTTCTGGGACCAATGGACCTGCCTGGGTTCCGTCTATAAGTAGAACCCAAACCTGGTACCGTTATGTGGTTTCTATGGGGAGATATGAATAGCTCCCTACCCTGACCTCGTCCCAGTAAACAAAGACCATAAGAACGTACCTCGTGGCCACCGGGACACAAATATGTATCCGGTTTGCACCTGCGATGGACAGGCGATTCATAATTCCTTATGAAAGGTAGGTGCCAACATGTCTGGGAGGTCTCATTGATCCTGGGCAAGGCCGGATACCTCATGCTGGGGGTTTTCCTGCAAGATTCAGTTGGCTCCAAACTGGTGCACCGAGGTGTGACCTTCTCCGTGAAGCCTGGACCTCCTGGGGGCCTCCCTTCTTGCCAACTGACACTCAGATGGCCTGGGGGGGGAGGGTGGAAACCCATTTTGCATGTACACTGAACATGCCAAGAGGTGCATCAAATTACAATCAGGGCTGGGGCTTTGAAGCAGGGCCCTCCTGTGGAGCTATCTGTCAGCAGATGGGGGTGTTAGGACATGGCTGACAGTAAATATTAATCAATATTCCTAACAGTTTCTAATATGTAAGCGCCAGAAAGTGAGGTCCTAAGTAGAGTTGAGCGAACACCTGGATGTTCGGGTTCGAGAAGTTCGGCCGAACTTCCCGGAAATGTTCGGGTTCGGGATCCGAACCCGATCCGAACTTCGTCCCGAACCCGAACCCCATTGAAGTCAATGGGGACCCGAACTTTTCGGCACTAAAACGGCTGTAAAACAGCCCAGGAAAGGGCTAGAGGGCTGCAAAAGGCAGCAACATGTAGGTAAATCCCCTGCAAACAAATGTGGATAGGGAAATGAATTAAAATAAAAATTAAATAAATAAAAATTAACCAAAATCAATTGGAGAGAGGTCCCATAGCAGAGAATCTGGCTTCCTGTCACCCACCACTGGAACAGTCCATTCTCAGATATTTAGGCCCCGGCACCCAGGCAGAGGAGAGAGGTCCCGTAACAGACAATCTGGCTTCATGTCAGCAGAGAATTAGTCTGCATGTCATAGCAGAGAATCAGGCTTCACGTCAGCCACCACTGCAACAGTCCATTGGCATATATTTAGGCCCAGCACACAGGCAGAGGAGAGAGGTCCCGTAACAGAGGATCTGGCTTCATGTCAGAAGAGAATTAGTCTGCATGTCATAGCAAAGAATGAGGCTTCACGTCAGCCACCACTGCAACAGTCCATTGGCATATATTTAGGCCCAGCACCCAGGCAGAGGAGAGAGGTCCCGTAACAGACAATCTGGCTTCATGTCAGCAGAGAATTAGTCTGCATGTCATAGCAGAGAATGAGGCTTCACGTCAGCCACCACTGCAACAGTCCATTGGCATATATTTAGGCCCAGCACACAGGCAGAGGAGAGAGGTCCCGTAACAGAGGATCTGGCTTCATGTCAGCAGAGAATCAGTCTGCATGTCATAGCAGAAAATCAGGCTTCACGTCAGCCACCACTGCAACAGTCCATTGTCAGATATTTAGGCCCAGCACCCAGGCAGAGGAGAGAGGTCCCGTAACAGACAATCTGGCTTCATGTCAGCAGAGAATTAGTCTGCATGTCATAGCAGAGAATCAGGCTTCACGTCAGCCACCACTGCAACAGTCCATTTTCATAAATTTAGGCCCAGCACCCAGGCAGAGGAGAGAGGTCCCGTAACAGACAATCTGGCTTCATGTCAGCAGAGAATCAGTCTTCATGTCATAGCAGAGAATCAGGCTTCACGTCACCCACCACTGTAAGAGTCCATTTTCATAAATTTAGGCCCAGCACCCAGGCAGAGGAGAGAGGTCCCGTAACAGACAATCTGGCTTCATGTCAGCAGAGAATTAGTCTGCATGTCATAGCAGAGAATGAGGCTTTACATCAGCCACCAATGCAACAGTCCATTGTCAGATATTTAGGCCCAGCACCCAGGCAGAGGAGAGAGGTCCCGTAACAGAGGATCTGGCTTCATGTCAGCAGAGAATCAGTCTTCATGTCATAGCAGAGAATCAGGCTTCACGTCACCCACCACTGTAAGAGTCCATTTTCATAAATTTAGGCCCAGCACCCAGGCAGAGGAGAGAGGCCCCGTAACAGAGGATCTGGCTTCATGTCAGCAGAGAATTAGTCTGCATGTCATAGCAGAGAATGAGGCTTCACGTCAGCCACCACTGCAACAGTCCATTGGCATATATTTAGGCCCAGCACACAGGCAGAGGAAAGAGGTCCCGTAACAGACAATCTGGCTTCACGTCAGCAGAGAATTAGTCTGCATGTCATAGCAGAGAATGAGGCTTTACGTCAGCCACCACTGCAACAGTCCATTGGCATATATTTAGGCCCAGCACACAGGCAGAGGAGAGAGGTCCCGTAACAGAGGATCTGGCTTCATGTCAGCAGAGAATCAGTCTGCATGTCATAGCAGAAAATCAGGCTTCACGTCAGCCACCACTGCAACAGTCCATTGTCAGATATTTAGGCCAAGCACCCAGGCAGAGGAGAGAGGTCCCGTAACAGAGAATCTGTCTTCATGTCAGCAGAGAATTAGTCTGCATGTCATAGCAGAGAATCAGGCTTCACGTCACCCAACATTGGAACAGTCCATTGGCATATATTTAGGCCCCGGCACCCAGACAGAGGAGAGGTTCATTCAACTTTGGGTAGCCTCGCAATATAATGGTAAAATGAAAATAAAAATAGGATTGAATGAGGAAGTGCCCTGTAGTCCAATAATATATGGTTAAGGGGAGGTAGTTAATGTTTAATCTGGACAAGGGACGGACAGGTCCTGTGGGATCCATGCCTGGTTCATTTTTATGAACGTCAGCTTGTCCACATTGGCTGTAGACAGGCGGCTGCGTTTGTCTGTAATGACGCCCCCTGCCGTGCTGAATACACGTTCAGACAAAACGCTGGCCGCCGGGCAGGCCAGCACCTCCAAGGCATAAAAGGCTAGCTCTGGCCACGTGGACAATTTAGAGACCCAGAAGTTGAATGGGGCCGAACCATCAGTCAGTACGTGGAGGGGTGTGCACACGTACTGTTCCACCATGTTAGTGAAATGTTGCCTCCTACTAACACGTTGCGTATCAGGTGGTGGTGCAGTTAGCTGTGGCGTGTTGACAAAAGTTTTCCACATCTCTGCCATGCTAACCCTGCCCTCAGAGGAGCTGGCCGTGACACAGCTGCCTTGGCGACCTCTTGCTCCTCCTCTGCCTTGGCCTTGGGCTTCCACTTGTTCCCCTGTGACATTTGGGAATGCTCTCAGTAGCGCGTCTACCAACGTGCGCTTGTACTCGCGCATCTTCCTATCACGCTCCAGTGCAGGAAGTAAGGTGGGCACATTGTCTTTGTAGCGTGGATCCAGCAGGGTGGCAACCCAGTAGTCCGCACAGGTTAAAATGTGGGCAACTCTGCTGTCGTTGCGCAGGCACTGCAGCATGTAGTCGCTCATGTGTGCCAGGCTGCCCAGGGGTAAGGACAAGCTGTCCTCTGTGGGAGGCGTATCGTCATTGTCCGTGCCTTTCCCCCCAGCCACGCACCAGTGATGGACCCGAGCTGCGTTGGGTGCCACCCCGCTGTGACCATGCTTCATCCTCATCCTCCTCCACCTCCTCCTCATCCTCGTCCTCCTCGTCCTCCAGTAGTGGGCCCTGTCTGGCCACATTTGTACCTGGCCTCTGCTGTTGCCAAAAACCTCCCTCTGAGTCACTTCGAAGAGACTGGCCTGAAAGTGCTAAAAATGACCCCTCTTCCTCCTCCTCCTCCTCCTCCTCCTCCTCCTGGGCCACCTCCTCTTCCATCATCGCCCTAAGTGTTTTCTCAAGGAGACATAGAAGTGGTATTGTAACGCTGATAACGGCGTCATCGCCACTGGCTATGTTGGTGGAGTACTCGAAACAGCGCAACAGGGCACACAGGTCTCGCATGGAGGCCCAGTCATTGGTGGTGAAGTGGTGCTGTTCTGTAGTGCGACTGACCCGTGCGTGCTGCAGCTGAAACTCAACTATGGCCTGCTGCTGCTTCGCACAGTCTGTCCAGCATGTGCAAGGTGGAGTTCCACCTGGTGGGCACATCGCATATGAGGCGGTGAGCGGGAAGGCCGAAGTTACGCTGTAGCGCAGACAGGCGAGCAGCAGCAGGATGTGAACGCCGGAAGCGCGAACAGACGGCCCGCACTTTATGCAGCAGCTCTGACATGTCGGGGTAGTTGTGAATGAACTTCTGCACCACCAAATTCAGCACATGCGCCAAGCAAGGGATGTGCGTCAAATTGGCTAGTCCCAGAGCTGCAACGAGATTTCGCCCATTATCACACACCACCAGGCCGGGCTTGAGGCTCACCGGCAGCAACCACTCGTCGGTCTGTTGTTCTATACCCCGCCACAACTCCTGTGCGGTGTGGGGCCTGTCCCCCAAACGTATGAGTTTCAGAATGGCCTGCTGACGTTTACCCCGGGCTGTGCTGAAGTTGGTGGTGAAGGTGTGTGGCTGACTGGATGAGCAGGTGGAAGAAGAGGAGGAGGAAGCCGAGAAGGAGGAGGTGGCAACAGGAGGCAAAGAATGTTGCCCTGCGATCCTTGGCGACGGAAGGACGTGCGCTAAACAGCTCTCTTCCTGGGGCCCAGCTGCCACTACATTTACCCAGTGTGCAGTTAGGGAGATATAGCGTCCCTGGCCGTGCTTACTGGTCCACGTATCTGTGGTTAGGTGGACCTTGCTACAGATGGCGTTGCGCAGTGCACACTTGATTTTATCGGATACTTGGTTGTGCAGGGAAGGCACGGCTCTCTTGGAGAAGTAGTGGCGGCTGGGAACAACATACTGTGGGACAGCAAGCGACATGAGCTGTTTGAAGCTGTCTGTGTCCACCAGCCTAAATGACAGCATTTCATAGGCCAGTAGTTTAGAAATGCTGGCATTCAGGGCAAGGGATCGAGGGTGGCTAGGTGGGAATTTACGCTTTCTCTCAAATGTTTGTGAGATGGAGAGCTGAACGCTGCCGTGTGACATGGTTGAGACGCTTGGTGACGGAGGTGGTGGTGGTGTTGGTGGTACATCCCCTGTTTGCTGGGCGGCAGGTGCCAATGTTCCTCCAGAGGCAGAGGAAGAGGCCGAGGCAGCAGCAGCAGAAGAGGTAGCAGGGGGAGCCTGAGTGACTTCCTTGTTTTTAAGGTGTTTACTCCACTGCAGTTCATGCTTTGCATGCAGGTGCCTGGTCATGCAGGTTGTGCTCAGGTTCAGAACGTTAATGCCTCGCTTCAGGCTCTGATGGCACAGCGTGCAAACCACTCGGGTCTTGTCGTCAGCACATTGTTTGAAGAAGTGCCATGCCAGGGAACTCCTTGAAGCTGCCTTTGGGGTGCTCGGTCCCAGATGGCGGCGGTCAGTAGCAGGCGGAGTCTCTTGGCGGCGGGTGTTCTGCTTTTGCCCACTGCTCTCTCTTTTGCTACGCTGTTGGCTCGGTCTCACCACTGCCTCTTCCTCCGAACTGTGAAAGTCAGTGGCACGACCTTCATTCCATGTGGGGTCTAGGACCTCATCGTCCCCTGCATCGTCTTCCACCCAGTCTTGATCCCTGACCTCCTGTCCAGTCTGCACACTGCAGAAAGACGCAGCAGTTGGCACCTGTGTTTCGTCATCATCAGAGACATGCTGAGGTGGTATTCCCATGTCCTCATCATCAGGAAACATAAGTGGTTGTGCGTCAGTGCAGTCTATGTCTTCCACCGCTGGGGAAGGGCTAGGTGGATGCCCTTGGGAAACCCTGCCAGCGGAGTCTTCAAACAGCATAAGAGACTGCTGCATAACTTGAGGCTGAGACAGTTTCCCTGGTATGCATGGGGGTGATGTGACAGACTGATGGGGTTGGTTTTCAGGCGCCATCTGTGCGCTTTCTGCAGAAGACTGGGTGGGAGATAATGTGAACGTGCTGGATCCACTGTCGGCCACCCAATTGACTAATGCCTGTACCTGCTCAGGCCTTACCATCCTTAGAACGGCATTGGGCCCCACCATATATCGCTGTAAATTCTGGCGGCTACTGGGACCTGAGGTAGTTGGTACACTAGGACGTGTGGATGTGGCAGAACGGCCACGTCCTCTCCCAGCACCAGAGGGTCCACTAACACCACCACGACCATGTCCACGTCCGCGTCCCTTACTAGATGTTTTCCTCATTGTTATAGTTCACCACAACAACAAAAATATTATTTGGCCCAATGTATTGTATTCAAATTCAGCGGGATATAAATTTGAGGCCTAGTATTTAGGCGCTGGGTGACCGGTATGGATTTACTAACAGAATTAGACTTGGAAATGCACAGTAGCGTGTGTGTGAAGTTATTCTGAATGACCCTATGTGCACCTTGAATATTATATACCCTTTTAGGGATAGATTTCAAATAGCTCTGATATAGCAGAAACCACTAAATTATGAAATTGCTAAATTGGGAATTGTATTTCAACCCAGAACAAAAAATGTGCTTTGACGGACACTAAATAACTTGCCCAGCCACAACAGTACAGCGGTAACGACAGATTTAGCGGGATATAAATTTGAGGCCTAGTATTTAGGCTGGGTGACCGGTATGGATTTAGTGACAGAATTAGACTGGGATATGGCCAAAAAATAACCACACTATTGCTGGTTAAATGCACTTGGTGTGACAGCTTGACCAACCACACTACTGAGGGTTAAATGCACTTGGTGGCGGGCGCAGCTTGCCCCTGATGTAGTATATGGCCAAAAAATGAACAGACTATTGCTGGTTAAATACACTTGGTGTCACAGCTTGACCAACCACACTACTGAGGGTTAAATGCACTTGGTGACAGGGCGCAGCTTGCCCCTGATGTAGTATATGGCCAAAAAATGAACAGACTATTGCTGGTTAAATGCACTTGGTGACGGGCGCAGCTTGCCCCTGATTTAGTATATGGCCAAAAAATGAACAGACTATTGCTGGTTAAATGCACTTGGTGTGATAGCTTGACCAACCACACTACTGAGGGTTAAATGCACTTGGTGACGGGCGCAGCTTGCCCCTGATGTAGTATATGGCCAAAAAATAAACAGACTATTGCTGGTTAAATGCACTTGGTGTGACAGCTTCACCCTGATGTAGGCTTTAGCCAAAAAACAACCACACAATTGAGGGTTAAATGCACTTGGTGACAGGCGCAGCTTGCCCCTGATGTAGTATATGGCCAAAAAATAAACAGACTATTGCTGGTTAAATGCACTTGGTGTGACAGCTTCACCCTGATGTAGGCTTTAGCCAAAAAACAACCACACCATTGAGGGTTAAATGCACTTGGTGACAGGCGCAGCTTGCCCCTGATGTAGTATATGGCCAAAAAATGAACAGACTATTGCTGGTTAAATGCACTTGGTGTGACAGCTTCACCCTGATGTAGGCTTTAGCCAAAAAACAACCACACCATTGAGGGTTAAATGCACTTGGTCGCAGCTTGGATGCACTTGGTCGCAGCACCGCACAAGACACAAAATGGCCGCCGATCACCCCAGAAAAAAGTGACTGACAAACGGTCTGGGCAGCCTAAAAACAGTGAGCAATTGACTATCAGCAGCTCAATGATCCACAGCTGCAGATCGATCAATTAATCAAGTGCTTTGGAGGAGTTAATCAGCCTAATCTCGCTCTACTGTCGCATCCGCAACCTCTCCCTACGCTAATCAGAGCAGAGTGATGGGCGGCGCTATGTGACTCCAGCTTAAATAGAGGCTGGGTCACATGGTGCTCTGGCCAATCACAGCCATGCCAATAGTAGGCATGGCTGTGACGGCCTCTTGGGGCAAGTAGTATGACGCTTGTTGATTGGCTGCTTTGCAGCCTTTCAAAAAGCGCCAAGAAAGCGTCACAAAAGCACCAAGAAAGCGACGAACACCGAACCCGAACCCGGACTTTTACGAAAATGTCCGGGTTCGGGTCCGTGTCACGGACACCCCAAAATTCGGTACGAACCCGAACTATACAGTTCGAGTTCGCTCATCCCTATTTATAATGTCACCAAAAAATGATCCAAACATGAAGTAGACATATGGGGAATGTAAAGTAATAACTATTTTTGGAGGTATTACTATCTTTTATAAAAGTAGAGAAATAGAAATTTGGCAATTTGCAATTTTTATTTTTTTTATAAATAAAAATGAAATATTTTGACTCACTTTTGCAACACAATATGTGACGAGAAAACAATCTCAGAATGGCCTGGATAAGTAAAAGTGTTTTAAAGTTATTACGACATAAATTGACACATGTCAGATTTGCTACATTAGGCTGCGTCCTGTAAGTTAAAAAAAATGGCTGTCCTGAAGGGGTTAATGGCCCTCATATGGCCCTCTGGCAGCTCCACTGCCACATATTTTAACCCCTTAGGGACCCATGATGTACCGGTACGGCATGGATACCGAATCCTTAAGGACCCATGACGTACCGGTAAGTCATGGCTTTAATTTGCGATTCCGGCACCGCAGGGATTAATCGGAACGGGATGCCGGCTGAAATCATTCAGCCGGCATCCCGTAACAATGCGGGGGAGGGGGTCATTTGACCCCCCATATGGACGATCGCAGAAAACCACAGGTCAATTCAGAACTGCGGTTTTCTGCTTTTTCGGTCCATTCGGGTGTCCTGTGACCCGATGAACCGGAAAAAGACTGCGATCGGTGGCGTGATTACACACCACCAATCGCAGTACGAAGATTTGCAGAGGCGGTGCTGGCCCTGGTGCTGAACACTGCTGTCCAGGTTACTGCTTAGTGCAGGGGAGAGAGGCGCGAGATTCAAACTTCCTGCGCTCCTCTCTCCCCTCCTTTTCCTGTCCAGCACCCTAACCGTGCAGCACCGTTCAGCACCAGCTCCTGCGTCCCCCTAATCGTTATCCATCACCCTTCTGCACCCATCGCCACCCAGGTAGGTTAGGGTCAGTGAGGGAGAGGCACCATTAGGAAGGAAAGGAAGGGAAAAGTTATCAGACCCCAGACCCCCCCTGCCACTTGACCCCCCACCAGCCCCCTACCACCACCAGCCCCCTACCACCTAAAATAGTCCCAAAACAACAACCACCTTATCCCGTAGTTTCCTAGATGGGGTCACTTTTATGGAGTTTCTACTCTAGGGGTGCATCAGGGGGCTTGAAAGGGTACATGGTGTAAATAAACCAGTCCAGCAAAATCTGCCTTCCAAAACCATATGACGTTCCCCTTCTTATATGTCCTGCCGTTTAGCCAAATAGTAGTTTACGACCACATATGGGGTGTTTCTGCAAATTACAGAATCAGGGCAACCCATTTTGAGTTTTGTTTGGCTGTTAACCCATTTTTCCAGTAATAAAGGAAGGGTTAAAATGGAAAATTTTCCAAAAAATAGAAATTTCAAAATTGTTTCTCCATCTGCCATTAACTCTTGTGGAACACCTAAAGGGTTAACAAAGTTTGTAAACCCAGTTTTGAATACCTTGAGGGGTGTACTTTCTTAGATGGAGTAACTGTTTTGAAATTTGTATTCTAGGGGTGCAACAGGGGGCTTCAAATGGGACATGGTATAAACAAAGCCAGTCCTGCAAAATCTGCCTTCCAAAACCCATATGGTGTTCCCCTCCTTCTATGTGCTCCCGTTCGGTTAAACAGTAGTTTACGACCACATATGGGGTGTTTCTGCAAACTACAGAATCAGGGCAACCCATTTTGAGTTTTGTTTGGCAGTTAATCCTTGTTTTACTCCTGGAAAAAATTGATTAGAATTTTAGAAGTAATTCTTAAAATGCTTACGAAAATTTCCAAAACTAACTTTTTAACGACCAGTTCAGGTCTGAAGTCACTTTGTGGGGCTTACATAGTGAAAACCCCCATAAATGACCCCATTGTAGAAACTACACCCCTCAAGCTACTAAAAACTGATTTTACAAACTTTGTTAACCCTATAGATGTTCCACAAGAATTAAAGGAAAATAGAGATGAAATTTCAAAATTTCACTTTTTGGGCAGATTTTCCATTTTAATCCATTTTTTTCTTTAACACATCGAGGGTTAACAGCCAAACAAATCTCAATATTTATTACCCTGGTTCTGCGGTTTACAGAAACACCCCACATGTGGTCGTAAACTGATGTAAGGGCACGCGGCAGAGTGCAGAAGAAAAGGAACGCCATATGGTTTTTGGAAGGCAGATTTTGCTGGAATGGTTTTTAGATGCCATGTCCCATTTTAAGCCCCCCTGATGCACCCTTACAGTAGAAACTCCCAAAAAGTGACCCCATTTTGAGAAACTATGAGATAAGGTGCCAGTTTTATTGGTACTTTTTGGGGTACATATGATTTTAATTTCTCTATATTACGTTGTTCTGAGGCAAGGTAAATAAAAAATGGCTGTTTTGGCACCGTTTGTATTTTTTACAACATTCATCTGACAGGATAGATCATGTACTATTTTTATAGAGCAGGTTGTTAAGGACGCAATGATATCAAAAATGTCTACTTTCTTTGTTTGTTTTAGATTTACATAATAAAGCATTTTTGAAAAAAAAGTGGGTTTTTTTTGTGTCTCCATTTTGTGAAAGCCATATTTTTTTTTCTTCTGCCGATCATCTTGTGACAGGGCTCATTTTTAGAAGGAAGAGTTGACGCTTTAATTGGTACCATATTTGGGTACATATGATTTTTTGATCATTCATTATTACACTTTATGGGGCAAGGGGACCACAAAATTGGTAATTTTGGCACAGTTTTTATTTATTTATTTATTTATCTTTCCAGCGTTCACCTGAGGGGTTAGAACATCAGATTGTTTTTTATAGAGCAGATCATTACGGACGTGGCAATACCTAATATGTATACTTTTTCTTATTTAAGTTTGACACCAAAAAAATGATGTTTTAGTCGAGAGCCATAGCTTTTTTATTTTTTGACCGATTGTCTTAGGTAGGATCTCATTATTTGCGGGATGAGGTGACGATTTGATTGGTACTATTTTGGGGGCATATGCCTTTTTGATCGCTTGGTGTTGATATTTTTGTGATTTAAGGTGACAAAAATAGTTTTTTTTTATACAGTTTTTAGGTCATGTGATATTTTATAGAGCTGGTTGTTACGGATGTGGCGATACCTAATATGTCAACTTTTTTTATTTATTTCACTTTAACACAATAAGAGCATATTTGACCCAAAAAAATTATGTTTTAGTGTCTTATGTTCTGAGAGCTATCGTTTTTTTTATTTTTGGAGCAATTCTTTTTTATGTAGGGGCTAATTTTTTGCGGGATGAGGTGACGGTTTTATTGGTATTTTGTGGAACATACACCTTTTTGATTGCTTTTGTTTAGCTTGCTTGGCACTTTTTGTGATGTAAGGTGACAAAAATGGCTTTTTTTGACACAGTTTTTTTTTTTTTTATGGTGTTTATCGGAAGGGGTGGATCATGTGAAATATTTATAGAGCCAGTCGTTATGGAAGTGGAGATACCTAATATGTATGCTTTTTCTTTTATAATTTTTTTAAATTAAAAACACAGTTTTTAAATTTTGTTTCTGACTAACTTTTGATGGTCTAATCCCCTCTGCAATGCATTACAATACATTTGAATCTCCTGGGCAGCCATAGAAGGCAGGTCTGAATGCTGTGCAAGGCATTAGGCAGTCTCTGCATGGCATCGGGTGCCCGCCACAGCAGCGCAGGGACCCGATGGACTTCCTCACTCGCAGCAAATGCCTTTAATGTCGCAGTCAGCGCTGACCATGGCATAGAAAGGGTTAATGTACCGTCATCAGTCTTTTCACCGATGCGACACATACAGCAGGGGTCCGGCTAACGGGAGTAGCCGATCCCCTGCAGTTGATCAGGTGGGCTCAGCTCCTGCACCCACCTGATCAGCGCGCCATAATAGTACTGCGCTAGGCGGCAAGTCATGTCCTGCTGCGCCGTAGTATTACGGCGCTAATCAGGAAGGGGTTAAACAATACTGGACTGCCCATATGATGATTTCATGTGTTTGGAAGCTTCTGTTAGGTTTGTTGGCAAAATCTGAGTTAGGCCTCTTCCATTCCGTTTTTGCGTTCTATATACGGACCGCATACGGAACTATTCATTTTAATGGATCCGCAAAAAAAATGGAAGGTACTCTGTATGTCTTCCGTTTCCATATTTCCATTTTTCTGTTCCATTCAAAGATAGAACATGTCCTGTTATTGTCCATGTAACGGATCTCCTCGCACCCCGACCGGGTACCTCCATCGATAGATGCTCCTAGTGCTTTCCGAGGACTCCAAGCACTCCACTTGACACCGTACGCACTGCAGACCCCACGAACCGCCGCAGCTTGGTTGGGGTCTTACCGTCATCCACCCACGCTTATACTCAGGGGAGTATTGTGATATAGCAATCCCCAAGAGTGTAGTTATCGCATTCCCCAAACATGAGCCAAAACTTCATGAAGGTATAAAGCAGCCACCCTTTATTGAGGGCTACCCGCCCGTATTTATGCAGGTCCCCATTTTGTGGACACGCCCCTAGGGGACCAGAAGGAAGACTGTGATACAGGACAGATATGTACCAATTCAGGATACACAGACACAATACATCCCCACAATGCATCATGGTTTCCTCCTCTCTGCCCTGGAGACACCCGAGGGGCAATTCAATTATCTCTCAGGACAAAGGGAAATCGCCAATACACATGTGGAGACAACAGGACAGAAATCACCATTTAAACATACAATGTCACACCCTTACAGTAAACACAGACATTTAACATATCTCCAGATAGCTCAAGTCTGAGTGCATATTATTAGGTGAATGGCACTCAGAATACACGAATACAATAATATTAACTATCTGGGTGCCCTCACATAACAAAATACAATTCCAAAGACAGATTTAAGCTGTGCGGCCGGTCTGTCTTCTCATTTAAAGTTAGTATGGGCCATAATCCTGAGGCAAGAGGGTGGTAAACAGGCCCCTCCAAAACCCAGTGGCGAGGTTGGTTTCTCCACAGTCCACATAACGGACAATGATAGTACTGTTCTATCAGGGGCCAGCTGTTCTGTTCCGCAAAAAATGGAATGCACACGGACGTCATCTGTATTTTTTGTGGATCTATTTTTTGTGGACCGCAAAATACTGAAAAATCCATAGGGTCGTGTGCAAGAGGCCTTAATTAGAGACACACCTGTGGATGTATTTAAATGCTCACCTGAAACATACTGTTTCTTTGTGTAGCATCATGGGAAAGTCTAAAGAAATCAGCCAAGATATCAGGAAGAGAATTGTGGACTTGCATAAGTCAACCTTGGGTGCAATTTCAAGATACCTGATGGTGCCTCATTCATCTTTACAAACAATTATACGCATGTACAAACAAGATGGCAATGTCTAGCCATCATACCGCTCAGGAAGGAGACAGGTTCTGTGTCCCAAAGATGAACTTGCTTTCGTCCATCATGTGCATATCAACCCAAGAACAAAAGCAAAAGACCTTGTGAAGATGATGGCAGAAGCTGGTAAGAGTGTGTCAATATTCACAGTGAAACGAGTACTGTATCATCATGGGCTGAAAGGCCACTCTGCCAGGAAGAAGCCATTACTCCAAAAGAAACATAAAAAAACCAGATTAATGTTTGCAAATGCACACAGGAACAAAGACCTACATTTTTGGAGACATGTCCTGTGGTCTGACAAAACAAAAATGTAACTTTTTGGCCATAATGGCCATCATTACATTTGGAGGAAAAAGGGAGCTTGGAAGTCTAAGAACACCATCCTAACTGTGAAACACGGGGGTGGCAGCATCATGTTGTGGGGTTGTTTTGCTCAGGAGGGACTGGTGTACTTCACAAAATAGATGGCATCATGAGGAAAGAAGATTATGTGGAAATACTTAAGCAACATCTCAAGACATCAGCCAGGAAGTTAAAGCTTGGGCGGAAAAGGGTCTTCCAAATGGACACTGACCCGAAGCACATTGCCAAATTGGTTGCAAAGTGGCTTAAGGATAACAAAGGCAATGTTTTGGAGTGGCCATCACAAAGCCCTGATCTCAATCCTATTGAAAATTTATGGGAAAGCTGAAAAGGCAGGTGCGAGCAAGGCATCCAACAAACACGGCTCATTTGCACCAGTTTTGTCAGGAGGAATGGGCCCAAATTCCGACTAACTATTGTGAGAAGCTTGTAGAAGGATATCTAAAACGTTTGACCCAAGTCATACAGTTTAATGGCAATGGTACCAAATATTAATGAAATGTATGTAAACTTTTGACTTTTCAGAAAGTAATAAAAATGTCTGAAAACATTATCTCTCTCATTATTTTGGCATTTGGCAAATAATAATAATTATGGTAATCCAAATTGACCAATAACAGGAAAGGTTTATTCTGATATCATGTCAGATATTGAGAAAACCATGCATATGTGTCTTTTTATATAGTGTATATGAATATCTGATTTCAACTATATATATATATATATATATATATATATACAGTCATGTGAAAAAATTAGGACACCCTTTGAAAGCATGTGGTTTTTTGTAACATTTTTAATAAAAGGTTATTTCTAGAGTTGAGCGAACACCTGGATGTTCGGGTTCGAGAAGTTCGGCCGAACATCCCGGAAATGTTCGGGTTCGGGATCCGAACCCGATCCGAACTTCGTCCCGAACCCGAACCCCATTGAAGTCAATGGGGACCCGAACTTTTCGGCACTAAAACGGCTGTAAAACAGCCCAGGAAAGGGCTAGAGGGCTGCAAAAGGCAGCAACATGTAGGTAAATCCCCTGCAAACAAATTTGGATAGGAAAATTAATTAAAATAAAAATTAAATAAATAAAAATTAACCAAAATCAATTGGAGAGAGGTTCCATAGCAGAGAATCTGGCTTCCCGTCACCCACCACTGGAACAGTCCATTCTCAGATATTTAGGCCCCGGCACCCAGGCAGAGGAGAGAGGTCCCGTAACAGACAATCTGGCTTCATGTCAGCAGAGAATCAGTCTTCATGTCATAGCAGAGAATCAGGCTTCACGTCACCCACCACTGTAATAGTCCATTTTCATAAATTTAGGCCCAGCACCCAGGCAGAGGAGAGAGGTCCCGTAACAGACAATCTGGCTTCATGTCAGCAGAGAATCAGTCTTCATATCATAGCAGAGAATCTGGCTTCCCGTTACCCACCACTGGAACAGTCCATTCTCAGATATTTAGGCCCCGGCACCCAGGCAGAGGAGAGAGGTCCCGTAACAGACAATCTGGCTTCATGTCAGCAGAGAATCAGTCTTCATATCATAGCAGAGAATCAGGCTTCACGTCAGCCACCACTGCAACAGTCCATTGTCATAAATTCAGGCCCAGCACCCAGGCAGAGGAGAGAGGTCCCGTAACAGACAATCTGGCTTCATGTCAGCAGAGAATCAGTCTGCATGTCATAGCAGAGAATGAGGCTTCACGTCACCCACCACTGCAACAGTCCATTTTCATAAATTTAGGCCCAGCACCCAGGCAGAGGAGAGAGGTCCCGTAACAGAGGATCTGGCTTCATGTCACCAGAGAATCAGTCTGCATGTCATAGCAGAGAATCAGGCTTCACGTCACCCACCACTGCAACAGTCCATTTTCATAAATTTAGGCCCAGCACCCAGGCAGAGGAGAGAGGTCCCGTAACAGAGGATCTGGCTTCATGTCACCAGAGAATCAGTCTGCATGTCATAGCAGAGAATCAGGCTTCACGTCAGCCACCACTGCAACAATCCATTTTCATAAATTTAGGCCCAGCACCCAGGCAGAGGAGAGAGGTCCCGTAACAGAGGATCTGGCTTCATGTCACCAGAGAATCAGTCTGCATGTCATAGCAGAGAATCAGGCTTCACGTCACCCACCACTGCAACAGTCCATTTTCATAAATTTAGGCCCAGCACCCAGGCAGAGGAGAGAGGTCCCGTAACAGAGGATCTGGCTTCATGTCACCAGAGAATCAGTCTGCATGTCATAGCAGAGAATCAGGCTTCACGTCAGCCACCACTGCAACAATCCATTGGCATATATTTAGGCCTAGCACACAGGCAGAGGAGAGAGGTCCCGTAACAGACAATCTGGCTTCATGTCAGCAGAGAATCAGTCTTCATATCATAGCAGAGAATCAGGCTTCACGTCAGCCACCAATGCAACAGTCCATTGTCAGATATTTAGGCCCAGCACCCAGGCAGAGGAGAGAGGTCCCGTAACAGAGGATCTGGCTTCATGTCAGCAGAGAATCAGTCTTCATGTCATAGCAGAGAATCAGGCTTCACGTCACCCACCACTGCAACAGTCCATTTTCATAAATTTAGGCCCAGCACCCAGGCAGAGGAGAGAGGTCCCGTAACAGAGGATCTGGCTTCATGTCACCAGAGAATCAGTCTGCATGTCATAGCAGAGAATCAGGCTTCACGTCAGCCACCACTGCAACAATCCATTGGCATATATTTAGGCCTAGCACACAGGCAGAGGAGAGGTTCATTCAACTTTGGGTAGCCTTGCAATATAATGGTAAAATGAAAATAAAAATAGGATTGAATGAGGAAGTGCCCTGGAGTCCAATAATATATGGTTATGGGGAGGTAGTTAATGTCTAATCTGGACAAGGGACGGACAGGTCCTGTGGGATCCATGCCTGGTTCATTTTTATGAACGTCAGCTTGTCCACATTGGCTGTAGACAGGCGGCTGCGTTTGTCTGTAATGACGCCCCCTGCCGTGCTGAATACACGTTCAGACAAAACGCTGGCTGCCGGGCAGGCCAGCACCTCCAAGGCATAAAAGGCTAGCTCTGGCCACGTGGACAATTTAGAGACCCAGAAGTTGAATGGGGCCGAACCATCAGTCAGTACGTGGAGGGGTGTGCACACGTACTGTTCCACCATGTTAGTGAAATGTTGCCTCCTGCTAACACGTTGCGTATCAGGTGGTGGTGCAGTTAGCTGTGGCGTGTTGACAAAAGTTTTCCACATCTCTGCCATGCTAACCCTGCCCTCAGAGGAGCTGGCCGTGACACAGCTGCCTTGGCGACCTCTTGCTCCTCCTCTGCCTTGGCCTTGGGCTTCCACTTGTTCCCCTGTGACATTTGGGAATGCTCTCAGTAGCGCGTCTACCAACGTGCGCTTGTACTCGCGCATCTTCCTATCACGCTCCAGTGCAGGAAGTAAGGTGGGCACATTGTCTTTGTAGCGTGGATCCAGCAGGGTGGCAACCCAGTAGTCCGCACAGGTTAAAATGTGGGCAACTCTGCTGTCGTTGCGCAGGCACTGCAGCATGTAGTCGCTCATGTGTGCCAGGCTGCCCAGGGGTAAGGACAAGCTGTCCTCTGTGGGAGGCGTATCGTCATCGTCCTGCCTTTCCCCCCAGCCACGCACCAGTGATGGACCCGAGCTGCGTTGGGTGCCACCCCGCTGTGACCATGCTTCATCCTCATCCTCCTCCACCTCCTCCTCATCCTCGTCCTCCTCGTCCTCCAGTAGTGGGCCCTGGCTGGCCACATTTGTACCTGGCCTCTGCTGTTGCCAAAAACCTCCCTCTGAGTCACTTCGAAGAGACTGGCCTGAAAGTGCTAAAAATGACCCCTCTTCCTCCTCCTCCTCCTCCTCCTCCTGGGCCACCTCCTCTTCCATCATCGCCCTAAGTGTTTTCTCAAGGAGACATAGAAGTGGTATTGTAACGCTGATAACGGTGTCATCGCCACTGGCCATGTTGGTGGAGTACTCGAAACAGCGCAACAGGGCACACAGGTCTCGCATGGAGGCCCAGTCATTGGTGGTGAAGTGGTGCTGTTCTGTAGTGCGACTGACCCGTGCGTGCTGCAGCTGAAACTCCACTATGGCCTGCTGCTGCTCGCACAGTCTGTCCAGCATGTGCAAGGTGGAGTTCCACCTGGTGGGCACGTCGCATATGAGGCGGTGAGCGGGAAGGCCGAAGTTACGCTGTAGCGCAGACAGGCGAGCAGCGGCAGGATGTGAACGCCGGAAGTGCGAACAGACGGCCCGCACTTTATGCAGCAGCTCTGACATGTCGGGGTAGTTGTGAATGAACTTCTGCACCACCAAATTCAGCACATGCGCCAAGCAAGGGATGTGCGTCAAATTGGCTAGTCCCAGAGCTGCAACGAGATTTCGCCCATTATCACACACCACCAGGCCGGGCTTGAGGCTCACCGGCAGCAACCACTCGTCGGTCTGTTGTTCAATACCCCGCCACAACTCCTGTGCGGTGTGGGGCCTGTCCCCCAAACATATGAGTTTCAGAATGGCCTGCTGACGTTTACCCCGGGCTGTGCTGAAGTTGGTGGTGAAGGTGTGTGGCTGACTGGATGAGCAGGTGGAAGAAGAGGAGGAGGAAGCCGAGAAGGAGGAGGTGGCAACAGGAGGCAAAGAATGTTGCCCTGCGATCCTTGGCGGCGGAAGGACGTGCGCCAAACAGCTCTCCGCCTGGGGCCCAGCTGCCACTACATTTACCCAGTGTGCAGTTAGGGAGATATAGCGTCCCTGGCCGTGCTTACTGGTCCACGTATCTGTGGTTAGGTGGACCTTGCTACAGATGGCGTTGCGCAGTGCACACTTGATTTTATCGGATACTTGGTTGTGCAGGGAAGGCACGGCTCTCTTGGAGAAGTAGTGCCGGCTGGGAACAACATACTGTGGGACAGCAAGCGACATGAGCTGTTTGAAGCTGTCTGTGTCCACCAGCCTAAATGACAGCATTTCATAGGCCAGTAGTTTAGAAATGCTGGCATTCAGGGCCAGGGATCGAGGGTGGCTAGGTGGGAATTTACGCTTTCTATCAAATGTTTGTGAGATGGAGAGCTGAACGCTGGCGTGTGACATGGTTGAGACGCTTGGTGACGGAGGTGGTGGTGGTGGTGTTGGTGGTACATCCCCTGTTTGCTGGGCGGCAGGTGCCAACGTTCCTCCAGAGGCGGAGGAAGAGGCCGAGGCGGCAGCAGCAGAATAGGCCGAGGCGGCAGCAGCAGAAGAGGTAGCAGGGGGAGCCTGAGTGACTTCCTTGGTTTTAAGGTGTTTACTCCACTGCAGTTCATGCTTTGCATGCAGGTGCCTGGTCATGCAGGTTGTGCTCAGGTTCAGAACGTTAATGCCTCGCTTCAGGCTCTGATGGCACAGCGTGCAAACCACTCGGGTCTTGTCGTCAGCACATTGTTTGAAGAAGTGCCATGCCAGGGAACTCCTTGAAGCTGCCTTTGGGGTGCTCGGTCCCAGATGGCGGCGGTCAGTAGCAGGCGGAGTCTCTTGGCGGCGGGTGTTCTGCTTTTGCCCACTGCTCCCTCTTTTGCTACGCTGTTGGCTCGGTCTCACCACTGCCTCTTCCTCCGAACTGTGAAAGTCAGTGGCACGACCTTCATTCCATGTGGGGTCTAGGACCTCATCGTCCCCTGCATCGTCTTCCACCCAGTCTTGATCCCTGACCTCCTGTTCAGTCTGCACACTGCAGAAAGACGCAGCAGTTGGCACCTGTGTTTCGTCATCATCAGAGACATGCTGAGGTGGTATTCCCATGTCCTCATCATCAGGAAACATAAGTGGTTGTGCGTCAGTGCATTCTATGTCTTTCACCGCTGGGGAAGGGCTAGGTGGATGCCCTTGGGAAACCCTGCCAGCGGAGTCTTCAAACAGCATAAGAGACTGCTGCATAACTTGAGGCTGAGACAGTTTCCCTGGTATGCATGGGGGTGATGTGACAGACTGATGGGGTTGGTTTTCAGGCGCCATCTGTGCGCTTTCTGCAGAAGACTGGGTGGGAGATAATGTGAACGTGCTGGATCCACTGTCGGCCACCCAATTGACTAATGCCTGTACCTGCTCAGGCCTTACCATCCTTAGAACGGCATTGGGCCCCACCATATATCGCTGTAAATTCTGGCGGCTACTGGGACCTGAGGTAGTTGGTACACTAGGACGTGTGGATGTGGCAGAACGGCCACGTCCTCTCCCAGCACCAGAGGGTCCACTAACACCACCACGACCATGTCCACGTCCGCGTCCCTTACTAGATGTTTTTCTCATTGTTATGGTTCACCACAACAACAAATATATTATTTGGCCCAATGTATTGTATTCAAATTCAGCGGGATATAAATTTGAGGCCTAGTATTTAGGCGCTGGGTGACCGGTATGGATTTAGTGACAGAATTAGACTTGGAAATGCACAGAAGCGTGTGTGTGAAGTTATTCTGAATGACCCTATGTGCACCTTGAATATTATATACCCTTTTTGGGATAGATTTCAAATAGCTCTGATATAGCAGGAACCACTAAATTATGAAATTGCTAAATTGGGAATTGTATTTCAACCCAGAACAAAAATGTGCTTTGACGGACACTAAATATCTTGCCCAGCAACAACAGTACAGCGGTAACGAGAGATTTAGCAGGATATAAATTTGAGGCCTAGTATTTAGGCGCTGGGTGACAGGTATGGGTTTAGTGACAGAATTAGACTTGAAAATACACAGTAGCGGGTGTGTGTGAAGTTATTCTGAATGACCCAATGTGCACCTTGAATATTATATACCCTTTTAGGGATAGATTTCAAATAGCTCTGATATAGCAGAAACCACTAAATTATGAAATTGCTAAATTGGGAATTGTACTTCAACCCAGAACAAAAAATGTGCTTTGACGGACACTAAATATCTTTCCAAGCAACAACAGTACAGCGGTAACGAGAGATTTAGCAGGATATAAATTTGAGGCCTAGTATTTAGGCGCTGGGTGACAGGTATGGGTTTAGTGACAGAATTAGACTTGGAAATACACAGTAGCGGGTGTGTGTGAAGTTATTCTGAATGACCCAATGTGCACCTTGAATATTATATACCCTTTTAGGGATAGATTTCAAATAGCTCTGATATAGCAGAAACCACTAAATTATGAAATTGCTAAATTGGGAATTGTACTTCAACCCAGAACAAAAAATGTGCTTTGACGGACACTAAATAACTTTCCCAGCTACAACAGGACAGCGGTAACGAGAGATTTAGCGGGATATAAATTTGAGGCCTAGTATTTAGGCGCTGGGTGACAGGTATGGGTTTAGTGACAGAATTAGACTTGGAAATACACAGTAGCGGGTGTGTGTGAAGTTATTCTGAATGACCCTATGTGCACCTTCAATATGATCTACCCTTTTAGGGATAGATTTCAAATAGCTCTGATATAGCAGAAACCACTAAATTATGAAATTGCTAAATTGGGAATTGTATTTCAACCCAGAAGAAAAAATGTGCTTTGACGGACACTAAATAACTTTCCCAGCTACAACAGGACAGCGGTAACGAGAGATTTAGCAGGATATAAATTTGAGGCCTAGTATTTAGGCGCTGGGTGACAGGTATGGGTTTAGTGACAGAATTAGACTTGAAAATACACAGTAGCGGGTGTGTGTGAAGTTATTCTGAATGACCCAATGTGCACCTTGAATATTATATACCCTTTTAGGGATAGATTTCAAATAGCTCTGATATAGCAGAAACCACTAAATTATGAAATTGCTAAATTGGGAATTGTACTTCAACCCAGAACAAAAAATGTGCTTTGACGGACACTAAATATCTTTCCAAGCAACAACAGTACAGCGGTAACGAGAGATTTAGCAGGATATAAATTTGAGGCCTAGTATTTAGGCGCTGGGTGACAGGTATGGGTTTAGTGACAGAATTAGACTTGGAAATACACAGTAGCGGGTGTGTGTGAAGTTATTCTGAATGACCCAATGTGCACCTTGAATATTATATACCCTTTTAGGGATAGATTTCAAATAGCTCTGATATAGCAGAAACCACTAAATTATGAAATTGCTAAATTGGGAATTGTACTTCAACCCAGAACAAAAATGTGCTTTGACGGACACTAAATAACTTTCCCAGCTACAACAGGACAGCGGTAACGAGAGATTTAGCAGGATATAAATTTGAGGCCTAGTATTTAGGCGCTGGGTGACAGGTATGGGTTTAGTGACAGAATTAGACTTGGAAATACACAGTAGCGGGTGTGTGTGAAGTTATTCTGAATGACCCAATGTGCACCTTGAATATTATATACCCTTTTAGGGATAGATTTCAAATAGCTCTGATATAGCAGAAACCACTAAATTATGAAATTGCTAAATTGGGAATTGTACTTCAACCCAGAACAAAAAATGTGCTTTGACGGACACTAAATAACTTTCCCAGCTACAACAGGACAGCGGTAACGAGAGATTTAGCGGGATATAAATTTGAGGCCTAGTATTTAGGCGCTGGGTGACAGGTATGGGTTTAGTGACAGAATTAGACTTGGAAATACACAGTAGCGGGTGTGTGTGAAGTTATTCTGAATGACCCTATGTGCACCTTCAATATGATCTACCCTTTTAGGGATAGATTTCAAATAGCTCTGATATAGCAGAAACCACTAAATTATGAAATTGCTAAATTGGAAATTGTATTTCAACCCAGAACAAAAAATGTGCTTTGACGGACACTAAATAACTTTCCCAGCTACAACAGGACAGCGGTAACGAGAGATTTAGCAGGATATAAATTTGAGGCCTAGTATTTAGGCGCTGGGTGACAGGTATGGGTTTAGTGACAGAATTAGACTTGAAAATACACAGTAGCGGGTGTGTGTGAAGTTATTCTGAATGACCCAATGTGCACCTTGAATATTATATACCCTTTTAGGGATAGATTTCAAATAGCTCTGATATAGCAGAAACCACTAAATTATGAAATTGCTAAATTGGGAATTGTACTTCAACCCAGAACAAAAAATGTGCTTTGACGGACACTAAATAACTTTCCCAGCTACAACAGGACAGCGGTAACGAGAGATTTAGCAGGATATAAATTTGAGGCCTAGTATTTAGGCGCTGGGTGACAGGTATGGGTTTAGTGACAGAATTAGACTTGAAAATACACAGTAGCGGGTGTGTGTGAAGTTATTCTGAATGACCCAATGTGCACCTTGAATATTATATACCCTTTTAGGGATAGATTTCAAATAGCTCTGATATAGCAGAAACCACTAAATTATGAAATTGCTAAATTGGGAATTGTACTTCAACCCAGAACAAAAAATGTGCTTTGACGGACACTAAATAACTTTCCCAGCTACAACAGGACAGCGGTAACGAGAGATTTAGCAGGATATAAATTTGAGGCCTAGTATTTAGGCGCTGGGTGACAGGTATGGGTTTAGTGACAGAATTAGACTTGAAAATACACAGTAGCGGGTGTGTGTGAAGTTATTCTGAATGACCCAATGTGCACCTTGAATATTATATACCCTTTTAGGGATAGATTTCAAATAGCTCTGATATAGCAGAAACCACTAAATTATGAAATTGCTAAATTGGGAATTGTACTTCAACCCAGAACAAAAAATGTGCTTTGACGGACACTAAATAACTTTCCCAGCTACAACAGGACAGCGGTAACGAGAGATTTAGCGGGATATAAATTTGAGGCCTAGTATTTAGGCGCTGGGTGACCGGTATGGATTTAGTGACAGAATTAGACTGGGATATGGCCAAAAAATAACCACACTATTGCTGGTTAAATGCACTTGGTGACGGGCGCAGCTTGCCCCTGATGTAGTATATGGCCAAAAAATGAACAGACTATTGCTGGTTAAATGCACTTGGTGTCACAGCTTGACCAACCACACTACTGAGGGTTAAATGCACTTGGTGACGGGCGCAGCTTGCCCCTGATGTAGTATATGGCCAAAAAATAAACAGACTATTGCTGGTTAAATGCACTTGGTGTGACAGCTTCACCCTGATGTAGGCTTTAGCCAGAAAACAACCACACCATTGAGGGTTAAATGCACTTGGTGACAGGCGCAGCTTGCCCCTGATTTTGTATATGGCCAAAAAATGAACAGACTATTGCTGGTTAAATGCACTTGGTGTGACAGCTTCACCCTGATGTAGGCTTTAGCCAAAAAACAACCACACCATTGAGGGTTAAATGCACTTGGTGACAGGCGCAGCTTGCCCCTGATTTTGTATATGGCCAAAAAATGAACAGACTATTGCTGGTTAAATGCACTTGGTGTGACAGCTTCACCCTGATGTAGGCTTTAGCCAAAAAACAACCACACCATTGAGGGTTAAATGCACTTGGTGACAGGCGCAGCTTGCCCCTGATTTTGTATATGGCCAAAAAATGAACAGACTATTGCTGGTTAAATGCACTTGGTGTGACAGCTTCACCCTGATGTAGGCTTTAGCCAAAAAACAACCACACCATTGAGGGTTAAATGCACTTGGTGACAGGCGCAGCTTGCCCCTGATTTTGTATATGGCCAAAAAATGAACAGACTATTGCTGGTTAAATGCACTTGGTGTGACAGCTTCACCCTGATGTAGGCTTTAGCCAAAAAACAACCACACCATTGAGGGTTAAATGCACTTGGTCGCAGCTTGTGCTGGCGCACCACAAGACACAAAATGGCCGCCGATCACCCCAGAAAAATGTGACTGACAAACGGTCTGGGCAGCCTAAAAACAGTGAGCAATTGAGGATCAGCAGCTCAATGATCCACAGCTGCAGATCGATCAGTTAATCAAGTCCTTTGGAGGAGTTAATCTGCCTAATCTCGCCCTACTGTCGCAGCCGCAACCTCTCCCTACGCTAATCAGAGCAGAGTGACGGGCGGCGCTATGTGACTCCAGCTTAAATAGAGGCTGGGTCACATGGTGCTCTGGCCAATCACAGCCATGCCAATAGTAGGCATGGCTGTGATGGCCTCTTGGGGCAAGTAGTATGACGCTTGTTGATTGGCTGCTTTGCAGCCTTTCAAAAAGCGCCAAGAAAGCGTCACAAAAGCGCCAAGAAAGCGACGAACACCGAACCCGAACCCGGACTTTTACGAAAATGTCCGGGTTCGGGTCCGTGTCACGGACACCCCAAAATTCGGTACGAACCCGAACTATACAGTTCGAGTTCGCTCATCCCTAGTTATTTCATCTCCGTTTCAACAATACAGAGAGATTAAAGTAATCCAACTAAACAAAGAAAACTGAAGAAAAGTCTTTTCAAGATCTTCTGTAAATGTCATTCTACAAAAATGCCTATTCTAACTGAGGAAAAAGATAGGACACCCTTGCCCCTAATAGCGAGTGTTACCTCCTTTGGCTGAAATAACTGCAGTGAGACGGTTCTTGTAGCCATCTACCAGTCTTCGACATCGGTCTGAGGAAATTTTACCCCACTCCTCAATGCAGAACTTTTTCAGCTGTGAGATGTTTGAGGGGTTTCTTGCACGTACAGCCCTTTTCAAGTCACCCCACAGCATCTCAATGGGATTCAAATCTGGACTTTGACTTGGCCATTCCAGGACTCTCCATTTCTTCTTTTTCAGCCAATCTTTGGTTGATTTACTAGTATGTTTTGGGTCATTGTCATGTTGCATGGTCCAGTTCCGCTTCAGCTTTAATTTTCTAACTGATGGTCTCACATGTTCTTCAAGCACCTTCTGATACACAGTAGAATTCATCGTGGATTCTATGATGGTGAGCTGACCAGGTCCTGCTGCAGCAAAGCAGCCCCAAACCATGACACTTCCACCTCCATGCTTCACAGTTGGTATGAGGTTCTTTTCTTGGAATGCTGTGTTTGGTTTACGCCAAACATGTCCTCTGCTGTTGTGTCCAAATAATTCAATTTTGGACTCATCTGTCCAAAGAACATTATTCCAGAAGTCCTGGTCTTTGTCAACTTTATCTCTGGCAAATGTCAGTCTGGCCTCGATGTTTCTCTTGGAAAGCAAAGGTTTCCTCCTTGCACACCTCCCATGCAAGTTAAACTTGTACAGTCTCTTTCTGATTGTAGAGGCATGTACTTCTACATCAACAGTAGCCAGAGCCTGCTGTAGTTCTCGAGATGACACTTTAGGGTTTTTGGAGACCTCTTTTAGCATCTTGCGGTCTGCTCTTGGGGTGAACTTGCTGGGGCGACCAGTCCTGGGCATGTTGGCAGTTGTTTTGAAAGCCCTCCACTTGTAGACTATCTTCCGGACAGTGGAATGGCTGATTTCAAAATCTTTTGAGATCTTTTTAAATCCCTTCCCAGACTCATAGGCTGCTACAATCTTTTTTCTGAAGTCCTCTGACAGCTCTTTTGCTCTCACCATGGTGCTCACTCTCACTTCAACAGTCAGGAGCACACCAAACTAAATGTCTGAGGTTTAAATAGGGCAAGCCTCATTCAACATGCAGAGTAACGATCTACTAATTATGTGCACCTGGTGTGATATACCTGTGTGAGATCTGAGCCAATTTAAGAGGGAATACATGTGAGGGTGTCCTATCTTTTTCCTCAGTTAGAATAGGCATTTTTGTAGAATGACATTTACAGAAGATCTTGAAAAGACTTTTCTTCAGTTTTCTTTGTTTAGTTGGATTACTTTAATCTCTCTGTATTGTTGAAACGGAGATGAAATAACCTTTTATTAAAAATGTTACAAAAAACCACATGCTTTCAAAGGGTGTCCTAATTTTTTCACATGACTGTATATATATATATATATATATATATATTTACAGTATATATATATACATGGTGGAAACCAAGCTGCTAAACATGAAGCCTGCTCAGAAGCTGAGCGTGTACCATAGCTTGCCGGCGACTGCTTTGCTATACAGCATAAACAGGTCTGCAGCACTCTTTCAGTTCAATGCAATGTGATGTGTTTATTCTGTAGTTCACATATGATCATGAAGTTATTTTGACTGAATTATGTAGAATATTGAATCATGTTTGGACACTAATGCGATCTCATGAATTTTTTATTTATGTTTCTTGTTTATATAGTGGAATTATGGGTTCATAATTGACATTTGTCTTACATTGTTATGTCCTGTCTCCATGCCGGAACCAATAGCACTCCCCTGGGTTTCGGCGATCCATTGGAGGATGTACTTGTGCGGTTCGGCGCTCTGCAGCGTTGGTCAGGCCGTGATGTGTTTCCGCCTTTTGGAACGCATCGCTGCGTCAACCTCCGCCCGGGCGCCATCTTGCGCATGCACGTTTGTTTGTCCAGCACGCCGGTTTTTACCGGCGCCTCCACTCGCGCTCAGACCATGCACCAGGGAGAATCCAGGTAATACCTACGTGCGCCCTCTCCATCTCCTCCTCTGCTTATTGTTTTATGTATCTGACCACAGCTATGATTGATAATTGATTAATTCATTAGGGTATATAATGTTGAAACGTTAATGCACATTCATATGGACCTCTGAGGAAGCTAGTATAGGCTCTAGCGATACGCGTGAGGGTTTTCTTTCCCCCTTGTGGGTCTTCATTCTCTATGTGCCACCACTGTGTTTCTGATAAGTATATTATTGAACAGATTTTAGGCATTTGCTGTTATATTCTTGATAATCTTATACATTGATTGTTCAATGGTGGTACCGGATGTATTTTTGACCATGATTTTACCCACTAGTGGGGAATGCTCCATGTATTGATGTTTTTAATGAGTTTGTTTCAATAAATCATGTTTTATCTTTTGAGGTGCGGTCTAGTTGTGGTATTTCTTTACTTGGTCTAGTTCATGTTTGTTTTTTGATACCAAGGGCTGCACTCCTTTATTATACTTATAGGTGTGCCCCCTGCTGTTTGTTTTATATTGTTTGTACATTTGCTGGGACGTTGTTTCCCTCTGCTTTTCTGGGGTTGAGGCACCCATATTTTTGTGGCCAATGCCATGGCATTCAATTTGGAGGCTAGGGAGGCGTCATGGACCTCGCAGGCAATAGCGTTGTTCCATGAGTACGGTGGTATTGATACAGGTGGTGACTTTAGATCCTTGACTTCTGAGATTATTGATACCCACAAACTCTATACACGTGTTTGGTGGAATATTAAAAGTTTGGAGGAGTATCTCAATTGTTCCATTGTCCCAAGGGGTCTGAGGGTGCAAAAATTCCCGGCTTGGGAGGTCACCACGGAGTTCAAGGAGACTTGGGAACAGGGACTTTTACAATGCTCTAGGATTCTCATTGACATGTTAATTGCACATGATAAAGAACTTTTACAGCGGACTAAATTAAGGCTTGTGGAATTGGAGTCGAAAATGGAACAACATGATAAGTTGACATATTTTATGTTAGACTTAAGGAGACTTTGGAGAATTTTGACAAGGAGATTATGATGGGTAAAAAATCTAAATTCCACTGGGATAGAGGTGATTTTGAGAGAAAACAGGCCTTCAGGTGGAAACACAGTGGTAACACACGGGCACCTTTAAAGGGCAACCATTCAAATGATGCAACAATGAAGTACACTGCTCATATCACCGCCAATACAAATAGTGATGTGGATTTTTTATCCGAAAACAGCGAGGACAGCGAACTCGGAGGGGATTACATAAATCCCAGAAAAAGGGGACCCCAACTCCGCAGGGGCAACAGCCATCCACCTCCCCACAGGACGCGGGTGTAGAAGTGGAACAACCACGGGATAATGGATCACTTCAGGTTATAAATATTTCCCCCTATGTGTTGTCAGAAAAGGAAAGACTGGCTTTGCAGAAAGCATTGTCTTTCTCCCCAATGAGCACCTTGGATAAGTTTGAGTTTGTTAAAGATGTATATTTATTTTGTAGGCAATTGTGCTTCAAATTACTTTATGCTTAACCGACATTACTAAAGGAACTTGCGGAGGATAAACGTGGAGTCTTTCTGGACCTGATGGACTTGCTTAGAGAAAATGAGAGAGGCATAGGTAGGAGACCCTTTAATATATCTAAACCCTCTACCATCACGCCATCACTTAGTATGTTTCCTAACATTAATCTATTCTTTCAAGAAGTCCTACAAGAAGTCTGGAAATTAACAAATAACACCATTCGGGGTAGAAACATGGCTGCAACAGAGTTCAATATTATCCAACAACTACAACAAAACAAATCCTTTGTAATCAAGAACGCGGACAAAGGTGGGAACGTGGTACTGTGGGAAATGGGTATGTCTATGAATGAAGCCAAACGTCAATTAGGTAACAAAGTTTTCTACACCCCTTTTACTTTAGATCCCACTATAACGTTTAAGAAAAAATTGGATCAGCTTCTAAGAAGGGCTTTTGACATGAGGATTATTACAAAGCGGGAACTTCAATTTTTGGAGGCAAGTTGCCCTATCACACCCACGTTTTACATGTTACCGAAGGTCCATAAACATTTAGACAATCCACCTGGCCGCCCAATTGTTGCGGGCATTGGGGGCCTATGTGAACAGGCCTGTATTTATTTAGATTTCTTTTTACAGTCTTTCGCTCTGGGCCTCAAATCATACATCCGTGATTCTATGCATCTCATACAGGAATTGAGGGACGTTGTCTTGCCGCCTGGTACTTTGATGGTCACATGTGACATTGAGTCACTATACGACAACATTTACCATAGTGATGGGATAGCTGCTGTCAAGTCCTTTCTGTCCAACTCCGCCACTGGTGATCCAGCCCACCACACTTTTTTGGTGAGTCTACTGGAATTTGACCCACAATTATTTTGTTTTTGACCGTATATTTTATAGACAAAGTTCCGGTACAGTCATGGGGGCACAGTGTGCGCCCTCCTATGCCAACCTATTTTTAGGTTGGTGGGAGGCCACATAGGTGTACCCATTGGACCAATTCAAAAATCATGTGGTGGGTTGGTATCGTTTATTGACGACATATTCTTCTTTTGGCAGGGATCGAGGGAGGATTGTGAGCAATTCATTTGCCATCTTAATGAGAATCCGCTAAACATATTCTTAACACATAAAATTTCGGAATCAGAGGTTGATTTCTTGGATCTCGGAATTGGGTTGAAGGATTCTCATATTGTGACATTCCTGTTCCGAAAACGTACTGCAACTAACAATCTACTTCACTATGCAAGTTTCCACCCGACTCACCTGAAGAAAGGTATACCGAGGGGCCAGTTTTTGCGCCTACAATGTAATTGTACTAATTTAAGTGATTTCAAGGAAGCCTCACAAAATTTGTCATCACAATTACAAGAGACGGGGTACCCCAAAAAGGTTATTTCCCAGGCCTTTAAAAGAGCTAAGGAATCTAATCGTGACGACCTGTTTGAACCCAGGATCAAATCACGGAACAATAAAGTGACCAGGTATAACAACCAGTGGTCAGACCTCTACAGAATCTTAAATACCCATTGGTCCTTACTATTATCAGATGGTAAACTTGCCCCACATGTCGACAATGAACATAGGATTATAGCGCGGAGGGCCCCCAATTTGAAAGACACATTAGTGCACAGTCACTTTCAACGTCCAGGGGGTACCGTGGGAAGCGGTGGCACGTTGAAAGGTACATACCCCTGTGGTGATTGTAATATCTGCCAATTCATGTTGAATTCGGACAGCTTTAACCATGGGGACAACTGTAGAGTTGATCTAAAACATGTCATAATCCAAGGAGAAGGAATAAATGATAGCGGCACTCACCACTTTGCAGCAAAATTCTTCTTTATTTTAAATGAAGATAGAAGTTACAGAGGGCTGGGGCGGACAGTGCGTAGAACGCTGAGTGATCAGCTGACGATGGCCGTTTCACGCTCCTGCGCTTCTTCTGGCCACTGACAAAGTCGCGCTACCCATGCGCTCATTTAAATGCGTCCATGTTGCCACGGCAACCAAAGACGCTAAAAACATATACCCCGTCCGCTACGGAACGGGGAGGGTAGAAACATAACATTCCCTGACAACCAAATGTACCTGTATCATGTGCGTGGTCCTCTATGTGTATAAACAAACACTAAGATCATTTTGATCATTTAGTCCCAATAGACACATAGCAGTGGTGCGGATAATCCATTTTGCATTTGCAAGAGGAGGTGGTCCCTATCTCCACCTAGTACCAGGGCGGGGACATGTTCAAGGGCAGTGAATTTTAGAAATTTAGAATTGTAATTGTGTTTAGTGCGGATGTGGTCAATGAGCCTGGGACAACCTTTTACTGACTTCACTGAATTGATATGCTCCCTGAATCTCTCATACATAGGGCGGATCGTCTTCCCTATGTAGAAGGATCCACAGGAGCATAGTACCAGGTATACCACGTATTTTGTTCTACATGTGGTAAATTGCTTAACTCTATGCCTAATACCCGCAAAGAAAAATACTTGCCCTGTAAAGCATATTGACAGAAGGAGCAGTCCCAACATTTATAACTTCCTATTGGTGTACGCTCAGTGAGCCAATTTTTGGACTTATTATCCTTAAGTCTACTCCTCACCAACTTATCTTTAATCATATGGCACCTTTTAAAGGTGATAAGAGGTTTGTTGCATGTTAAATCTTGGAGCCCCTCTTTTTTTAAGTACAACTTGTTTTATGGTGTCTGCTAAGGGGCTTTATTTAAAGGCAAATGCAAACCTATTTGTGGCACTTTTTTAGAAGTGTTTTTCTTCTTTTTTAGTAGTTCACCCTGTGTGAATTGGCCTGCTCTCTCTAGCGCTGATTTTAATTCGAGATTCCGGGTATCCTCTGTGTAGGAGTCTCACAAATTCCTCGCACACCTGCTGCGAACCTTGCCAAGCCATAAAGACATCATCCATGTAGAGTAAAAAGAGCTTAATGTGCTGCAAGAATGGATCTGAGATGGAACAGACATAGCGGTCTTCAAAGACTGCCAAGTATAAATTGGCAAATGTGCAAGACACAGGTGTGCCCTTGAGGAATTGTCTGCCATTAAATGGCTAGCTAACAGAGATGATGTCATAGTGAAACCGGCAGACAAGGGGGGCAATATTGTCCTTCTTACTAAGGAGTACTACCTACAAGAAGCATACAGACAGCTGGGAGATACCTCTGTTTATTTAAAGCTAGGGAATGATCCCACCCGACCATCCAAGCACAACTCTGTGAGTTGCTGACACGTTACATTGAGGTCGATTTTTTTTACGGCACGTATCATGGATCGGCTTGTACCACCATCCCCCAAGAAACCTACATGGTACTTTGTACCTAAAATTCACAAATCATTGACCCAACCCCCTGGCCGCCCTATTGTGGCAGGGATAGGTGACTGAACCATTGTCTAAATACCTGGACTGGCTTTTGAGACCACTCTTGTCTCATGCGCCTACATATTTGCGAGACACCAATGCCTTCCTGGTAGCACTGAAAGATTTCCAGTGGCAGGAAGATTTTAACTTGGTGTTCCTTGATGTGTAAAGCCTCTACACCCGTATACCACACGGGGAGGGTGTACAGGCAGTCATCAAGGTGTTGAGCAAAACTGACAAGAGCGCTATCTATTGCACCTTCCTCCAGGAAGCACTTAATTTTGTACTCAGCAACAACGTGTTTACTTTTGGGGGGTGCTGGTACAGGCAAATCTATGGTACGGATCTATGAAATTCACACTAAACTTCAAAGGAACCACTTTGGATTTCCTCGATGTACGTGTAACTATTGACGAGGGCACTTTTGTCACCACCGGCTTCCGCAAACCCACTGCCACAAATTCACTACTTTATTATGACAGTTAACATCCACGTAGCGTAAAAAGAGAGGTCCCCTTAGGAAAATTTGTGCGCTTGAAACGTATTAACAGCACAGAAGCAGGGTACACTATGCAGGCCCAGGAATTGAAGGAGAGACTCCTACACAAAGGATACCCTGAATCAGAATTAAACGTAGCGCTAGAGAGCGCAGGCCAATTCACACAGGGTGAACTACTAAAAAAGAAGAAAAACACTTCTAAAAAAAGTGCCACAAATTGGTTTGCATTTGCCTTTAAATACAGCCCCTTAGCAGACACCATAAAACAAGTTGTACTTAAAAATTGGGACATCCTCAAGAATGAAGATGGGCTCCAAGATTTAACATGCAACAAACCTAGCAATTGGCTCACTGAGCGTACACCAATAGGAAGTTATAAATGTGGGGACTGCTCATTTTGTCAATATGCTTTACAGGGCAAGTATTTTTTCTTTGCGGATATTAGGCATAGAGTTAAGCAATTTACCACATGTAGAACAAAATACGTGGTATACCTTGTACTATGCTCCTGTGGATCCTTCAACATAGGGAAGACGATCCGCCCTATGTATGAGAGATTCAGGGAGCATATCAATTCAGTGAAGTCAGGAAAAGGTTGTCTCAGGCTCATTGACCACATCCGCACTAAACACGATTACAATACTAAATGTCTAAAATTCGCTGCCCTTGAACATGTCCCCGCCCCGGTACTAGGTGGAGATAGGGACCGCCTCCTCTTGCAAATGGAGGCGGAGTGGATTATCCGCACCACTGCTATGTGTCTATTGAGACTAAATGATCAAAATGGTCTTAGTGTTTGTTTATACAGATAGAGGACCACGCACACGATACAGGTACATTTGGTTGTCAGGGAATGTTATGTTTCTACCCTTCCCGTTCCGTAGCAGACAGAGTATATGTTTTTAGCGTCTTTGGTTGCTGTGGCAACGTGGACGCATTTAAATGAGCGCATGGGTAGCGCGACTTTGTCAGAGGCCAGAAGAAGCGCTGGAGTGCGAAACGGCCGTCGCCAGCTGATCACTCAGCGATCTACGCACTGTCCGCCCTAGCCCTCTGTAACTTCTATCTTCATTGAAAATAAAGAAGAATTTTGCCGCAAAGTGGTGAGTGCCACTATCATTTATTCCTTCTCCTTGGATTATTGCATGCTTTACTGTGGACTTTCAGATAGCAGAGCACCACTATACATTGCATCACCTGACTGGGTCTCACAGTTTATCGTCCCGCACCTGTGATCTGGTACATTATTAGCAGTGCCGCCTCATATTTCTTTGTATATTGTATAAAACATTATGTCAACTGTCGCTCCAGGAATATAGTTTATGTCTTACGGTGCCCCTGAAACAGGATTTATGTGGGCCAGACGATGCAGGAGCTGAGGAAGAGAGTACAGCAGCATTCATCTAATATTCGATCGCCAGCACGGGATAGAAGTAAAGGGGAAAAATCTTTAACATCGGTGGCGGCCCATTTTCTGGACTGCCATGAAGGTATGTATGATGACCTAAGGGTTGCAGGGTTGGATTTAATCCATGGGAACATTAGGGGCACAGTGCACACATATCTCTCAAAGATTCCGCCGATCTGAATCTAGGTGGATTTTTTAACCTGGGTTCACAGGTTCCACGGGGCCTAAATGAGGAACTCACCTTCACTGGCTTTTATACATAGATTCCTATTCTTAGACTGACTGAATGGTAAGCAATAAACTAGGTCTATGTATTATTAATCACTAATCACATCTTTTATTCATGGTTGTTTTTGTTTTTTAGGTTTACAAGGCTTGGTGACACAAGGATGTAGGACTTATTGTTTGATTGGATTTCCTCAGCTTTTTTCAATTTTCTCACTGTTTTTATATTCTTGGCACTTATGTGTATAGAATGGCACTTAGCACTTTATATAATTATTTGTCACTAGGACACATACAACCTTATGGTTGTTATATCCTACTTGTATATTGGATGTTTTATGGATCTGTATTGCTACATACTATCATGACGGAGTATGTGTCCCCTTTGCATTATTTATTATCTATATGATTTTTAGATATGTGCTGATTTGCTCTCGATCCACTTTGCGCTTGCTTTCTTGCTCCTTTCTCCCTGATGCATGGGCCGTCATCCCCTTGGCACGCTGTAACTTTTGGTGGGAAGGTATGGTTCTGGACTGAATATTTTCACCCTTTTAAATCATCCAGTCTGGTGCCCAAACTTTGTGTAATTTTTGTCAGATTCATGTTCTGTACTTGATTGTAACGTGTGTACTAAGTATAAGCTGGTATAATATTATCATATAAAATGACAAATAGTTGTCACAACCAGACAGCTGAGAAGCTCTGACAGAAGCCTTTCAGAACCTCCTCCTTGAGTTTTCTTATTTTCTGGTTTTCAGTTCCTCATCTCGTTAGCCTCTCTCAGCTGTCATGTAGTTGGACTGATTGCATCCCTTTAAATTCCTCCCCATAATGCATTAGTGTGCGGTTTATACAGCTTCCTGGAGTGTGTGTGCATGCTGATCCTATTTCCCCGTCTTCTACAAGTTAAGTGTTGTACATTCATATGTGATTTTCTGTTTGCTGGATCCCAGGTGACCCTGACTCCCTCCGTGTCTAGTGTAGGGAGCCGGTAGTCGTGTCCCTTCACTATTGTAGGGTGTTCAGGTGTTATATAGTCGAGGTACGAGGATATGCGATCATCCAACATTGGGATTATCGCATAGGCTGAGCAGTAAGGGAGAGAGCCAGGTCTGATGCAGGGGTCTCCCTTTTTGTTCCTTAGTTTTGGATCCAGTGAGTCATATATTCATTTTGCATTGTCTTGTTTTCTGTACACCTTCCGTGACATTATAATCCGCCAAAACCGTCTCAAGCATGGATCCGGTTTCACTTTTGACTGAACGCTTCCAGGGTCTTTCATTGGAGGTAGCTGATCTCCGTAAGACTCTTTCTCAGTTTCTAGTGACCGGTTCAGCTTGCGTTCATGGAGTTTGTTCTGAGCCTAAGATCTCGCTCCCGGATACGTTCTCCGGGGGTAGTGAGAATTTTGTGCGTTTCAGAGAGGCTTGCAAACTCCATTTCCGCCTTCTTCCCCTATTCCTCTGGTGATGAGGAACGGAGGGTGGGGATCATTATATCGCTGCTCAGGGGTAACGCTCAGTCGTGAGCTTATTCGCTGCCGGTGGGGGCACGGCCCCTCCGTTCAGTGGATGAATTCTTTTTAGCCCTGGGTCAGATATATGATGATCCGGATCGTGTTGCTTTGGCTGAATCTAGACTACGTCTGTTATGCCAGGGTAAACAATCCGCAGAGATATACTGCTCAGAATTTTGGAGATGGGCAGCTGATACTGGTTGGAATGATGCTGCACTCTGAAGTCAATTTTGCCATGGTCTTTCAGAGGGATTGAAAGATGCATTTGCCTTTCATGAAAGGCCTTTCTCCTTGGACTCGGCTTTGTCTCAGGCCGTTCGTATTGACAGGTGTCTTAGAGAGAGAGGAGAGATCTCTCCTTCCTGTCATACTCAGTCCCAGGACAGTGCAGCGGTCTCATTCTGTGCGCAGGGGTCTCAGTCGCTGTCAGCCCCTTCTGAGCAGGAGCCCATGCAGCTGGGGTTGATTGCCTCTGACAATAGAAGATTTAGCCCGCATGGGAAGGTTTGTTTTTGTTGTGGAGGTATAAATCATTTGGCAAATGTTTGTCCCTCTAGGAGATTCAGGCAGTTTTCTGGGAGTAATAAAGAAACAAAAAGGAAAAAATCTTTTAAAATGTTCCATCTGTTACTATTGGCAGGGTTGAGGCGGAAATTGAAGGTTTTCCGTTTGCTTGTAGTTCCCGTTTTGTCCTGCCTGCCAGGATAGTTCTAGAGAGCAAGAACATTTTTTTGTGAGATTTTTGTAGATAGTTGAGCAGCTGTCAATCTCATTGATAATCATTTTGCGATAACTCATGGTTTCCAGGTGTGCACTTTGGGAAAGGATATTCATGTTTTTGCTATTGATTCCGCTCCACTTTCTCAGAAATCATTAAAGGGCATAGTTCACAATATTAATTTAATTGTGAGTGATGCTCATGTTGAGGATGTGTCATGTTTCGTCCTTAGCGGATTACCTACTCCTCTTGTGTTGGGGCTACCCTGGCTCACTAAACATAACCCCACCATTGATTGGCAAGCGAGGCAAATAAATGGTTGGAGTGACTTTTGCAGAGAGAATTGCCTCACGACATCTGTTTCTGAGGTTTCTACTAAGACTGTACCACCTTTTCTCTCTGAATTTTCGGATGTCTTCTCTGAGAGCGGAGTTCAGGATTTGCCCCTGCACAGAGAGTACGATTGCCCTATTAATCTCATCCCAGGCGCCAAGCTGCCTAAATCTCGTTTATACAACCTCTCCCAACCTGAAAGGGTCGCTATGCGTGCTTATATCTCTGAGAGTCTGAGAAAAGGACACATACGACTCTCGAAGTCACCTGTTGCCGCTGGTTTTTTCTTTGTTAAGAAAAAAGATAATTCTTTAAGACCTTGTCTGGATTTCAGGGAGCTGAACAGCATCACTATTCGTGACCCTTATCCGCTTCCTCTGATCCCGGACCTGTTTAACCAGATTGTTGGGGCTAAAGTATTTTCCAAGTTAGATCTAAGAGGGGCATACAACCTGGTCAGGGTCAGAGAAGGAGACGAATGGAAGACGGCCTTCAATACCCCTGAGGGCCATTTTGAGAATTTGGTTATGCCTTTTGGTTTGATGAATGCCCTAGCCGTTTTTTCAGCATTTCGTGAACAGCATTTTTTATCATTTAATGGGAAAATTTGTATTAGTGTATTTGGATGACATTTTGATTTTTTCTCCTGATTTCAAAACTCATAAGGAACACTTACGTCAGGTTTTGCTCATCCTGCGGGAGAATAAATTATACGCGAAACTGGAAAAATGTGTGTTTGCTGTTCCAGAAATTCAATTTCTGGGGTTTCTTCTCTCCGCTTCTGGTTTTCGCATGGACCCCGAGAAGGTCCGCGCTGTGCTTAAGTGGGAGCTTCCTGAGAATCAGAAGGCGCTGATGCGTTTTTTAGGCTTTGCCAATTATTACAGGAAGTTTATTTTGAATTATTCCTCTATTGTTAAACCACTCACTGATATGACCAGAAAGGGGGTAGATTTTTCTTCCTGGTCGGTAGAGGCGCGTAAGGCCTTTTCTAATATCAAGGAGAGTTTTGCTTTCGCTCCCATCTTGGTACAACCTGATATTTCTCTACCCTTCATAGTTGAGGTTGATGCTTCTGAGGTGGGTGTGGGTGCGGTCTTGTTTCAGGGTTCCTCTCCTGAAAAATGGCGACCGTGTGCCTTTTTCTCGAAGAAACTCTCCTCCGCAGAGAGAAATTACGATGTGGGAGATAGGGAATTGTTGGCCATCAAGTTGGCTTTTGAGGAATGGCGCCATTGGCTAGTGGGAGCCAGACACCCTATTACCATGTTTACTGACCATAAAAATCTGGCCTACTTGGAGTCAGCCAAGCCTCTGAACCTGAGACAGGCCAGATGGTCTTTGTTCTTTTCAAGGTTTAATTTTGTTGTTCCGCCCTGGGGTTAAGAATGTGAAGGCAGATGCCCTGTCACGTTGTTTTCCGGGAGGTGGGAATTTTGAAGACCCGGGTCCCGTTTTGGTGGTCTCTGCTCTTTTTCCTGAATTGGAGGCAGAGGTGCAGGCATCCCAGTCAGAGGCTCCTGATCTTTGTCCTCCTGGGAGGTTGTTTGTGCCTCTCGCTTTAAGACACAAGATTTTTAAGGAACACCATGATACGGTCCTTGCTGGGCACCCGAGGGCAAGAGCCACAGTGGATCTCATCGCTCGGAGATTCTGGTGGCCTGCGCTTCGTAAGTTGGTTGAGGGTTTTGTGGCAGCCTGCGAGACTTGCGCTCGTGCCAAAGTCCCTCATTCACGGCCATCAGGTCCTCTCCTTCCCTTACCCATTCCTTCCCGTCCTTGGACACATCTGTCCATGGACTTCATAATGGACCTGCCTTGTTCCTCGGGGAAGACTGTGATTCTGTTGGTGGTGGACCGTTTTAGCAAAATGGTGCATTTCATCCCTTTTCCTGGTTTGCCCAATGCTAAGACGCTGGCGCAGGCATTTATTGATCACATTGTCAAATTGCATGGTATTCCTTCAGACATAGTCTCTGATATGGGCACGCAGTTTGTTTCCAGATTCTAGAAGTCTTTCTGTTCTCGCTTGGGGGTTCAGTTGTCATTCTCTTCTGCTTTCCACCCGCAGTCGAATGGCCAGACAGTGCGCATCAATCAGAATCTGGAGACATATCTGCGCTGTTTTGTGGCGGAGAATCAGGAGGATTGGTGTTCTTTTTTGTCCCTTGCTGAGTTTGCTTTAAATAACCGTCGTCAGGAGTCCTCTGATAAGTCACCATTTTTTGGTGCATATGGGTTTCATCCGCAGTTTGGGACTTTCTCGGGTGAGGGGTCTTCTGGTTTACCTGATGAGGACAGATTCTCCTCGTCTTTGTCATCTATTTGGCAAAAGATTCAGGATAATCTAAAGAGCATGAGTGAGAGATATAAGCGTGTGGCAGATAAGAGACGTGTGCTTGGTCCGGACCTGAATGTTGGTGATCTGGTGTGGTTGTCTACCAAGAATATCAAATTGAAGGTTCCCTCCTGGAAGTTGGGTCCTAGGTTTATTGGGCCTTACAAAATCCTGTCTGTCATCAATCCTGTTGCCTACCGTCTTGATCTTCTTCAGACTTGGAAGATCCATAATGTTTTTCATAAGTCCTTATTGAAACCTTATGTTCAACCCATTGTACCCTCGCCTTTGCCTCCTCCTCCGATAATGGTTGATGGGAATCTTGAATTTCAGGTCTCTAGGATTGTGGATTCTCGTCTTGTCCGCTGTTCTCTCCAGTACCTCGTTCATTGGGAGGGTTATGGTCCTGAGGAGAGGATGTGGGTCCCAGTGACGGACATTAAGGCCACTCATCTCATCAGGGCTTTCCATAGGTCCCATCCTGAGAAGGTGGGCTCTGAGTGTCCGGAGTCCACTCGTAGAGGGAGGGGTACTGTCACAACCAGACAGCTGAGAAGCTCTGACAGAAGCCTTTCAGAACCTCCTCCTTGAGTTTTCTTTGTTTTTGGTTTTCAGTTCCTCATCTCGTTAGCCTCTCTCAGCTGTCATGTAGTTGGACTGATTACATCCCTTTAAATTTCTCCCATAATGCATTAGTGTGCGGTTTATACAGCTTCCTGGAGTGTGTGTGCATGCTGATCCTATTTCCCCGTCTTCTACAAGTTAAGTGTTGTACATTCATATGTGATTTTCTGTTTGCTGGATCCCAGGTGACCCTGACTCCCTCCGTGTCTAGTGTAGGGAGACGGTGCTCGTGTCCTTTCACTATTGTAGGGTGTTCAGGTGTTATATAGTCGAGGTACTGGGATATGCGATCATCCAACATTGGGTTTATCGCATAGGCTGAGCAGTAAGGGAGAGAGCCAGGTCTGATGCAGGGGTCTCCCTTTTTGTTCCTTAGTTTTGGATCCAGTGAGTCATATATTCATTTTGCATTGTCTTGTTTCCTGTACACCTTCCGTGACAATAGTTCAACACCTAGGGCACAAGAAGAAAATTGGAACGATGCAGTCAGGGAATAATGATACATAGCTATACAACTGATAACCTTGTGAATTAGTCTATATAGATAAAAATAAAAATGGTGGGAATCAATCCATGATCTGTTTTATTCATGTAATCATGCTAATTAGGAAAAAGTGATTTATTTTAGTTATTATTCTTTTTCTTGTTTGTTTAATCATGTATTGTATATATATATATATATATATATATATATATATAGTTATATATATATATTTATATACTCTTTATTATTTTTTATTCTTTCACGAATTGCACATTTTCTCTATGTTAGGCCTCATGCACACGACCGTTGTTGTGTTCCATTCCGTAAAATGGGGTTCCGTTGTTCCGTGATCTGTTTCCGTTTCCGTGTGTCTTCCTTTATTTTTGGAGGATCTCCAGACATGAAGGAAAGTAAAAAAAAGTCTAAGTCAAGTTTGCCATGCAAATGATAGGAAAACAACGGACGCGGACGACAATCTTGTGTGCCTCCGCGTTTTTTCACGGACCCATTGACTTGAATGAAAAAGGGGGTCAGTCAGCACATCCCAAAGCGCAGGAGCACATTGCTATGGCTGAGAACAAGACTGTTAAACAAAACATGCAATGCAACAACTCACTGCAAACCAAATAAAGTACAAAATTGCATCATAATTGCAAATGCTATACTAATAAGTTAGAGATACTTGGCAAATCATTTTGTACAAAATTATTTGAGCCCGTCTGCCCTACGTCAAGGCGATCTCTATTTAGACGGGTTCCTAACACTAAATTTTACCTGTTATGTGCCATGACGGCTATCATATAATTCAGGTTCCACATGCATGCTTGATCCGCCTGAATTTCTGTAATTTTTGGTGCCAAAATGGCCTCCATTATATCCATGGAAAGCAGTTACCAGCATGCATGCCAGGCCCACTCCACACCACCCCTGGCGCCAAAAGGTCCCCAGAGACTGCAATGAGAGTCCACACACTATCTCTCTCCTGGTGCCAGATGGCTTCAGTGAGTGAGAGGGAGCAGGCCAAGCTGAATACTAACACTAATTAAAATCTTGTGTGACAATCTTGTGTGCCTCCGTGTTTTTTCATGGACCCATTGACTTGAATGGGTCCGCAAACCGTTTTACGTGAAAAAAACAGGACAGGTTATATTTTTTTGACGGACTGGAAACACGGATCACGGAGGCGGATGACAAACAGTGCATTAGCCGAGTTTTCAATGAACCCATTGAAAGTCAATGGGTCCACAGAAAATCACAAAAAATGGAACAACAGACACGGAATGAAACAACGGTCGTGTGCATGAGGCTTAATACTGTAGTTCAGATATGATCATGAAGTTATTTTGACTGAATTATATAGAATATTGAATCATGTTTGGACACTAATGCGATCTCATGAATTTTTTATGTTTCTTGTTTATATAGTGGAATTATGGGTTCATAATTGACATTTGTCTTACATTGTTATGTCCTGTCTCCTTACCGGAACCAATAGCACTCCCCTGGGTTTCGGCGATCCATTGGGGGATGCATTTGTGCGGTTCGTCGCTCTGCGGCATTGGCGAGGCCGAGATGAGTTTCCGCCTTTTGGAACGCATCGCGGACCTCTGAGGAAGCTAGTATAGGCTCTAGCGATACGCGTGAGGGTTTTCTTTCCCCCTTGTGGGTCTTCATTCCCTATGTGCCACCACTGTGTTTCTGATAAGTATATTATTGAACAGATTTTAGGCATTTGCTGTTATATTCTTGATAATCCTTTACATTGATTGTTCAATGGTAGTACCGGATATATTTTTGCACATGATTTTACCCACTAGTAGGGAATGCTCCATGTATTGATGTTTTTAATGAGTTTGTTTCAATAAATCATGTTTTATCTTTGGAGTTGCGGTCTAGTTGTGGTATTTCTTCTGTGAAGAAGTTCGGGTCTGGGTACCACATTCAGTTTTTTATCACGTGCGTGCAAAACACATTGCACCCGTGCGATAAAAACTGAACAACAGAACGCAATCGCAGTCAAAACTGACTTCAATTGTGTACCTACTCGCGCGAGTTTGCCGCAATGCACCGGGACGCATTCGGACCTAATCCAGACACGCTCGTGTGAAAGAGGCCTTAATGTTCTTCTGGGACCACAAGCCAATGTCCGACCGTGCACCCACAGGTCCCTTTGATGACTTTTTCCTATCAACAGGATATACCTATATCGGTAACGTAGTGCTGCTCTGCTGACACCTGCAGACTCCTACTGGCAGTGTCTGTGATCAGAGAGAACTCCAGTCATGGACATTTAACCCCACAGAGGGGTGACCATGGCAGCTGAGGGATCATTTACTTGAACTGTTCCACCTGTCCGTTTGCCTCGGGGTTCAGCACATGCACTGGGGCGTGGCCAACAATAAAAAGCTTTTGGTGCAATAGTGACGCCCTTATTGCATGGAATAGTTTATTGGCATATAATAAAAACATGAATTTCCCTGGAATGCGAGCACTAATCGTGATGGGAGAAGCATTATTTAAATCAGCCATCAAGCGCAGACAATTCATTTGGATTAATATGGAGGTATGTGGTGACAGATTCCCTTTAAAGGACATGTTCTATCATGGTTTATGCTAGTTGGTGCTGTCTCTCTGCATGACAAATTTTTCTGATGTCTAAAAATGAGAGCCAAATGCAATTTTATTTCTGGTGGAACTGATGCAAATAGACTGGATTTCTCAGCCAACAGCTTGAACAGCGCACTGACTGATTACTCCGGCAGCTGCAGACCTAGCTCCAATTGGCCACTTCAGGCGGTGAGCCTTTGTTTCTTGTATATATTCATCTGACCTTTAAACTCATCTTATTAACATTTTTGGCAATTCCTTCAGTTGTTTCTATGCTGTGCAATATTACCCATATAATGCTTCTCAGAAAAATCCAAATCACAGTTTTTCATTTGCATAAAGACACTACATGTTAGCGATGATGAAAACAAATTGTTATAGGAGTTTTAGAGGTTCAGTCAAAGAAAAAATATGTATTTATAAGGACATCATCACAAATACAACAGGATTGCATATGGATTTAAATAATGTGATCCTTTAAAGTGCAACACAATATCCTATAGTCTCCCCGATAGTAGCATGTACCATACCACAGTGGGGCACTGCAAAGGGTTAACTACTGCAATTTAATGTTTGGCAAGTTAAATGTGCTGATTTATTGTTAGAATACTTGTCTTTTTTATGCACTGTGTACATTCATAACAATGTATGGACATCATAGGGTTAGGTTGCCGGGGTGATGGACTTGGTTCCCTCCCTGGTTAGTGAGTGTGAGTCTAGCAGAGCAAGGGAGAAGACCTACATGTGCAAGCTCTTGAGAGCTAGGACCAAGTCCAGAGAACCTCTGTCTGTGACACTACAGCTGCCAGAGAAGTTGCTTCATTACCAGAGAGAGAAAGAGACCAGTCATGTTAAAAGATCCAGAATCATCCCAACTGTGCAAGCTTCAGACATCTAGGTATTTTCTAGTTTATGGCAGAAAGACTTTTCTGATGTGGAAAGGATTATTGCACCTACCACGTTCTAAGTCGGACTGGCCATCCATATCTAAAGTTTCTGCTCCCCTCAGCTTAGGAATTGCAAAAGGAATAAATAAGGACAGTATAGCATGACTGTGGTTATTTTGTGAAGGTAGAGAACTATAGTTATTCTAGTATAAAATCCCTCCCATAATGTCCCAGAAGTAATAATTTCTCCTTATAGTGCCACCAGTAGTAATAATGCCCCCTATAGTGTCTCCAATAATAATAATGCCCCTCTATAGTTACCCCAACAATAATATAGACCCTATAGTGCTCCCAGTATTAATAAGGAATTCCTAGTGCCCCAGAATTAAAAAAGCCCCCCCGTATAGAGCCCCCAGTTAATGATCTCTATAGAATACTCACTTGTGTCCCATCTCTTGCCACAGTCAGCCGAGCAGGCCACAGACCTCTTCCAGACTATAGCCTGAGATGCTTGCAGGCAGTTGCGATTACATCATTGCGTCACCTGTAACCCACCACAAGGGATTGCAATGATGTCATTTTTTTCATCACGACCTAAGCCTCATAGGCTTCAGGTCTAGGGGCCAGTGGCTTATGAGGATGTACAGCGGGTAAGGGAGCAATAGGCTCCAGTGACCTGCCACATTTTTCAACTGTATCACTGTCCAGAGGATGACCATACAGTTGAATCCAGGACAACAACTATGGCTGCTGTTCCTAACACTTTCCAAGCCAGCAGCTGTGAGGCGGGCTCAAGCAACCCCCTGGATCAAAAACATTACTTATCCCCCCACTCCTTCTCCAATAAAAAGGTTAAGCTGTTGACAGCAATTGTACATGGATATGGCAACTGTTCAAGTCAGTGAATTAATGCTTGCATTGTGCAGGTGTTTACAAATTAATGCAAGATCTCTAATTCGATTTCCTGGAAACCTCATAACATGAAATTGTTCAAGTTGGAAGGAGAAGATCAGTGCACTCATCAAGGGACCAGATAGAACTTGGAAAATGGTCAAATCTCAGATTTTCATCATGGGAGATAAATAAGTGCTTCATTGTGTAAACATTAGAGCTGTGAGCATCTATCATATGAGTAATAGTCTTGGAAAATAATGCTGTATCCCTTTTACTTATTCTGGGGTGGCAAAAAAAAAAAGGTAAAAAAATCATGGACATTATTGGCATTTATACAACATTCTAGATGGAGCAGTGGTTAAATGGGTTATTCAACATTATATCAGACTTCACAGAGTGGCCGTCTCGCAGTGCTGATCATACATACCTGGTCCCTGCCGCTGGGTTTGGCCTTGATCGCCGCCCGTCAACAAAATGTTGATATCTGCTTTGCAGGAAGATGAATAGCCGGCAGTGGAGTGATAGAGACTGAACCCAGCGGTAGGGACCAGGTAAGTATGATCACCCCCGCAGGTAGGCCACTCTGTAAGGATTGATATAATGTTGGATAACTAATTTAAGGGTACTTTGACACTAGCGTTAAAGTTTCCGGTATTGAGTTCGGGTATTGGGGCTCAATATATATTCATTGGGGACAAATAGGGGACAAAACTGAACTGAACAGAACGGAGTGCTCCAAAATACATTCCGTTCCATTTAGTTGCGTTCCCAGACCAGAGAGCAAACCGCAACATGTTGTATTTTGCTTTCCATCCTGGGATGCGGAGCAAAACAAATCCGTCATGACCCCAATGCAAGTCAATGGGGACGGATCTGTTTTATCTGGCACAATCTGCCACAATAGAAAACTTTCAGTGGAGTTAATGATAGATCCGTTTTGGCAATGTTAAAAATATGTTAAGATAATACAACCCGATCCGTTCAAATGGATGCAGATGGTTGTACTATCAGTAACGGAAACGTTTTTGCTGGACCCTGCCGGATCCATCAAAAACGCTAGTGTGAAAGTAGCCTAAGGACCTTATCACTGCAATGTCTGTGACTTTTTTGTAGATGACACATGACATGTAAAAACAATTGCATAGTACATCCAAAATACCATTCAATATCCATATAAGCAGTTCTAAAACCATTTTTTTAAGAAGCCAGCAAAATCTTTCCTACAGTTGATCACGAATATTCGAATTTCGAATTTTTATTGCGAATATAGGTACTGCGAAAATTCGCGAATATTTCTAATATAGTTATATATATTCGTAATTTCGAATATTCAAATTTTTTTTTCAAAAAACGGCAAGGTAATGATTGTGTAATATGCGAATTTTCGTAATTCAACTTTTAGACAAAGAAGATTATAGCACTATATTAGCTAAATTGCTCTATATTTGTTTTTTTGAATATTCGCTATATTGCTATATATTACAAATATTCGAAAAAACGAAGTTATAGCAATATAGCGAATATTCGGAAAAAAAACGAATATAGAGCAATTTAGCTAATATAGTGCTATAATCTTCTTTGTCTAATAGTTGTAAGTTGAAAAATTTGCATATTACACAATCATTACCTTGCTGATTTTTTTCAAGAAAAAAAAATCGGGAATTTTCGAATATTCGACGAATATTCTAAAAAATATTCGCGAAATATCGCGAATTCGAATATGACCCCTGCCGCTCATCACTACAGTTTAGTTCCAATTGTAAATTCAAAAGAGTTGTCCACTCCTTTTATATTGAAAACCTATTCTCAGGATAGGACATCAATATCTGATCATGAGGATTCAATACCCTACACTCTCCAGCTGATCTGCAGGGGTGTCAGACCACAACAGATCTAATATTGACAAACTATCCTGAATGTTGTCTATCAATTAAGTCTAATTGTCTAGCAATGTTTCACATGGTTTTTACTAGAGATGAGCGAATCTAATCCCACGAATTTTAGAATAAATTTGATTCACCTCAAAGCTGAATTTCTTCATGCTTCGTGTCAGCGAATCGATTTAACCTAAAAAAAGTGTAAGAAACTAAAAAATTCAAACGTACCTACATGTATGACGTCACCATGCCGGCCGGCATGATGACGTAATCTTGCGCCACGAGATATTTTGCTCCAGATCTTCAAGCAAGATGGCGGCGTCCGGCCCGTCGAGAGCAAATGGAGGCAGTAAGTTTGATTTAATTTTTTTTGTTATTGTTAATTTTACACTGTTTTCACACTCGAATGCGGCATCTGAGGGGTACAATGACGGGGGTGTCATTGCACCCGCTATTCACAAAAAAATGGGCTTCGTGACAAAGTAATTAATCGCAAAGCAAATATTGTAAAATTTGGCGAATCAACAGAATTGAACTTTTCAATTATTCGCTATTACCCCTTATTGCCATTGAAGGTAGGTAAGTCTTCAAGGGTTTATTTGGTTTAGAATCCCATTTTAAAATACCCTCTTACATGAAAAGACCATTGATTTTGATGAGCACAATGTAGTCATCAATCTCCCCACTTTCTGTTGGATTCCTTTATAGATTACAGCTTATTGCTGGGTGTCTTGTAGTAGGACAACCTATGACACACTTTTTTGGGGGGGATTTGAAAATAATGGACAATGATATTTTGAAAGCTTCTGTACTTCCAACTTTTTTGCCTCAGTTTTGGACAGTCCTCTCCAAACTTTATGCAACCATATAAAAGTAATGCACACTGCACTTGGCATCAGAGTACCAGAGTATCCTCAGTGGGCCAAGGTGCTGATACCATAGTGGGCTCCAAAGGTCTAGGAGAAAAATATATTTGGAGCTGCCTTTGGAACCAATAACTTTCAACTAGAATCTATGGGTGAAGTTTATCAAACTCTTGCGAAGGAAAACTGGTTTAGTTTGTACACAAACATAGAAGAGGATTCTTTATGGTAAGAGCAGTGAGACTATGGAACTCTCTGCCTGAGGAGGTGGTGATGGTGAGTACAATAAAGGAATTCAAGAGGGGCCTGGATGTATTTCTGGAGCGTAATAATATTACAGGCTATAGCTACTAGAGAGAGATCGTTGATCCAGGGATTTATTCTGATTGCCTGATTGGAGTCGGGAAGGAATTTTTATTCCCCTAAAGTGAGGAAAATTGGCTTCTACCTCACAGGTTTTTTTTTGCCTTCCTCTGGATCAACTTGCAGGATGACAGTTCGAACTGGATGGACAAATGTCTTTTTTCGGCCTTATGTACTATGTTACTATGTTACTATGTTAGTTGCCCATAGCAACCAATCAGATTTCAAATTTCATTTTTCAGAGCTCCTGTGGAAAATAAAAGTTGGAATCTGATTGGTTGCTGTGGGCAACAAAGGCCCTAAATCTTACCCTATTTATTTAAACTAAGACCTTACACGTTATTAATGATATGGGGGTTGGGCCCCAAGAAAAAAGGTTGTCTGGTGGGCACGAGGAACCCCAGTCCAACCCTGGCCACATTGAACACCTTAGGAAAAACTAGCTTAAAACCTTGTATCAGTGCTCAACCTTAGTGATGAGTGAATCAATTCTAAAGAAATCAAATTTGTCAATTGGGACAAAACTGATCATTATCTGCGCTACATCTCCTGTGTAACGTGTTCGCATCCCAAAAATATCTGTGACATCCAGTATACTTTTTCCGTAGACGGTGTCCACTGCGGACAGTGACATTAGCTGCGCGACATCTACTGTGTAACGTGTGCACATCCCAAAAATATCAGTGACATCCAGTGTACTTTTTCCGTAGACAATTTCTGCTGCAGACAGTGACATTACCTGGGGTACATCTCCTGTGTAACGTGTTCGCATCCCAAAAATATCTGTGACATCCAGTGTACTTTTTCCGTAGACTGTGTCCACTGTGGACAGTGACATTAGCTGTGCTACATCTCATATGTAACGTGTGCACATCCAAAAACATCTCTGACATCCAGTGTACTTTTTACGTAGACGGTGTCCACTGCGGACAGTGACATTAGCTGAGCTATATCTCCTGTGTAAAGTGTGCACATCCAAAAAATATCAGTGACATCCAGTGTACTTTTTACTTAGACGGTGTCTGCTGCAGACAGTGACATTACCTGGGGCACATCTCCTGTGTAAGTTTCCACATCCAAAATACCTGTGAAATTCCCTGTAATTTTATATTAGCCGCTGCTGACATCAGCAACATTATCTGCAGTATATCTCCTGTGTGACATTTCCATATCCAGTCTCAGTAGCTAAGAGTCTGGTCAACACAATCCTCACCCTGATCCTCCTTCCTCCCACCATGGAGAGTCTTGCCAAACAAGTGATCCCACACTTGGATATCCCGAGGAGCTATTTTCAGCACCATTCCTTCATTTGGGCCTCTCGGCAAGCCCGCTTAAAGAGGGACATGAGATCTTGTGCCCTGATTCCCAAACTCTTGAGCATCCTCAGTCACAAGAAGATGACGGTGAGGAACGGCAATTAGTGTTTCATGAGGTGGATGATGATGATGAAGAGACACAGTTGCCAATAAGTCAAGGGCAATTAGTGTCTCAAGAGGTTGATGATAAGGATAAGACACAGTTGTCAATAACTGCGGTTGTCGTTAGGTCAACAAATCGGCAGGATGAGCAGTATGAGGAAGTGGAAGAGGAGGTGGTGGACGATAAAGTCACTGACCCAACCTGGGAAAGTGGCAAGCCGAGCAAGGACAGCAGTACAGAGGGGGAGGGATCCGCAGCACCGCAACAGGCTGGAAGAGGCAGTGGAATGGCAAAAGCGAGAAGCGGGTCACACAGGCCAGCAACTGTTCCCCGGAGCACACCCTTGCGGAAATCTCCCTTGTCAAGGCGTATGTGTTCCGCAGTCTGGCGCTTTTTTGAGGAAAGTGCAGACGACAAAAGAATTGCAATTTTCAACCTGTGCCACACAAAAAGAACAGACAAAAAGAGTTTACAGCCAGCTCACCTATATCATCCTGTGTAACGGTGCACTGGGCGGACCCAAGCCAGTCCTGATGTAGATCCACATGAACAGAAAAAAGGCTCCAGCACCAGAGGTAGAAGTTTAAACAATCCCGGTCTTTATTCACCAAAATATTCCAGATAAGTACAGCAAACAGTGGCACCGGTTCCCACTTATTCCCAGTAGATTTACGCGTTTCGAACAATAGTGTTCTTAGTCATAATCCAAAGTGTTGGACATGCTCCAGATTGAAATAGTGTCCATCTCCGGTATCCCAACCCACAGGGAGGGGTTTGAGAAAACAGGGTGGATAAAGAATCAATTAGTAACATGTGAAACACCTGTAAAAACATGCACACCCATGACGTATGCTGAACGTGTCACATTGCCACAAAGAGGCGGTAATATAAAACAAAAAATCCTCTCAAGAGAAGCCTTTTGGATTTGGAGACTTAATACAAGATGTCCGCAGGGTCTTAATTAAAAAAGGAATTAATGTATTTATACTGAAGTTATCAGACAGCGAAGCCGATGTTGCCCTGTTTTTATACCTATATCTATATTGTTATATATAGTTATTTTTACACATATGTTTCCCTCTTTTTTTAGTTTAGGATGGAATTCCCCATATTGATGCAGCCTGGGAGTCTTCCCTATAATGTACATATACAATAGGACTGACATTGAGTCCCCCCAAAAAAACTTTTTAGACCACAGCTTTATATACAAAAAAACTTGCCTACAGAAAACCAGATTGAATACGGGACTGCAGCAGCTTTTTTACATACAGCTCATAGCAGAGATATTTATTTACAGTAGATAAATGGAATCTTATTATAGGGACAGGAGTGTGATATCCAAAATAGATATAAATTAATAATAATAAAAATATAATATAAAAATATAAAGACATAGAAAAATAACAAATAAAAGTCCAAATATTTTATCAAGATGGATAGCATACGTCATGGGTGTGCATGTTTGTACAGGTGTTTCACATGTTACTAATTGATTCTTTGTCCACCCTGTTTTCTCAAACCCCTCCCTGTGGGTTGGGATACCGGAGATGGACACTATTTCAATCTGGAGCATGTCCAACACTTTGGATTATGACCAATAACACTATTGTTCGAAACGCGTAAATCTACATACAAAAAGAAGCAGGGGTGTGAACACTAGCAACCTCATCACCACCAGCATGATCTTCCACATGGCATCAAAGTACCGTAATAGGTGGGCCGAATGCCTAGGTCCACAATCTGTGTCTGCGAGTCACAACACTGCCTCCTCTTCCCCTGTGGTGCGTGCTAGCCAATCCGCTGTCAAAGGCGCAGGCCCGGTTGCCTTCCACCCTGCACCTGGAACTTTGCAAGCACCATCAGGGACCACATCCACTTCCGTGTCCTAGCGCAGCGTACAAATGTCCTTAGCACAGGCATTTAAACGGAACGCACAACGTACAAATGTCCTTACCTCAGGCATTTGAACGAAATTCAAGCACAAATACCCAGCCATCCACCCACAGGCCATAGCACTAAATGCACAACTTTCCAAATTACTGGCCCTGGAAATGTTGCCATTTAGACTTGTGGACACTGAGGCCTTCTGCAGCCTGACGTCGGCAGCCGTCCCTCGTTACGCAGACCCCAGCCACCACTATTTTTCACGGTGTGCCGTGCCTGTCTTACACCAGCATGTGTCCCGTAACATCACCTGTTCCCTGCCAACAGTTACTGGGAAGGTCCACTTAACCAGTGACAAATAGACAAGTGCCTTCGGCCAGGAACACTACATTTCCCTTCCGCCAGTCTGTCAACGCTGCAGCAGCGCTTACAATTGGCAGCTCACCGACTGTTGTGCAACGTGAGCACGCGTTGGAACTCGACATTCCACATGTTGGCCAGGCTTTGTGAGCAGCAGAGGGCAGTAGTGGAATACCAGCTGCAACATAGTCATCGCCTTTTCAGTCAGCTTCCGCTCTTCACAAGCGAAGAGTGGGCATGGATGTCTGACCTTTGTGAGGTTTCAAGAAACTTTAAGGAATCAACACAGATGGTGACCTGTGATAACGCAATCATAAGCCTCACCATCACACTTCTGAGTCTACTCAAATTCTCGATGCTCACAATTAAGGCCGACGCTTTGCATGTTGAAGATGGGGAAATGGGGGAAATGCTGACAAGTTGACAATGCCTGTATTGCCCCTGACTTCTCTACTCCACCAGAGGAAAGCGGCTGAACATAAAGGCACTTTAAGTGTGTTTTTTATAATGTACTGAATACACTGTATTCTACAATCTTTTAGAAGGTCAGCTCACCAGCAGGCCCTCACCTACAATCTTTTATAATGTTTTTGAGGGTCAGCTCACCAGCAGGCCCACAACCATAATGTTTTACAGGGTCAGCTCACCAGCAGGCCCTCGTCCAAATTTTTTTCAACGGTTAGCTAAGCAGCAGGCACTCGCCCATAATTTTTTCAATGGTCAGCTCAGCAGCAGGCACTCGCCCATAATTTTTTAGATGGTCAGCTCAGCACCAGGCCCTCGCCCATAATGTTTTAGAGGTATGTGAATGAGGCCCTCCATTATGTGATATACAGGTTGTATCGGAGTGCCTCTTCCTTGTAATTTTTGGCAGCACTTGCACTTTATATACAAGTAAATATACAGGAATGAATGTTTCCTAGCAATTTTTCCTCTAAAATCTATTTTATCTTCGTTTTGTGTGTATTATTGTCCGTCCGTAAAAGTGGCGTACTACTCAGACAACATCGTTCCCAGCAGCGACCTGGGAGTACAAGATGCATCCAGACATCCTCCTCATGCTGTTCCTCAACCATTTCAGTGGTGTTTCTATCAATTTTTGACCTTTTCCTATTAACCAGACACCCTCCCCTCTTCAGAGCAGGATTTAAGGCTCGGGTTCTCCCATTGACTTCCATTGAGCTTGGGTGCTCGGCTCCTCTACGGGTGGACTCCGGACACCCAGGACCCACCTTCCCAGGATGAGCCCTATGAAATGCCCTGATAAGGCGAGTGGCTTTAATGTCCGACATCGGAACCCACATCCTCTCCTCAGGACCATAACCCTTCCAATGAACGAGGTACTGAAGAGAACCGCGGACAATGCGAGAGTCCACAATTCTGGAAAGCTCAAACTCCAGATTGCCATCAACCAAAATCGGAGGAGGAGGCAAAGAGGAGGGTACCGTGGGCTGGACATATGGTTTTAAGAGAGATCTGTGAAATACATTATGTATCTTCCAAACCCGTGGAAGATCAAGACGGAAGGCAACAGGATTGATGACTGACAAAATTTTATAAGGCCCAATAAACTTGGGACCCAATTTCCAGGACGGAACCTTCAGTTTAATATTTCTTGTAGACAACCACACCAGATCACCCACATTCAGGTCCGGACCAGGCACACATCTCTTATCAGCCACACGCTTATACTTCTCACTCATCTTTCTGAGATTACTCTGAATCTTTTGCCAAATGGTAGACAAAGACGAGGAAAATCTCTCCTCCTCAGGTAAACCAAAAAGAGACCCTCCCGAGAATGTCCCAAACTGCGGATGGAACCCATATGCACCAAAAAATGGTAACTTATCAGAAGATTCCTGACGACGGTTGTTCAAAGCAAACTCAGCAAGAGCGAGAAATGAACGCCAATCCTCCTGGTTCTCCACCACAAAACAGCGCAAATATGTCTCCAGATTCTGATTGAGGTGCTCAGTCTGACCATTCGACTGCAGGTGAAAAGCAGAAGAGAAGGACAGCCGAACCCCCAGGCGAGAACAGAAAGCCTTCCAGAACCTGGACACAAACTGCGTGCCTCTATCGGAAACAATATCAGAGGGAATGCCGTGCAATTTAACAATATGGTCAACAAAAGCTTGCGCCAACGTTTTAGCATTGGGTAAACCAGGGAAAGGAACGAAATGAGCCATCTTGCTAAAACGGTCCACGACCACCAGGATCACCGACTTCCCCAAGGAACGAGGAAGATCCGTGATAAAGTCCATGGACAGGTGTGTCCAAGGACTGGGAAGGTATGGGTAACGGGAGAAGGGAACCTGAAGGTCGTGAACGAGGGACCTTAGCGCGAGCGCACGTCTCACAAGCAGCCACAAAACCCTCCACAGACTTACGAAGAACCGGCCACCAAAATCTCCGAGCAATGAGATCTACCGTGGCTCTACTCCCGGGGTGACCAGCAAGAACCGTATCATGATGTTCCTTAAAGAGTTTGTGACGTAGCTCAGGAGGCACGAACAACTTCCCGGAGGGACAACGGGCAGGTGCCTCAGTCTGGGCAGCCTGGACCTCGGCCTCCAAATCGGAATATAGAGCAGAAACAACTACCCCCTCCGCCAAAATGGGACCCGGGTCCTCGGAGTTTCCTCCTCCCGGAAAACAGCGAGAGAAAGCGTCAGCCTTCACATTCTTGATCCCAGGGCGTTAAGTAACAACAAAATTGAATCTGGAGAAGAACAGAGACCATCTGGACTGTCTCGGATTCATACGCCTGGCCGACTCCAAGTACGCCAGATTCTTATGGTCGGTAAAAACGGTGATAGGGTGCCTGGCCCCCTCCAACCAATGGCGCCATTTCTCGAAAGCCAACTTTATGGCCAACAACTCCCTATCTCCCACATCATAGTTTCTCTCTGCCGGGGAGAGTTTTCTAGAGAAAAAGGCACAAGGTCGCCATTTGGCAGGAGAGGGGCCCTGGGACAAAACTGCACCCACACCCACCTCGGAAGCATCCACCTCAACAATAAAAGGTAAGGAAACATCGGGATGCACCAAGATGGGAGCAGATGCAAAACTCTCTTTAATCTTAGAAAAGGCTGCAAGCGCCTCCTCCGACCAAGAGGAAAAAAACCCGCGGCAACAGGTGACTTTGAGGGACGAATATGCCCCTTCTCGAGACTCTCGGAGATATAGGTTCGCATTGCGAGTCTTTCCGGTTGTGAGAGATTGTAGAGGCGTGCTTTTGGCAGCTTGGCACCGGGAATGAGGTTAATTGGACAGCAGTGGCGTACACACAATCCATGGGGCCCCGGTGCGAAACTGATCTATGGGGCCCCCTCCCCGTCGCCCCCCCCCCAACCTGCCTCCTAGCCCCCCCCCACTACCTCCCCTACCAGTGGTGTAACTATAGTGTTATGGGCCACAGTGCAAACATTTTTTCAAAGATCCGGCAGATTTTTTTTACTAAGGGCTCTTTCCGTGCGGCTAATCCGCGGCGTGACTGAGTGCCAAGCCCCATTCTAGACAGCAGAGACACGGAGCAGTGACATGATTGACTGTGATCTTTTTACTACAAAATCACGGTGACAACTTTATGTCTCTGTGATTTTGTAGTAAAGAGATCACAGAGAGGCACGGAGCATAGTCATGTTAATGCTCTGTGTCTCTGCTGTCCGGAACGGGGCTTGGCTCTCATTTACGCAGCGGATTCCTCGCACGGGATCCGCTTGTGTTAAAGAGCCCTAAGCCCAATGCATGGCTACACTCACCTAGTCCTAATAAAATCTGGTCCTACCTCATCCAGGGTGTCGCTGGCGTCGGCGTGATGTCCGCTGGATCCAGAACAAGGTCCCTGTGGTGAGAAAAAAAGAATAATCACATAAGGAAGGGATGGTGACTGCCCCTGTGAAATCACCAGCTGGCCTATAAGACTGAGCCATGCCAATGTGTAGCAGGGTAATCTAGGACATTTCCCCTAAGTGCAACCACACGGTACTAATGCCCACCTTGTGGCCCCTCACAGTAGTTATGCCCACCTTTGTTCCCGTCACAGTAATTATGCCCAGATATGTGCCCCCTCATAGTAGTTATGCCAAATATGTGTCCCCTTACAGTAGTAATGCCAGATTATGTGCCCCCTCACAGTATTAATGCCAGACTATGTGCCCCTCACCTAGTAACGCCAGATTATATGCCCCTTACAGTAGTAATGCCAGATTATGTGCCCCTCACAGTATTTATGCCCAGTTATGTGCCCCCTCAAAGTAAATATGCCCACATATGTGCCCCCTCAGAGTGGTTATGCCAGATTACGTGTCCTCTCACAGTAATAATGCCAGATTATGTGCCCCTTCACAGTATTTATGCCCGGTTATGTGCCCCCTCAAAGTAAATTTGCCCAGATATGTGTCCCCTCAGAGTGGTTATGCCAGATTATGTGCCCCTCACATTAGATATGCTCACATATGTGCCCCTCACATTGGTTATGCCAGATTAGGCTCCTTTCACACTAGCGTTCGTCGGTCCGCTCGTGAGCTCCGTTTGAAGGAGCTCACGAGCGGACCCGAACGCCTCCGTCCAGCCCTGATGCAGTCTGAATGGAGCGGATCCGCTCAGACTGCATCAGTCTGGCGGCGTTCAGCCTCCGCTCCGCTCGCCTCCGCACGGACAGGCGGACAGCTGAACGCTGCTTGCAGCGTTCAGCTGTCCGCCTGGCCGTGCGGAGGCGAGCGGATCCGTTCAGACTTACAATGTAAGTCAATGGGAACGGATCCGCTTGAAGATGAGCCCATATGGCTCAATCTTCAAGCGGATCCGTCCCCCATTGACTTTACATTGAAAGTCTGAACGGATCCGCTCAGGCTGCTTTCACACTTAGAATTTTTTCTAAGTTATTAATGCAGACGGATCCGTACTGAACGGAGCCTCCGTCTGCATTAATATGATCGGATCCGTTCAGAACGGATCCGATCGAACGCTAGTGTGAAAGTAGCCTTACATGCCCCGTCACAGTAGTTATGCCTTCATATGTGCCCCCTCATAGTTATGCCTTTATATGTGCCCCCTCACAGTAGTTATGCCACATTAGGTGCCCCCTCAAATTAGTTATGGCAGATTAGGTGCCCCTCAGTAGAGATGCCAACTTTTGTGCCCCCTCACTCTAGTTGTTCCCATCAATCCCCCCCCCCTCTGCCCCCTGCCCCTCTGCCCCTCTGCCCCTTTGCCCCCCTGCCCCCAGTCTGCAGCATTAGAAAAAAAAATTCTTACATACTTACCTTCTTCCCTGAGGAGAGTAGGCAGCTTGCCGGGTTTTTAGGTCTCCTCCCACAGTGACAGGCAGCAGCGCGATCTGGGGCCAGCAGGGGGAGCTCCTGAGCTCTGAAGATCAGTGAAGCAGGGAGCAGAGAGGTTTCCCTGCTTCACTATAGAAACGGAACTGCCGGCCCTGTGTGTGTGAGTGCGTGCCCCCCCCCTCCCCCCCCCCTCCCTTACTTGACCCTCCGGCCCCCCCACCCCCCATATTATACATTTAATGGTGGCATGGAGCGCTCTGATGGGGCCCGAAATTGCCACTGTACTTCATGCCGGGCCCCACCAGAGCGCTCCATTACATCTGCGTACATCGGGAGCCCTGCCAGCGGCCTGGGGGGGGCCCACAGGCGGCCGGGCCCCCTGGAGTGCTGGGCCCGGTCGCAACTGCGACCCCTGCGACCCTGGTATGTACGCCACTGTTGGACAGTCAAACTCCCGGTGAGGAGGTAGCTCCTGAACACCGCTCTCGGAAAACACATCCGAGAAATCAGAGAGAAATGATGGCACAGTTTTAGTAGACACCTCTGCAAAAGTCGCTGTGAGACAATTCTCTCTACAAAAGTCACTCCACTCACTTATTTGCCTTCCTTGCCAATCAATAGTGGGGTTATGTCTAGTGAGCCAGGGTAGCCCCAAAACTAGAGGAGAAGGCAATCCGTTAAGGACAAAACAAGATATCTCCTCCACATGAGTGTCACCTACAGCTAGCCGGATATTGTGAACAATGCCTTTCAGAGATCTCTGTGAGAGTGGAGCAGAGTCGATAGCAAAAACAGGTATATCCTTTTCTAATGTACAAACCTGAAAACCATGCAAGGCTACAAATTGAGTGTCAATAAGATTGACGGCCGCTCCACTATCGACAAAAATCTCACAAGGAATGACTTTGCTCTCTAGCGCCACCCTGGCAGACAGGAGAAAACGGGAACTGCAGGTCAGAGGAATAGCATCAATTCCCACATCAACTTTGCCCAAAGTAGCAGATGAAGCAGAACTTGATGATCTACCTCTTGAGGTTTTTCTCTTATTATCGCTCTTAGTACAGTTGAGGAATCTCCTAGACGGACAAACATTTGCCAAATGACCTATTCCCCCACAACAAAAACACATCATATTCTGAGGACTAAATCCTCTTTTATCAGGGGCAAGTCGGCCTAGCTGCATGGGCTCCTCCTCAGAGGGGAGCGAGACAGGATGAGACCCCTGCATACTGAATGAGTCCGCACCATTGCCCCTAGACTGACAATGGCTGGACGGAGAGGTCTTGTTTCTTTCCCTTAGACGCCTGTCAAGGCGTACCGCCAATGACATGGCAGACTCTAAGGACGTTGGTCTCTCATGGAAAGCAAAGGCATCTTTCAAACCCTCTGAGAGACCATGACAGAACTGACTTCGGAGTGCAGCATCATTCCAGCCTGAATCAGCTGCCCATCTCCGAAATTCTGAACAATAAAGCTCCGCAGACAGTTTGTTCTGGCATAAAACACGTAAGTTCGATTCTGCCAGAGCAACACGATCCGGGTCATCATATATCTGCCCCAGGGCCACAAAAAATCTTTCCACGGATCGAAGGGGGGGATCCCCTGATGACAGCGAAAAAGCCCAAGTCTGAGCATTACCCCTGAGCAGGGAGATGACAATCCTCACCCTCTGTTCCTCATTACCAGAGAAGTGGGGACACAAACAAAAATGGAGTTTACATGCCTCTCTGAAGCGAACAAAATTCTCACTGCCCCCGGAGAACGTTTCCGGAAGTGAGACCTTTGGCTCGCAACAGACTCCATGAGCCGGAGCAGAGCCCAATGTTTGTAGCTGAGTCACAGATTGACGGAGATCCGCTACTTCCAAAGAAAGACCCTGCATGCGGTCAACCAAGCCAGAAAGCGGATCCATGTCAACAAGGACGGTTTTGGTGGATTATAATGTCACGGCTGTTTAAGGGTAACCAGAGCATACACAGTAAGAAGAGCTACTGACCGGACCCAAACTAGGAAAGAGAAAGGGTGACCCCTGTCAGACCCTCAACACTCTCCCTATGCTGCTAAAGCACATGCCCGGATCCAAATGGTGGAACGAGGCATGCCCGCGTACCTTAGACTGATGAGCCCTGTAACCCCTACAGTAGTGGAAGGGGCACGGCCACCGATGCCCTGCTCAGAATATGGAGGGAACCGTGGCCACCTCAGATCCAGTCAGGAAATCACTAGGTACACAACAAAGTTTGCACACTTAGCTGATGGAGCTGCAGCCGCAGAGAAGACGGATCCAAGGGCCGCTGGCAATATCCGGAGTGCTTGCAGCAGCAGAACACAGGTCCAGAGAACTAGTAGCTTAAGAAGTGAAGATACTCAAGGCAGAGCTACAACTGAAAAGAGAAATATAATCCACGCCCTGCAATAGGAGGAGGGGTGATTTAAAGGCAGGGAAATCAATCGCAGGAGAGACAGCTGGGAGTAAAGACCTCATCACAGGGGCGGAGAAACAGAACAGTGAGAACACCTCCAAACTCTAAGTGACATCATCACAGGGGTGGAGACACAGAGCTGTGAGATTGTCTCAAAGCTCTGGTAGTGACACTTATGCAACATTTTTCAAGCTGGAGAAAATTGTTGGCACGGTAGAATAGCAGTAGAATAGCTTTATATGCAGATAGAGTGCTCAAATATATGTGCGAATTTTTTCACAATACGTGCAACTTGTGACATCACAGCGCTATGTCTGTAGGATGCATGTATGGACAGCAGAACATATTACACTGCCTAACACCCTGCACTGGAACCAGCTACACTATAGATCAATCTAACCTACTGTCACGGATGGTGTACAGGAAACAAGACAATACAAAATGAATATATGACTCACTGGATCCAAAACTAAGGAACAGAAAGGGAGACCCCTGCATAAGACCTGGCACTCTCCCTGACTGCTCAGCCTATGCGAACATCCCAATGGTAGATGATCGCATATCCTCGTACCTCGACTGTATAACACCTGAACACCCCACAATAGTGAGGGGACACGACCACCGGCTCCCTACACTAGACACGGAGGGAGTCAGGGTCACCTGGGATCCAGCAAACAGAAAATCACAAATGAATGTACAACACTTATCTTGTAGAAGACTGGGAAATAGGATCAGCATGCACACACACTCCAGGAAGTTGTATAAACCACACACTAATGCATTATGGGGAGGAATTTAAAGGGATGCAATCAGTCCAACTACATGACAGCTGAGAGAAGCTAACGAGATGAGGAACTGAAAACCAAAACAAAGAAAGCTCAAGGAGGAGGTTCTGAAAGGCATCTGTCAGAGCTTCTCAGATGTCTGGTTGTGACACCTACACTGACTATCTCCCCCTAACTATCTGAATCTAATATATAAAGCTGTGTGTGTGTGTGTGTGTGTGTGTGTATATCCGCCAAAAGAATCTGCACCGTCACATTTACAATCACGAAATTTGGCACACAAGTACATCAGGTGTCTGGGAAGGTTTTAGACCAGGTCTCAGCTCTCTAAGATGTACCGTTCCTGAGATATTACCCACAAATGCATTAGCCAATAGAAGCTTGGTCACATGACCATTATCAGCCAATATAAGCTTGCAGGTCCTCCAGCCTCCACATACTCACTTTTACTCCAGGTTTCCATAATAACCCAGCCATTTATCTTCACTGCTAGGAGAGCTTGAAAGGTAATCTGTCACAAGGATAATTGCTATTGAAGTAAAGCCATGGCCTAATAGCACTTAGTACTTTATTTCCAGATGTGCCTTTGTTGCAGCAATAGATGTTTTTATCCTCTGAAAATCCAGTTTACTTGGTATGCAAATGAGCCAGTAAGGTGCCCAGAGGGGCGTCACTCTTGCAGGAAGGAGCCCAGACACGCCCCCTGCCACAATGTGTCCACCCTAAAAAAAATTAAAACCCTGCCCCCTGGTCCTACTAAACCACTCCCCTTATCTGGTTAGGCCACACCCACCCCCACTCCCGTGTCGGTGGGGATTAAAAAAAATTAAGGTAAAAATCAACCTCTGTTGGCTGCAGGTGTGGGAAGCAGAGTTCTGACTTTCTCCCTGCAGCTTACACTTAGAGAGCACAGTGCTGCTGTCTTAGAGTGAGCTGTTAGAAAGGACATGCCCCCGATCCAGTTAGGCCATGCCCACTCCCACTCCAGAGCCATGCCCCCTCCCACTGAGATTGAAAAAATAAAGTTAAAAATCAACTTCTAGGTCCCAATAAGCCATGCCCAGATCTGGTTAGGCCACACCACCTCCCACTCCAGAGCCAACAGGGATTGAAAAAATGAAGGTAAAAATCAACTTCTGTTGGCTGCAGGGGTGGGAGGGAAGGTGACTTTCTCCCTGCAGCTCACACTCAGAAAGCACAGTGCTGCTGTCTTAGAGTGTTCTGTTCAAAATGACACGCCCCTGTCAGGTTAGGCCACGCCCCCCACTCCTCAGTTGACTGAGATTGAAAAAAGTAAGTAAAAAATCAACTTCTTGGTCCAGCTAAGCCACGCCCCGATCTGGTTAGGCCACGCACCTCCACTTCTCAACCGACAGAGATTGAAAAAATGAAGGTAAAAGCTACCGTCAACTGCAGAGCTAGGAGGGAGGTTGACTTTCTCCCTGCAGCTCACATTCAGACAGTTCAGTGCTGCTGTCTTAGAGTGAGCTGTTCAAAAGGACACGCCCCTGATCCAGTAAAGGCCACTGTTAAGGGGCCGGGCCCCTGTGGAGGTCACTGTCAAGGGGGTGGTATGCTGTGAAAGTCACTGTTAAAGGGGAAGGCTACTGTAAAGGTCAAAGTTAAGGGGGTGGGCTGCTGTGGAGTTCCAATTTTAAGGGACGGGGCACTTTGGGGGAGTCTGTGTTAAGGGGCGGGGGCTGTGGAGGTCACTGTTTTGAGGGTGGGGTGCTGTAGATGTCACTTTTATAGTCGATAGAGTTGATATCTTTTAACGACACACACAAATATTAAATGAAATAGATTAAATATACCCGAGCGAAGCCAGGTCCTTCTGCTAGTTATATATATATAAGTTAACTGTCTAATGTAATACAACAAAGCACAGAACACAGCAATGACACTGCTGTCTCTTTCATAATTGCAATAAACTTTAGAAAATAGCTGCTGGGGAGGTTCTTATATACTAAGGGGCAGGCAACTTTTCTATTGGTTGCTAGGGATGTTGCTAAGCTGTGACAAGGCCTTCTCATTGGCCCACAAGCTAGAAGAAGGGAGGGATGATCACCTGATGTGTACTGTGTTAAAAAAATAAAACTAATATTCGTCATTACGGATATATAGCACTATATTCTAAATATTCGCGAATTCTCGAAGTGCCGATATTCGGAATAAAAATGAGCTTTTTGAATATTCGCGCTCAACACTAGTTTTTATCTTCAGTAGAAGAGGAGATAATCCCAACTAAGACTGGGCCCCCTCTTGCCCTGGGCGCCCATAGCAGTCGCATGGTCTGCCGCTATGGTACTTACGCCCCTGGTGGCACTAACAGTACCCGCTGACGATGGTGGGTGTAAGAAAGAGCACTTGGCATAAGATGTGTGGCATCAGGCAAGTGGCAGCTTCAGAATAGTAGCTAAGGCAGGTAGCCAGAATAAACTGATCTCTTTTGTCAAGGATTGGGTGGGGCAGCATGGATGATATAATCTGATGCATCAGGAATTGGTGGGTGGAAATCCTGGCTGATCCACACCTGATTCATCTTGACAAAGGTCAGTCTCTTCACATTTTGGGTGGACAGGCGTGTTCTCCTTGGGGTAACTATGGCCCCCGCCGCACTAAACACCCGCTCTGATGCCACACTACAGGCCGGGTAGGACAGCTTTTCCAGGGCAAACTCGTCTAATTTCGGCCACAAATCCAGTTTGGCCGCCCAGTAGTCCAGCGGATCTTCAATGACAGCTGGCAGGGTGCACTTCAAGTACAGTATGCCACCACCTGCTGGTTCAGGTTCTGCTCTATGTCTAGCTGCTAGTGAGTAGTGATGGACGAACATCTGCCGGGCGGTTCGTGAACGCGATCAAATGTTCGCGAACCGCAAGTTCGCGTCGGGTCCCATTCATTTTAATGGCAGGCAAACCTGAAAAACCTTCAGTTCATATTTGCAGCCAAGAAATAATTACTAGAAATGCACAAATAGTCCCACAACATGGACAGTGACATACCAGATGTATTATTCTAATTTGCGATCTCCATTCATTTTTGTTTTCAATGCGAAATATCGGCAATATAATTTTCGTGTACAAGCAATCGCAAATGCACTATACAGTACCCAAATGCACTATAAAGAAAGTATATTGGTATATAACACCCCGCTTTAATCAGTTTTTTGGGGGGGCGACTGGTATATCACACTAGTAGAAATTATTTGTTCCAATAACGCTTGTCCCTCTATATACCTGCAGTATCGCAGCAGAACCGCACACAACTGCCGCACAATACAAATGCACTATATTATGCTTTCTAACATAGAAAGTATATTATAACATTGTACAAGGAAGGCAATCCATTAGAATATATATGAAGATAAAACGTAACCTTTAATAATTTTACTATGAGGGTCCATTCACAAGTCTGTAAGTGTTTTGCAGATCCGCAAAACACGGACACTGGCAATGTGCATTCCGCAATTTGTAGACCGCACATCGCCGGCACTATAATAGAAAATGCCTAATCTTGTCTGCAATTGCGGACAAGAATAGGACATGTTCTATTTTTTAGCGGAAACGGAAGCACAGATGCGGAAGTGCGGATGCGGACAGCACATTCCGTCCCCATTAAAAATGAATGGCTCTGCACCCGTTCCGCAAAATTGCAGAACGGATGCAGACCCATTTTTCAGACGTGTGAATGGAAAAGATATCCCTCAAAATGAAAATAAATTAAATTATTAAAGTTAAGCAAAAAGCATAGAAGTGGAAGGCAATAACAAGTGCTCCGCGGCACTAAATCAGGTGCTCGGCGGCACCAAATCAGAAACCAAATGTCCTACCACAATCCGGGGGTTCCAGTGCACATCGATATATGCAGGAGGGAAAGCAAAAATACATCCATCCCTGGGCTAGATGATGATGTGGTATTGAAGGACAGGGTGAGCAAAGAACTGTCCCTGATATTTCCCTACAGGGGGGTGCTATTCTGGCCCTGATAGCCTAATCACAGACCACCCACCCTGATAAGAGCGACTCCGTCCGGAACCTTACCCTATATAAAAATGGCCCTAGTAAGCCCCTAGCCCCTAGGCCCCTGACCTCCAGGTGATCACTTTATAGATCTATGTGTTTTTGACTCATTATAAAAGTAGGCCATCTCTACTAGTGAGTAGTTTCTTCACTATGCAGGTGAAGAAAGCTGCTCATCTTCCTCGTCTTCCTCATCTCCCTCTTGCTCCTCCAGCTGCTCCTCCTCAGCTGTCACCTGTGTAGAAAAACCACGCATTTCGCTAAACATTGCTTGTGCACCAATGTCCCACTCCTCCTCCTCCACCAGTTCAGCCCCCACAGGGCTCATGTGGCCATGAGATGTACACGCCACGTCTCCAGTCCCCTGACCAGCCAGATTTACCAGCATCTTTTCCAGGATATGAATCAGTGGAATGACATTATTCATCCCGTCGTCCTGGCAATTGACAAATAAAGTGGCCTCCTCAAAGCTCACACGCAAACGGCAGGTCTCGCACATGAGCTGCCATTGGCTAACATCGAAGTTACACAGGGGAGTAACTCTGTCCAGCTGTATCATCAAGAAATCGTTTATAGCCTTTCTGTTCATACAGTCGGTCCAACATATGGAGGGTGGAATTCAAACCGGTGGAAACATCGCATATCAGCCTATGTTGGGGGACGCCATTCTGCCACTGTAGCTCAAGGAAGGTGTGCTTAGCGGTGTACGAGTGGCTAAAGTGCATGCAAAGTTTCATGGCCATTTTTAGGATGTCTTGCAGATGGGTGGAAGACTTCAGGAAATGCTTGACAACCATATTAAACACGTGTGCCATGCAGATAGCATGGCTCAGCCCTCCTTGATGCAGCACCGACACCATGTTCTTATCTTTGTCGGACACCATGGTTCCGATTTTGAGTTGTCGTGGAGGAAGCCAGGATTTGATTTCTTGATGAAGGACGCGGAGCAGATCCTCCCCTGTGTGACTTCGTTCACCCAGGCAAACTAGGTGCAGAACAGCGTGACACCGCCGTGCCCTGCACATGTGGTATGCTGGTGGGTCCCTGTGAATTGTCCCTGCAGTGGAGGCTGAGGACGAGGTGGAGGATGAGGAGGCAGAGGCGAACATTGTCGCAGGACCAACGGCGTGAGAACGTGGAGGCAGAAGCGGCATCACCTGGCCAAATTGCTGGTTTGGCTGTGCAGGAACCATATTTACCCAGTTGACCGTAAAGGACATATATTGTCCTTGACCATAGTTACAGCTCCACACGTCGGCGCTGCCGTGCACTTTGGCAGACACCGACTTGCCCACCTTCTGTTCTACATATGTGTGCAGGGCTGGTACTGTCTTTTTGGCAAATAAATGACAGCTTGGGACTCTCCACCTTGGCTCGGCACAAGCCATCAGTTCTCTGAAAGGTGCAGAGTCCACCACTTGGAAAGGGAGGGACTGCAGTACTAGCAACTTGGCCAGGAGCACATTCAGCTTCTGTGCCGTTGTATGGGTGCACGCATACTGTTGTCTCTTGGCAATCGCTTCGGTGATCGATTGCTGATGGAATGACTGACTAGGAGGAGGAGGAGCAGGAGCATCAGGACCAACAGATGATGGGAAGGTCAGACAGCTTCCTTCGGCTGAGGTGGTGGAGCCTTGACTGCCTGAAATCGGGTGCGTGCCACTGGGTGATGAAGGGGTTGCTGCGGCAGGCTGGACCACCACATTGGAGCCACGGTTCTCCCAGACAACTTTATTATGACACTGCATATGTTGACGCAGGGTTGTGGTGCCAACATTGGCACCCTGGCCACGCTTCACCTTCTGCCCACAGATTCTACAAATGGCCATGTTCACCTCCTCCGACGGCTTAACAAAAGACTGGCACACCACCAAGTAGGTGATTTTACCCCCAACACTCCACACTAACTGACTGCTATCGCCACTGCCTCCGTGGACCCCTGCACCACTACTTTACGGCTGGTAGGCACCTGCAAAGCGGGTGGTGTACCCCCGGGAACCTTAGGCTCCCAACCTCCCACTGCTGCCACCCTGCTGACTCTCGGCCACGCTACCAACTTGCTGGCTCCGCTGCTGCCTCTGGCGCAAGCTGCCACCCCCTGCTGACTGTCCTCTAGTAGCTCTTCCTCGCCAAAAAGTGGAGCTGAGCCCACAGCTTATAGTACTTCTTGCGCCGAGTGAACAGAAAGGACAGAGGCAGGTTGAGGACAGGTGAGGGCACAGGGCCTGCTCCCGGGCCATGCCAACTAAGGGTTGTGTCTGACAAACCCACCGACTCTTGGCTGATGTCACTTGCGACAAAGTCAAAGATCGATTCAACCATTCAAGAACCCCTGGGTTGCTGGTCAAGACACAACCACTAGCTGACACTGGGAGCTCAGGCCTCTCGAAGTGAACCCTGCTGCCTTGCCCCCTTACTCTGCTGCTACCTGTGCCTACACCAGAAAAATGCAGGCCTGTCCCCCTTCCCTGTGCAGGGCCTGGCACTTCTCTGTCTGACACTGTTAGATCAAATAAGTACAAACCGGATTCCAAAAAAGTTGGGACACTATACAAATCGTGAATAAAAACTGAATGCAATGATGTGGAGGTGCCAACTTCTAATATTTTATTCAGAATAGAACATAAATCACGGAACAAAAGTTTAAACTGAGAAAATGTACCATTTTAAGGGAAAAATATGTTGAATCAGAATTTCATGGTGTCAACAAATCCCCAAAAAGTTGGGACAAGGCTATTTTCACCACTGTGTGGCATCTCCCCTTCTTCTTACAACACTCAACAGACGTCTGGGGACCGAGGAGACCAGTTTTTCAAGTTTAGAAATAGGAATGCTCTCCCATTCTTGTCTAATACAGGCCTCTAACTGTTCAATCGTCTTGGGCCTTCTTTGTTGCACCTTCCTCTTTATGATGCGCCAAATGTTCTCTATAGGTGAAAGATCTGGACTGCAGACTGGCCATTTCAGTACCCAGATCCTTCTCCTACGCAGCCATGATGTTGTGATTGATGCAGAATGTGGTCTGGCATTATCTTGTTGACAAATGCAGGTCTTCCCTGAAAGAGATGACGTCTGGATGGGAGCATATGTTGTTCTAGAACCTGAATATATTTTCTGCATTGATGGTGCCTTTCCAGACATGCAAGCTGCCCATGCCACACGCACTCATGCAACCCCATACCATCAGGGATGCAGGCTTCTGAACTGAGCGTTGATAACAACTTGGGTTGTCCTTGTCCTCTTTGGTCCGGATGACATGGCGTCCCAGATTTCCAAAAAGAACTTTGAATCGTGACTCGTCTGACCACAGAACAGTCTTGCATTTTGCCACACTCCATTTTAAATGATCCCTGGCCCAGTGAAAACGCCTGAGCTTGTGGATCTTGCTTAGAAATGGCTTCTTCTTTGCACTGTAGAGTTTCAGCTGGCAACGGCGGATGGCACGGTGGATTGTGTTCACTGACAATGGTTTCTGGGAGTATTCCTGAGCCCATTCTGTGATTTCCTTTACAGTAGCATTCCTGTTTGTGGTGCAGTGTCATTTAAGGGCCCGGAGATCACGGGCATCCAGTATGGTTTTACGGCCTTGACCCTTACGCACAGAGATTGTTCCAGATTCTCTGAATCTTCGGATGATGTTATGCACAGTTGATGATGATAGATGCAAAGTCTTTGCAATTTTTCGCTGGGTAACACCTTTCTGATATTGCTCCACTATCTTTCTGCGCAACATTGTGGGAATTGGTGATCCTCTACCCATCTTGGCTTCTGAGAGACACTGCCACTCTGAAAAGCTCTTTTTATACCCAATCATGTTGCCAATTGACCTAATTAGTGTTAATTGGTCTTCCAGCTCTTCGTTATGCTCAAATTTACTTTTTCCAGCCTCTTATTGCTACTTGTCCCAACTTTTTGGGGATTTGTTGATACCGTGAAAATTTGAATCAACGTATTTTTCCTTTAAAATGATACATTTACTCGGATTAAACGTTTTATCTCTCATCTACGTTCTATTACAAATAAAATATTGACATTTGCCATCTCCACATCATTGCATTCAGTTTTTATTCACAATTTGTTTAGTGTCCCAACTTTTTTGGAATCCAGTTTGTAAATAAAAAGGAAATTAATAGATGCCAAAAAGGACTGTAATTTTCTCACTTTGCCACACAACGGCTAATAAGCCCCTTTTTTCCCCCCACTAATACACAACAAAAAAAGGCTTTAGAACTAATAACTGCGGCCAAAAAAAAGGCACATAATATAATTTTTTTTGCCACTAATACACGCAAAAAAGGGCTGTAATTTTCTCACTTCACCATACAATGGCTAATAAGCCCCCTCCCCCCCCCCCACTAATACATGCCAAAAAGGGCTGTAATTTTCTCACTTCACCAATACAATAGCTAATAAGCCCCTTCCCCCCCACTAATACACGCCCCAAAAAGTATTTAGAACATATAACTGTGGCCGTGAACGGCAAAGAAAGTTAATTTTTTTGCCACTAATACACGCCAAAAAGGGCTTTAATTTTCTCACTTCACCAGACAACGGCTAATAAGCCATTTTTTCCCACTAATACACACCAAAAAAGGCTTTAGAACATACAACTGCGGTCGTGAACAGCAAATAAAAAGTTTTGGGGCACTAATACGTGTCAAGAAGGGCTTTCATTTTCTCACTTCACCACACAATGGCTATTAAGCCCTTTTTCTTTTTCCCCACTAATACACGCCAAAAAAAGGCTTTAGAACACTTAACTGCGGCCATGAACAGCAAATAAAGGTTTTTTTTGCCACCAATACACGCCAAAAAGGGCTGTAATTTTCTTACTTCACCACACAACGGCTAATAAGCCCTTTTTCTTTTTCCCATTAATACACGACAAAAAAAAGACTTTAGAACATTTATATAACTGCACCTCACGAGGGCTAATACGACCCCAATAACAAAAATGGTTTGCTAGAATTAGAGGTATTGCAAACCTGAAATGAGCAGCAGTATAATGGCAATTTGGATCCTCAGTCAGTGCAGCAAGGTGTAATAGGATCGTTCCTATTACCCAGGCTGTACACTCCTCTATTGGACCCTGTTCTGCTTCAATGCTGTGTAATAATTCCTCCCTATCCTTTCCCTACACTTCTAATGCTCTTTCTCTGAACTCCTATTGAGCAAAATATACATTTTCAAGTCCTTCCTAGCACTATCCCTAGAACCTGCTGACTTCTCTCCCTGCACTAAGCACACTGGAAAATGGCTGAATCTAAGATGGCTGAGGCTATTTATAGGGCTGTGACATCACAGGGCTGGCTGCTGATTGGCTGCATGCATGGCATTATGGGTGATTCCTCAGTCCCAGAGTACCTTGTTCCATGTCCTAACATGTGCAGCAGCTATTTAAGGAAAAAATTTGATTCGTTACCACTAGGGTTAAGCGAACCCGAACTGTAAAGTTTGGGTTCGTACCGAACTTTAGGATTTTGGGACCCTGGACCCGAACCTGAACATTTCCGTAAAAGTTCGGGTTCTATGTTCGCCACTTTCTTGGCACTTTTTGAAAGGCTGCACAGCAGCACAGAAAGGCTGGACAGATTTTTTGTGATCCCCCTATACATACAGGGGTTTGAATTAGGCATTTGAAATATAGCCATTTTGGGCAATTTTTTTTTTATTGAGGCCTAGTCTGGTTCAGGCCGTGTGAGATACATCCTTTACATATTGTCGTTCTATTCTACTATTAATTAAACACCCATTTAGGGCAAGATCCTAAATTTAAAAAATATGAGGAGAGCGTCAAATAAGGGACGTGGCCCAGGTCGTGGTGCTACTGGCGGAGCTCATGTTGCAGGGAGAGGACGTGGTCTATCTGTGCCAGCTACACGCACAAGTAAAACCCCTTCCTCAGGTGCGAGTAGGCAACAGTGGATCCAGTTCCTTCAACTTGTCTCCCACCCAGTTTCATGCTGAAAGACCACAGTTGGCACCTGCAGCCGAAGTCCATCAGTCTTTCACCTCACCCCCTTGCAAATCAGCCAAGCAGTCTGAGCCCCAAGTCATGCAGCAGTCTCTTCTGCTTTTTGATGACTCTGTTAGCAGGGTTTCCCAGGGCCATCCACCTAGCCCTGCCCCAGAAGTGGAATAGATTGAGTGCACCGATGCCCAACCACTTATTTTTTCAAGATGAGTACATGGGAGGACCATCGCAGCACGTCTCAGATGATGACGAAATACAGGTGACAACTGCTGGGGCTTTCGAAAGTGTGCAGACCGACAAGGAAGTCAGGGGTGAAGACTGGGTGGAAGATGATGTGGAGGACGATGAAGTCCTCGACCCCACTTGGAATCAATGTCATGCGAGTGACTGATGTAGTTCGGAGGTCGCACAGAGCCACCAGCACAGCAGAAGCGGGAGCAGGGTGCAAAAGCGGAGCGTCCGTCCTCTAGACAGTACGCCTGCTACTGCCCACCGCAGCAAGGGACCGAGCACACCAAAGCCAGCTCCAAGGAGTTCCCTGGCGTGGCAGTTCTTCAGACAATGTGCTGACGACAAGACACGAGTGGTTTGCACGCTGTGCAATCAGAGCCTGAAGCGAGGCATAAATGTTTTCAACCTGAGCACAACCTGCATGACCAGGCATTTAAGTGCAAAGCACGAGCTGCAGTGGAGTAGACACCTTAAAAACCAAGAAAGGTCTCTGGCTCCTCCTGCTTCCTCTTCTACTGCAGTCGCGGCCTCTTCATCCACCTCTAGAGTGACCAAGCATCTCCACAATGTCCCACGGAAGCGTTCAACTCTCCATATCCCAAACGCTGGAGAGGAAGAGGAAGTACCCCCCTACTCACCCGTGATCCCTAGCCCTGAATGCCAGCATTTCTAACTTACTTGCCTTTGAAATGCTGTCATTCCATCTGGTGGAGACGGATAGTTTTAAAGAACTTATGGCAGTGGCTGTCCCACAGTTTGTCGTGCCCAGTCGCCCCTACTTTTCAAGGCGAGCCATCCCTTCCCTTCACAACCAAGTAGGGGACAAAATTAGGTGTGTACTGTGCAATGCTATCTGTGGCAAGGTGCACCTGACTACGGATACGTGGACCAGTAAGCACGGTCAGGGCCGTTATATCTCCATAACAGCACACTGGGTAAATGCAGTGGCAGCTGGGCCTGAAGTGGATAGCAGTTTGGCGCATGTCCTTCCACCACCGAGGATTGCAGGACGCCTCAGTTTGCCTACTGTTGCTTCCTCCTCCTACTCTGCTTCCTTATCCTCTACCAACTCCTCATCCGGTCAGCGTAACACCTTCACCACCAACTTCAGCACAGCCAGGGGTAAACGACAGCAGGCAGTTTTAAAACTTATCTGTTTGGGGGACAAACCCCACACCGTACAGGAGCTGTGGACAGGCCTTGAACAACAGACCGATGAGTGGTTTGTGCCAGTCAGCCTCAAGCCCGGCCTGGTGGTGTGCGATAATGGGCGAAATCTCGTAGCAGCTCTGGGACTAGCCGGTTTGACTCACATCCCTTGCCTGGCGCATGTGCTGAATTTGGTGGTGCATAGATTCCTTAAAAATTACCCCGACATTTCAGAGCTGCTGCATAAAGTGCGGGCCATCTGTGCGTGCTTTAGGTGTTCTCACCCTGCTGCTGCTCGCCAGTCAGCGCTGCAGCGTAACATCGGCCTTCCCGCTCACCGCCTCATATGTGACGTGCCCACAAGATGGAACTTCACCTTGCACATGCTGGCCAGACTGTGCGAGCAGCAGCAGGCGATAGTGGAGTTTCAGCTGCAGCAAGCACGGATGAGTCGCTTAGCGGAACAGCACCACTTCACCACCTATGACTGGGCCTCTATGCGAGACCTGTGTTCCTTGTTGTGCTGTTTCGAGTACTCCACCAACATGGCCAGTGCCGATAACGCCGTTCTCACCGTTACTATCCAACTTCTATGCCTCCTTGAAAAAACACTCATGGCGATGATGGAAGAGGATGTGGCACAGGAGGAGGAGGAGGAAGAGGGATCATTTTGTACGGTTTCCGGCCAGTTATTCCCAAGTGGCTCCGAGGGTGGGTTCCTGCACCCACAAACCCAAGGTACACAATTTTCCAGCCAGGGCACAGTTCTGGAGGATGAGGAGCAGGAACCATGTTCACAGCAGGGTGGCACCCAGACCAGCTCATGGCCATCACTTTTGCGTGGATAGGGGGATACAGAGGACACAGACGATACACCTCCCACAGAGGACAGCTTTTTGTTGCCTCTGGGCAGCCTGGCACACATGAGCGATTACATGTTGCAGTGTCTCCGCAACGACCGCCGAGTTGCCCACATTCTAACTTGTGCTGATTACTGGATGGCCACACTGCTGGATTCCCATTACAAGGACAACGTACTGTCCTTAATTCCCTCACTGGAGCGTGATCGTAAGATGCGCGAGTACAAGCGCACGCTGGTAGATGCGCTGCTGGTGGCATTACCACCTGACAGAGGAGGCACAGTGGAAGCACAAGGCGAAGGCAGAGGACAACGAAGAGGTCGTTAATGCAGCTGGGGCACCGCCAGCACCTCAGAAGGCATGGTTAGCATGGCCAAAATGCAGAAAAGCTTTGTCAGCACGCCACAACAACCAGCACCACCAGCTGATATGGAACGTCTTAGCAGGAGGCAGAATTTCACCAAAATGGTGGAGCAGCATGTTTGCACACGCCTACACGTACTGAATGACTGGTCTGTCCCCTTCAACTTCTGGGTCTCCAAATTGGGCACATGGCCTGAGCTTGCCCTTTACGCCTTGGAGCTGCTGGCCTGCCCTGCACCTAGTGTATTATCTGAAACGTGTGTTTAGCACAGCAGGGGGTGTCATCACAGACAGGCGCAGCTGCCTGTCCGCAGCCAATGTGGACAAGCTCTTGTTTATTAAAATGAACCAGGCTTGGATCCCACAAGACTTGTCTGTACCTTGTGCAGAATAGACTTTTATACCACTATCAAACATACATTCTTGTACTCAGGTCAAGTGCAATGATTCATATTTTTTTTTTATTTGTCCCAATATTTTAGGGGCTACTTCAATAAAAAATAAAAATAAAACATTGTTGGCTATCTCCTCCTTCTCCATTGCTGCCTCCACCTACAACACCACATTCACCAGCTCCTACTCCATATCCATCTCCTTCTCTGAGTTGCAGGTTAATAATTTGTAATTTGTAGTTATTTTATTTTTATTTTAACCCCTTAAGGACTCGGCCCTATTTCACCTTCTTTTTGCAAATCTGACAAGTGTCACTTTAAGTGCTGAGAACTTTAAAACGCTTTGACTTATCCAGGCCATTCTGAGATTTTTTTTTTCCGGCACATATTGTAGCTTCATGACACTGATAAAATGAAGTAACAAAAAATCATTTTTATTTATAAAAAAAATACCAAATTTACCCAAAAAAATTTAAAAATTGCAAATTTCCAAGTTTCAATTTCTCTACTTCTATAATACATAGAAATACCTCCAAAAATAGTTATTACTTTACATTCCCCATATGTCTACTTCATGTTTGGATCATTTTGGGAATTATATTTTATTTTTTGGGGATGTTACAAGGCTTAGAAGTTTAGAAGCAATTCTTGAAATTTTTCAGAAATATTCAAAAACCCAATTTTTAGGGACCAGTTCAGGTCTGAAGTCACTTTGCGAGGCTTACATAATATAAACCACAAAAAAATGACCCATTCTATAAACTACACCCCTCAAGGTATTCAGAACTGATTTTACAAACTTTGTTAACCCTTTAGGTGTACCACAAGAATTAATGGAAAATAGAGATACAATTTCAAAATTTCACTTTTTGGGCAGATTTTCCATTTTAATAATTATTTTTTTTGTTACAAAGCAAGGGTTAACAGCCAAACAAAACTCAATATTTATGGCCCTGATTCTGTAGTTTACAGAAACACCCCATATGTGGTCGTAAACAGCTGTACGGGCACACGGCAGGGCGCAGAAGGAAAGGTTTTTGGAAGGCAGATTTTGCTGGACTGGTTTTTTTGACACCATGTCCCATTTGAAGCCCCTCTGATGCACCCCTAGAGTAGAAACTCAAAAAAAGTGGCCCCATTTTAGAAACTATGGGATAGGGCAGCAGTATTGTTGGTACTAGTTTAGGGTACATATGATTTTTGGTTGCTCTATATTACACTTTGTGAGGCAAGATAACAAGAATTAGCTGTTTTGGCACCGTTTTTATTTTTTTGTTATTTACAAACATTCATCTGACAGGTTAGATCATGTGATATTTTTATTGACCAGGTTGTCACGGATTCAGCGATACCTAATATGTATACTTTTTTTTTTATTTATGTAAGTTGTACACAATGATTTCATTTTTGAAGCAAAAAAAAATCATGTTTTAGTGTTTCCATGTGTTTTTAGTGTCTGAGAGCCAAAATTTTTTTCAGTTTGTGGGCGATTACCTTGGGTATGGTATGATTTTTGCGGGATGAGATGACGGTTTTATTGGCACTATTTTGGGGTGCGTGTGACTTTTTGATCGCTTGCTATTGCAGTTTTTGTGATGTAAGGTGACAAAAAAGTGGTTTATTTAGCACAGTTTTTATTTTTTACGGTGTTCATCTGAAGGGTTAGGTCATGTGATATTTTTATAGAGCCGGTCGATACAAATGCAGCGATATCAAATATGTATACTTTTTTTATTTATGTAAGTTTTACACAATAACAGCTTTTTTTAAACAAAAAAAATTATGTTTTAGTGTCTCCATAATCTGAGAGCCATAGTTTTTTTTTTTGGGGGGGGGGGGGTGAGATTATCTCAGGTAGGGGCTCATTTATTGCAGGATGAGGTGACGGTTATATTGGTACTATTTTGGTGGGCAAACGCCTTTTTGATCGCTTGCTGTTGTACTTTTTGTGATGTAAGATGACAAAAAATTGTTTATTTATCACAGTTTTTATTTTTTATGTTTTACGGTGTTCATCTGAGGGGTTAGGTCATGTGATATATTTATAGAGTCGGTTGATACGGACGCGGCGATACCGAATATGTATACTTTTCCCCCTAATTTTTACCAATGTTTTTTACCTTTTTTCAGGGAAAAATAAAGTTTTTGTTTATTTTTACTTGAAACTTTTAATTTTTTGGTGAGAAAACTTTATTTCTCGTGCTTTTTTCCATTGGGGGACACAGACCATGGTATAGCTTAGAGGTATTAGTAGGAGGGACACTATGCAAATGAAAGAGCTCCTCCTCCTCGGGCTATACCCCCAGACTCCACCAGGAGGAACTCAGTCTTTGCTTAGTGTCTGGTGAAGGAGGTTGACACTCTCTGATTCTACTCCTTTTTGTTATTTTTATTCTAGATGGGGACACAGGTCGGCATGGCGCCTTCCTGGTCCCCCGTGGAGTGCCCGCCGCCGTCTTTGGGACGTTGCCTGGCTGCCTCCATTTCCCCCCAAGAAGATAAGTGGATCCGGGCTCGACCTGTTAGCTCCGGCATCCCACCAGCTGCTGGGACGCCTGCTGCCTACCCTCCTCCAGAGCATTGTTCTCCTGGATTGGAGTCAGAAGTCTGAAGAGGCGCATCCCTGCTGGTCTGGACATCGAGGGAGCATGCTGAGCAGATAAGTGTTGCCCAATCCCTCCCCCTCCCTCTGTGTCTATTTGTCTGTGGCTACCTGGGTGAACTTGAAGAAGGATCCTGATGGGGCACTTTCTTCATTTTGGCACTGGAGTACTGGCATCTCTTCCCCCTTAAACTGTGGGCTTCAGCGCTTCTCTCGTCGGGCCTTGGCTGCTGCGCTCCCTCAGCGCCCGCCGGCAGGCCGCTCCTCCACGTGGTGTTTGTTTAAATCACGCGCGCGCGCGCTTATTTTCGCGCATATTTTCGCGCGTGCGCTTATTTTCGCGCGTGCGCTTTTTTTCGCGCATATTTTCGCGCGTGCGCTTATTTTCGCGCATATTTTCGCGCGCGCGCTTATTTTTCGCGCGCTTTTTTCGCGCCATAATGACGCGTTCGGGGAGGCGGAGCCTCGGCATGCCGCTCTGACTCTCCTTACACCGGAGACTCTGTTTGCTCATGGCCGTGCAGCTCCTCATCACTCTACTCCGTTTTGTGCCAGGCAAGCTGGTAGCTCAGTGGTACTGCTGCTGCTGCCCCATGTCCAGGCTTTCTGAGTTCAAAGCCCCTTTCAGCCTTCAAAAATTGTTTATATTATTCTAGATGGGGACACAGGTCGGCATGGCGCCTTCCTGGTCCCCCGTGGAATGCCCGCTGCCGTCCTTGGACGCTGCCTGGCTGCCTCCATTGCCCCCCAAAGAAGACAAGTGGATCCGGGCTCGACCTGCAGCTCCGGTATCCCACCAGCTACTGGGTCTCCTGCTGCCACCCTCCACCAGAACACTGCACTCCTGGACAAGGAGTCAGAAGCCTGATGAGGTGCATCCCTGCTGGTCCTGGAGTCGAGGGAGAAGTTTTGCAGGAGAAGTTCTGCAGGAGCAGATAAGTATTACCTGCATCCCTGCCTTACCCCCCTCCTTCACCCCTCCTCCACGTCCCTGGGGGCCTGCGGTCCCCGCTTGGGCATCTGCCATGTCCAGCGCGGCCGCTAAATTGGTCTTAGTCGCCAAGGCAACCATGTCCTTTAATCCTGTGGCGCTAACGACTCCATCTCTCTCAGTGGTCCCCACAGTGGGTGACTGACTACGAAGAGGCAGCGTGAGCGGCAGCATCCCACCTCGGATGTCTCCGTCTCTCCACCCCCCTCACCTCGCCGGTGGCGCTTGCGGACTGCTCTTCCCCCTCCCTAGGGAGAGTAATTCGAAGGAGAATTATCCGGCTCGGACGAGCCAGGTCCTTTTTGGACTATAGGGCATTTTCAAATCCTGTGACGCCAACCACCTCTCTAAGTGGTTTTCCACAGAAGACGCCCGACTACTAACAGGGAGCGTGAGCAGCAGCATCCCTCCTCGGATGGCTCTGGCTCTCCCCCCCCCCCCCTCGTCTAGAGGCGCGTTCGGGCGACTCTCCCCTCCCTTAGGGAGCGCAAGTCTGAAGGAGAATTTCCGGCTCTGATTAGGTCATGGAGCGGGACCCCTCGCCTAAGCTCTCCACCAGGGTGGCTGACTTAGTGGTGACTGTCCGAGACACCTTTATTCTCCAAGGGGATTCTCCTCCTTCCACTGGTCAGGAGTTCCCCCTTTTTCCGTCCAGGCAGTCGGAGACTACCATGTTCCCGGTCCATGAGGGATTTTTCCGCGGTCATGTCCAGGGCCTGGGGTGGTCTTAATAAGGTTCTCGACCACCCAGCGCATGAATATACTTTCCTTTCCCTGCTGACTGCGAGGAGAGGTGTCTCCTCCCCCTAAGGTGGATCCTCCGGTGGCCGGATTAGCCAATTATGTGGCCCTTCCTGTCTTAGTCAGTTCCTCTTTCCAGGATGCTGTAGACAGACGCATAGACTCTCTTCCAGGTCCTTTTTTCGCTGGCAGCGCGTCCCTGTGACCTACCTTTCACTCAGCAGGGGTAGCCAGTGCTCTCTCGGTGTGGTTACAACACCACCACCAGGAACTGGCGGTACGAGATGCGGCTACTAACACACTGGAGTTGGTTCTCCAGATGTCTCAGGCTTCTAAGATTCTTTGCGAAGCTTCTAGGGACATTGTTTCCCTCTTTGCCCGCAGGTTGGCCATCTCTGTCACTCAGCGCGAAGAGATTTGATTGAAGGTGTGGGATGCTGACGCCTCCACCAAGCGTTCCCTTGCTAATCTCCCCTTTGGGGTTTCCAGACCTTATGGGGATCAGCTGGACGAGTTCATCTCTGCATGCCTTTTGCCGTTTCTCATCTGGTAGGCCGTCGCCTGCTTCCTCCGCCGGGGGTCTCAGGTCGCCCGCAAAGAGCCCTTCCTTTGCACCAGCCTTCCCGGCACTAGAGGGCCCAGTCAGCCCGCCCTGCTGCTCCTAGGCCTATCACATGTCCCGATTGCGGAATCCCACCATCGATTCCTGCGCTTCGCCATTATGGGTCGACACTGTCAGTTTGTCGCCCTTCCTTCGGGTTGGCGACCACCCCGCGGGTCCTTGCCACGGTCCTGGACCGCTCATGGCGCTTCTTCGTACCAGGGGCATTCCTTTGCTGCCCTATCGGGACGATATCCGGATAGAGGCCCCCCTCTCTACCGCAGACCACGGACAGCGTCCGGATCACTGTTCAGACCCTGGAACGGTTCGGCTGGCTGGTAACTTTCCCAAACTCCTGCCTCTTCCCGTCCCAGAGGCTCTCCTTCCGGAGGGTGATTTTGGACACCTCGGCTGCCTAAGTATTCTACCAGCCTTCAAGTCCTCCCAGGTCCAGGGGGCAGTGTCGCATCTGCTGCGCTCCCCGTGCCTCTCCATTCGGGAATACTTGCAGGTCCTGGGTCTTATGGTAGCCTCTTTCGAGGCCTTCCATATGCCCAGTTTCACACTCGCCTGGCGCAACAGGAGATCCTTTACCTTTCAGCGGGTTCGGGCAGCTCTCCCTTGGTGGCTGTTCCCAAAGAACCTGAGGTCGGGGAGTTCCTTTCTCGCATTCTCCTGGACGATCGCCGCCACCGATGCCAGCATCCTGGGTTGGGGGGGCGTTTTCCAGTCTCGCACGGTTCAAGGAATTTGGTCGGCGGCAGAGTCTCGCCTTCCAATCAACTTTCTGGAACTGAGGGCGATTTTTTCCGCTCTCTCTCTCCTATTGGACCTCTCTCCTTGCGGGCCTCCCAGTGCGGGTTCAAACGGGCAATGCCGCGGCCGTGGCCTATATCGACCATCAGGGCGGGACCCGCAGCCGGATGGTGATGCAGGAGGTGAAGAGAATTCTGACGTGGGCGGAGACGCACGTTCCGGTGTTGTCAGCAGTTTGCATTCCAGGAGTGGACAACTGGACAGCGGACTTTCTAAGCCACAACACGGTGGATCCAAGCGGGTGGTCTCTGCATCCAGAAGGGTTCGAGGAAATCTGCCACAGATGGGACCGTCCGGATGTGGACTTAATGGCGTCCGGGTTCAACAACAAGATCCCAGTGGTCCTGGCTCGCGCCCGAGATCCGGAGGCGTACGGATGGATGCGCAGGTGTCTCCGTGGCAGGACTTCAGCCTCCTCTGTTTTCCTCTCCTACCAAAGGGTCTACGCCAGTTCGAGGCGGAAGGGACTCCGACCGTTCTCATCACCCCAGAGTGGCCTCGCCGCGCGTGGTTTTTTCGGACGTGGCTCGGTTGCTGGCGGACGCCCCATGACCTCTTCCCGACGGACAGGACCTACTGTCTCAGGGCCCGTCTTCCACCGGAATTTGCGGTCTCTTCGTTTACCGGCGTGACTGTTGAAACCGCCATCCTGATAAAGATGGGGTTCTCGGATTCAGTGGTTAGGACCATGATCAGTCCGGGGAAGTCTTCTTCCTCCCGGATTTACTATCGTACCTGGATGGCCTTCCTATCCTTTTTTGAGGGTTCGGGGTTCCCTCCCCTTCGGTTTTCCATCTTGATGGTACTGTCTTTTCTTCAGTCTGGGCTTGTGCAGGGACTGTCGCTTAGTTCCCTGTAAGGTCAGGTTTCGGCGCGGGCCGTCAGAGGTCCCTTGCTCTTAAGGGTCCGGTGGTGACCTTTCTTCGGGGGTGGCGCATTCGGTTCCCCGTATGTTCCCCCTTTGTCTCCTTGGGATCTCAATTTGGTTCTGCGCGCTCTGCAGTCGGCCCCCTTCGAGCCTTTGAGGAGGGTCTCTCTGACTGTTCTCATCTGGACTTCCTTGTGACCATAGCTTCTGATACAGCTACATAGCGTAGTGATTAAAGTTCTGGGCTATTATGCAGTGGCTGTGAGTTCACGTCCCATCACGAGCTTTTAAGTCAGACTGGTGTCGGAGCTGGCCGCTCTTTCCTGTCAGGAGCCTTTCTGGTTTTCCACCAGGATTAAGTTGTGCTCCGTCCAGTCCCCTTCTTTTTGCCCAGGGTGGTCTCTCCCTTCCGCCTTGATGAGGATCTTGTCCTGCCTTCCTTTTGTCCTTCTCCGGCTAACCCCAAGGAATGCACTCTGCATTCCCTGGATGTTGTACGGGTCCTGGAGGTGTGTCTCGCGGCTACTGCTTCCGTCCGCCGTTCTTGGCGCTCTGGATCTGCTTGGCTATTTCCGCGGCTTGTCACGCTTGTGGTGGAGTTCCCCCGGCTAGAATTGCCGTTCTCTCCATTGGGGCGGAGGGGGCTTCCTGGGCAAGACGCAGTCGTGCCTCTGCGTCTCAGCTGTGTACGGCGGCCACCTGGTCGTCCTTGCATACCTTTGCAAATTTTTGTCAGTTGCATTCACTGGCTTCGGCTGATGCGGCTTTGGCCGCAGGGTTTTGCAGGCTGTGGTTCCTGTTTGACCGTTGGGGCGTTCCTCCTGGCGGTGCTGGTATTTTTTCCCACCCCATGGACTGCTTTTGGACGTCCCATGGTCTGTGTCCCCCAATGGAAAAAAGCACGAGAAAAGGAGATTTTTGTGAAACTCACCTGTAAAATCTTTTTCTCGTCTTTTCCATTGGGGGACACAGCTCCCACCCATTATTCCTGTTGCAGGAGGGGTCTTTAGTTCAGTTTTTCTGTTTCTGGTTGGACCTTATGGCTTGGTCCGATGGTTTCCATGATTTTTTCTTGCTCCTTCTCCTACTGCTTGTGCAACGCCTGAGTTCCTCCTGGTGGAGTCTGGGGGTATAGCCCGAGGAGGAGGAGCTCTTTCATTTGCATAGTGTCCCTCCTACTAATACCTCTAAGCTATACCATGGTCTGTGTCCCCCAATGGAAAAGACGAGAAAAAGATTTTACAGGTGAGTTTCACAAAAATCTCCTTTTTTTCAACTTTTTTTCACTTTATTTTTTGTCCCACTTTGGGACTCGAACTTTTGGGGGTCTAATCCTTTACAATGCATTCCAATACTTCTGTATTGGAATGCATTGGCTGTATGAGTAATACAGTGTGTATCTCACAGACTCGTCACCGGAATACAGTGCTGGATCTCACAGACTCGTCACCAGAATGCAGCACAGATGCCTCAGGAAGGAATCGCGCTGCCTTCCATGCCATCGGGTCCCCCCCCCACAGCCCCATGGGGACCCGAAGGCACCACCACAAACCGCAGGTCTGAATTGACCTGCGGCTTGCGGAGGTCGCCAACACGAGGGGGTCACGGGACCCCCCGCGCATTTAGTCAAGGTGCCTGCTCAATGATTTGAGCAGGCACCTTGTTCCGATCACCGCCCGCCGGGCGGTGGTGATCGGAACAACACATGATGTACCGGTACGTCATAGGTCCTTAAGGACTCGGGAACCATGCCTTACCGATACGTCATGGGTCTCTAAGGGGTTGAGTTATTTCCCTATCCACATTTGTTTGCAGAAAAGTTGCCATGCTCTTAAGCACATTTTACTACCTTTTGCATCCGTCTAGCCTTTTCAAGGACTATTTTAGAGCCATTTTAATGCAAAAAGTGCCAATTTTAGTGCCCTAAATTGAAAAAATTCTTATTTTCAATTGTCGGGTGACATTTTACCATTTTGGCGTATACAAACCCCTGCTGTGCCTGGGTGACAGGGGCCTAAATCTCTCAAAATCCTCTGTTCTATTGCTGGGTGACATGAACCACCTTTTTCCATAAATGAACCCCTGCTGTGCCTGGGTGACAGGGGCCTAAATCTCTCAAAATCCTCTTTTCTATTGCTGGGTGACATGAACCACCTTTTGCCGTGAATGAACCTCTGCTGTGCCTGAGTGACATGGGCCTAAATCTCTCAAAATCGTCTGTTCTATTGCTGGGTGACATGAACCCCCTTTTGCCGTGAATGAACCCCTGCTGTGCCTGGGTGACATGGGCCTCGTTCTCTCAAAATCCTCTGTTCTATTGCTGGGTGACATGAACTCCCTTTTGCCGTGAATGAACCCCTGCTCTGCATTGCTGACAGGGAACTAAATTTAGTGAAAACATCTGTTACTGATCGTAAGATGCGCGACTACAAATGCACGCTGATGATAGCATTCCCACCTGACAGCGGGGACACAGTGAAAGCACAAGGCGAAGGCAGAGTAGGAGGAAGAGGTTGCCAACGCAGCTGGGGCACCACCAGCTCCTGTGAAGGCAGGGTTAGCATGGCCCAAATGTGGAAAAGCTTTGTCAGCCTTGGAGGTGCTGACCTGCCCTGCAGCCAGTGTATAGTGTGAACGTGTGTTTAGCACGGCAGAGAGCATTATCACAGGCCGCAGCCAATGTGGACAAGCTTACGTTTATTAAAATGAACCAGGCATGGATCCCACAGGACTTGTCCGTACCTTGTGCAGAATAGACATTTATACCAGCCTCAACCATTCATTCTAGTACTTAAGTGCACTTATTCTTTCTTTTATTTTGTTATATGTCCCAATATTTTGGGGGATACCCCAATTTAAAAATAAAAAATAACACAAATCAGTGTTGGCTACCTATTCCTCCTTCACCGCCGCTT